>NC_140946.1:27576623-28156623 GCF_014529385.1 Adiantum capillus-veneris
CAACTTTCTCCTAATGCATAAGGAAGTCATGCATATGTTTCAAAAAATTATCTTCACCTCAAACATGGTGTCTAGTCTAGATCTTGCACGAGTGGGCCAAGGGGTCAAAGCTCTCCAAGATATTTAGTTGACCATTGGATTGGTCGACAGAGGACTTAATAAAGTACATTGCATTTTCTATGTTTTCTTTGCACTTATGAGTCTTGCACGAAAAGACTATATCATGAAAAGGTTTCAACACCTTTGAGGATTTTTCTTGGGTTAACAATGATAGCAAGGCAAGTTCACTGCAATATGGCTTGAACCTTGCAATTTTTCTTATGCATGGCCTTGCCTGAAGAAACTCATTAAGTCACTCAAAACACGATTGCACATGGTGAAGCAAGGCTTCTACACATGTGATGCATCCTGCATAGGAAAATCACACCACGGGGTGTTACAAATTTTTGTTGGGGTGGAGTTACACATACTATGACCCCACGGGCACAAGGTGCCCTCTATGTTTTAAAGAAACCCTTCATGATGGTTTTTTGGCAACCTATGGACCCAGGTCCATAGGGTGCTCTCTATGCTAGTAAAAACACTATTTGCTCTATATTGAGGAGACTTTGTGGGCTGAAGGCCATAGGTTCCCCTCTATGCTAGTGAGAACCTCTGTTTTCTCTATGTTGACACCCTATGTCCTGAAGGCCATAGGGTTCTTTGTATGCTAGTAAGAAGATCTCTATGCTCTATGCTCTATGCTCTATATTGACATCCTATGGCCCCAAGGCCACAAGGTGCCCTCATTGTTTCGAAAAAACCCTCAATGTTTTTTTGGAACCCTATGGCCACATGTATAAAGCACTATTTGGTCTCTCTATGTTAGTAAGAACCGATCTATGGCCTGAAGGCCATAGGGTTCCCCCTATGCTAGTAAGTAACTCTCTATGTTCTACACATCCTATATGTTTTGAAGAAACCCTTCATGAGGGTTTTTTGGAAACCTATGGACCCAGGGCCATAGGATTCTCTCTATGCCATTGAGGAGACCTTGTGGACTGAAGGCCATAGGATCCCCTCTATGCTAGTAAGAACCTTTGTTTTCTCTACGTTGACACCCTGTGGCCTAAAGGCCATAGGGTTCCCTCTATGAAAGTAAGAAGCTCTCTCAGCTCTAAGCTCTAAGCTCTATATTCACATCCTATGGCCCCAAGGCCACAAGGTGCCCTCATAGTTTTGTAAAAACCCTCATTGTTTTGGCACATTATGCTCCTAGGTATAAAGCACTATTTGGTCTCTCTATGCTAGTAAGAACCGATGTATGCTCTATATTGGGACCCTATGGCCTTCAAGACATATGGTCCTATGTATGCTAGTAAGAACCTCTCTATGCTCTACACATCTTATGACCCAAAGGGCACAAGGTGCCTTGTATGTTTTAAAGAAACCCTTCATGTGGGTTTTCTTGGCAACCTATGGACCCAGGGCCATAGGGTGCTCTGTATGCCAATGAAAAATACTATTCGCTCTATATTGAGAAGACCTTGTGGGCGGAAGGCCATAGGAACCCTTCTATGATGGATTTTTGACAACCAATCCCCCTAGGTCAGGATGTTCTATATGCTAGTAAAAACACTATTTGCTCTATATTGGCACCATGTGGCTTGAAAGCCATATGGTCCCCTATATTCTAGTAAGAGCATCTCCATGCTCTATATTGGCACCCTTTGGCTTGAAGGCCATAGGGTCCGATTTTTGCTAGTAAGAACCGATCTATGCTCTATATTGGCACCCTATGGCCTGAAGGCCATAGGGTTCCCTGTATGCTAGTAAGAACCTCTCTATGCTCTACACATCCGATGACCCCAAGGCCACAAGTTGCCCTCTATGTTTTGAAGAAACCCTTCAAGAGGGTTTTTTGGCAACCTATGGACCTAGGGCCATAGGGTTCTCTCTATGCCATTGAACAACCCTCATTGTTTTGGTACCCTATGGCCCCATGTATAAAGAACTATTTGGTCTCTCTATGCTAGTAAGAATTGATCTTTGTTCTATATTGGCACCCTTTGGCCTGAAGGCCATAGGGTCCGCTCTGTGCTAGTAAGAACCGATCTATTCTCTATATTGGCACATGGTCCCCTGTATGTTAGTAAGAGCCTCTCTATGCTCTACACATACTATGACCCCAAGGGCACAAGGTGCCCTCTATGTTTTGAAGAAACCCTTCATGATGGTTTTTTGGCAACCTATGGACCCAGGGCCATAGGGTGCTCTCTATGCTAGTAAAAACACTATTTGCTCTATATTGAGGAGACTTTGTGGGCTGAAGGCCATAGGTTCCCCTCTATGCTAGTGAGAACCTCTGTTTTCTCTACGTTGACACTCTGTGGCCTGAAGGCCATAGGGTTCCTTGTATGCTAGTAAGAAGCTCTCTATGGTCTATGCTCTATGCTCTATATTGACATCCTATGGCCCCAAGGCCACAAGGTGCCCTCATTGTTTCGAAAAAACCCTCAATGTTGTTTTGGCACCCTATGGACACATGTATAAAGCACTATTTGGTCTCTCTATGTTAGTAAGAGCCGATCTATGCTCTATATTGGCACCTTATTGCCTGAAGGCCATAGGGTCCCCCCTATGCTAGTAAGTAACTCTCTATGTTCTACACATCCTATATGTTTTGAAAAAACCCTTCATGAGGTTTTTTGGCAACCTATGGACCCAGGGCCATAGGATTCTCTCTATGCCATTGAGGAGACCTTGTGGGCTGAAGGCCATAGGGTCCCCTCTATGCTAGTAAGAACCTTTGTTTTCTCTACGTTGACACCCTGTGGCCTGAAGGACATAGGGTTCCCTCTATGATAGTAAAAAGATCTCTGTGCTCTATGCTCTATGCTCTATATTGACATCCTATGGCCCCAAGGCCACAAGGTGCCCTCATAGTTTTGTAAAAACTCTCATTGTTTTGGCACATTATGCTCCCAGGTATAAAGCACTATTTGGTCTCTCTATGCTACTAAGAACCGATGTATGCTCTATATTGGGACTCTATGGCGTTCAAGCCATAGGGTCCTATGTATGCTAGTAAGAACCTCTCTATGCTCTACACATCTTATGACCCTAAGGGCACAAGGTGCCTTGTATGTGTCAAAGAAACCCTTCATGAGGGTTTTTTTGGCAACCTATGGACCCAGGGCCATAGGGTGCTCTCTATGCTAGTAAAAAACACTATTGCTCTATATTGAGGAGACCCTATGAGCTGAAGGCCATAGGGTCCCCTCTATGCTAAAACCTCTGTTTTCTCTATATTGACACCCTTGTGGGCTGAAGGCCATAGGGTTCCCTCTATGGTAGTAAGAATCTCTCTATGCTCTATGCTCTATATTGACATCCTATGGCCCCAAGGCCATAAGCTACCCTCATTGTTTTGAAAAAACCCTCATTGTTTTGACACCTTATGGCCCCATGTATAAAGCACTACTTGGTCTCTCTATGCTACTAAGAACCGATGTATGCTCTATATTGGGACCCTATGGCGTTCAAGCCATAGGGTCCTATGTATGCTAGTAAGAACCTCTCTATGCTCTACACATCTTATGACCCTAAGGGCACAAGGTGCCCTGTATGTTTTAAAGAAACCATTCATGATAGTTTTTTGGTAACTTATGGACCCAGGTCCATAGGGTGCTCTCTATGCCAGTAAAAAACACTATTTTCTCTATATTGAGGAGACCTTGTGGGTTGAAGGCCATAGGGTCCCCTCTATGCTAGTAAGAACTTCTGTTATCTCTATATTGACACCCTATGGCCTGAAGGCCATAGGGTTCCCTCTATGGTAGTAAGAAGCTCTCTATGCTCTACATAGAGATCCTATGGCCCGAAGGCCACAAGGTGCCCTCATTGTTTCAGATGGAATGTAGGGCACCTTGTGACCCTAGGGAACATAGGGAATCCTATGGCCCTTGAGATTGTAGATTGTCACCCTATGGCCCTTGGACCACAAGGTCTTTAGATGGGACAGAGGGAATCCAAGGGCCCGAGGGTGGCCTACGTACATAGAGTGCACCATGGTGCATATTAACGGGCACCATGGAAGCCCCATGCACCTAGGGCTCTAGGGCCATAATATCTCCAAAAGGAACATAGGGAATCATATGGCCCTTGCGATTGTACATTGCCACCCTATGGAACTTAGGCCATAGGGTCTTCAGATGGAACGTAGGGCACCTTGTGACCCTAGGGAACATAGGGAATCCTATGGCCCTTGAGATTGTAGATTGTCACCCTATGGCCCTTGGGCCACATGGTCTCTAGATGGGACGTAGGGCACCCTGTGATCCTATGGATATAGGGCCATAGGATCTCCAAAAAAAACATATGGAACCCTATGTCCCTTGAGATTGTACAAATACACCCTATGGCCCTTGGGCCACAAGGTCTCAAGATGGAACATAGGGCACCTTTTGATCCTATGGCCATAGGTTCCTTATGTTCCTTTTGGAGATTCTATGGCACTAGGGCCATAGGATCTTCAGAAGGAACATAGGGAACCCTATGGCCCTTGAGATTGTACATTGCCATCCTATGGCCCTTGGGCCACAATGTCTCTTGATGGGACATAGGGCACCCTGTGATCCTATGTCCGTAGGGCCATATGTTCATTTTGGAGATCCTATGGCCCGAGGACCATGGGATATCCAAAAGGAACATAGGGAACCATGTGATCCTATGTCCGTAGGGCCATATGTTCATTTTGGAGATCCTATGGCCCGAGGACCATAGGATCTCGAAAAGGAACATAGGGAACCCTATGGCCCTTGAAATTGTACATTCCCACACTATGGCCCTTGGGCCACAAGATCTCCAATAGGTCACCCTTTGATCCTATGGCCCTAGGTTCTTTATGTTGCTTTTGGAGATTCTATGGCCCTAGTGCTACCCTGTCTCCAAAAGGAACATAGGGAACCCTATGGCCCTTGAGATTGTACATTGCCAACCCTAAGGCCCTTGGGCCACAAGGTCTCTAGATCGGACATAGATCACCATGTGATCCTATGTCCATATGACCCTTGAGATTGTACATTGGTACCCTATGGCCAGATAGGACATTGGTCACCCTATAGTACGATGTGAGACCACCCTATGGCCTTATGGTCATAGGGTGCCTTAGGGCCATATGTTACTCTTTAGTATGAGGTGAAACCCTATGTAGCCACACCCTGTCTGCCCTTCTAAAGATTCGATGTCTAGTTTTATTTTAGTGACTACAAATGAATTTAAAGAAACTATATTACACCATATCTTACAAACACATATAGTGTACACTTTCTTTCCCACCTTTTTGCCTCTTTTTTTTTCCCAATAGCGCGCTCTACTCGTCCTCTTACAACGTGTGTCCAACTCCCCACAACCCAATTATAGGTATCCATAGTTTCAACATTTTCTGTAGTTGTTGTCTTTTGTATTTGCAGGTTTATAATTTTTTTTGTAATTAGAGATTTTTGCAGTTAGAGTTTTACAGCTTTACAGCTTTACAGTATTAGGTCACTTATGAGGAGTTTTCTGTTTTACAGATTTAGCTACCTAATAAGAGTTTTTTGTTTTACAAATTTAGGTCCCTAATTAGTGTCTTTTGTTTTATATTTTTAGGTCTCTAATTAGAGTATTCTGTATTACAGTTTTAGATCTCTAATTAGAGATTTTTCTATTTTATAGTTCTAAAGTCTACAGTTTTACAGTTTTAGAGATGTAATTAATAATTTTTGTTTATTGTTTTAGAGAGAGGTGATTCACAACTTCGCTAAAACGTAATTAGATTAAGAACAATTAAGACCGAATTAAGCAAAAAGATTAGGGTTTCTACAGGTTACCTCTAAGTAAATCTGTGTTTGATGAAAACCGGCTGCAGCAATAGCAAGCAATCACTTAGGTGTGTTGAGGCTGCGACGATGATGGTAACAAATCTGTGTTTGGGAGCTCGCGACAGCAGTCCTTCTATTGAAGGTTGTGGCGATGGCTTCGCGTCGATCTGTGTGCGCGTCGCAACGATGGCGTAGAACTGTATGCGTAGGGAGAGAACAGAGAAAGAAAAGCTCTGTGCAGGTTTCTGTATAGGTTTCGAGCAAGAAACGAGAGAGAGAAAGAGAGCGATAGCGAGAAAAAAATTCTGGTAGAGAGAGAAAGAGGGAGATAAGGTTAGTTAGGTTAGGCTAGAAATTCAAAATTTGAATTTTAAATGTAGGGCCTGTTCTCACGGGTTTGCAGTCGAGATTACTAGAGCTCTAGGCTTTGTGTGAAAATGAGACATAGCTCGTCGGCTCCGAAATTGAAAGAGCTTTTCATGGATATGGAAAAAAAAAAGTTGGTGCAAGGCTTTGTCAATGTCCATATCTTTGTAGTACGAGTGGAACGACACCCATGAAGCAAAATTTGACTCCAGAATCAAAATGTGCATAGTAAAAAATACACTAAAAATAGCTAAAATTTTTAAAAAATTATCCCAAAAATTGTGCGCTATTTTTTTGTTCGATATCAATAAGTGTATTTGAAAACCCATTATGACAAAGTTTGTCGTAGCGTTAATTTTTTTAAATTACTTTTTAATTATATTTTAAATTATTTATTAAATTTATGCCACTTGCGGATATCCCTTGAATGGCCGAAATTATTATGAAGACACCTCAGCCATGGCCGATATTGACTCTGGTATTTTAAATAATGAGGAGACAAGATGGGAGCCACAGTCACATGCACCCCATTTTCCTAGTCACCAGAGTGGGACACTCACCTCAATTAGAAATATTGCTAAAACCTTCCCTCCTTCCGTATATAAGGAGGCCATGAGAGCTCACTAAGGGAGAGAACACACAAACACACACACACACCTATCCATACACACTCTTGTGCTACATGTTTGTAGCATGAACCCTAATCACATAATCACAACACCATCATCATCACCATCACCATGCACAAAAGATGAGCACCACACCTCCACACCACTTGTAATTAAGGGTTGAAGGCACAATTTCAAGAAGAAGAAGGGTGGACACACTCATGATATTCCTCGCCATCAACTCCCATCTCTCCCTCTTATGCCTCCTACGATCTTGTTCCCTTCTCATTTTCCTGCCATACGCTACCTATTGTATTCATCTTTTACAAGCAATCAACACACTCCATCTTGGTGCCATACTTTGTGTCGCTTTGGATACATCTCATTGTGAGTATGGTATATGCTTGTTCCTTGCCATTTTTTTTTTTGCTTATGTTAAGGTGTGCGGATTCGCCACCATACACACACACACTGTCTCTCCCTCTCATATTCCTATCATCTTGCTACTTCCATCTTGAGGTGTGCGGATTCACCACCTTTTGTGGTTGAAGTGAGAATACTTGCATGTATCCCTGACCTCGTTATCTCCCTTACTACATGCACGAGTAGCGAGCCCATTCTCACTCACTCACCACTCCTCTCACCTTATTCTCCGACCACCCCATTCTACATTTGGGTGTGGATCTTGAAATTGTTTTCCATGGCATGTTTCATTGTGTATATGTATGCGTCCTAGCCGCATATCTTGCTAGGTGGTGCCCCTATTGCGTATTCCCCATGATGAGACCATTGTGCATAGTCTTGGTGTAGAGGCCACCGGGTCTATTTTTTCACTTCCGCCTCTCACCAGCACCTAAGCAGATCTAGATTACAGAAACAGTGTTCCCTACGCAACAACAACCTCACAAATTCCATAGACCCCTAGCCATACCTAGTGTCATCCAAGAAGAAAGTGACTTAAAGTCATTGGAAAGTGGGCGTACTCACTTCTTGTTGAGAAGAATGTTTACAGAGGGACTGCCTAACCCTATCGAAGAAATGGAGATCCCATCTTTCCCACGTCAAGGGACTGAAGCTCAAAAGGGCCGTTAAATATTGCCAAAATAATGGATTTCATGTCTTCAAAAGTTAGAACCACCATCATGTCCAAACTATATGGAGACCCCGAGCTATTCTTAGCTCTTCAAGCTTTCCTCAATGGAGAACTAAAAGGGCTACCACAATTTTCACAGATGGATGGAGCTAGGGAGATACCAATAGGGGAGGAACACTTACATCCACAACCCAACCTAAATGAGAACTCTGTTGTAGAAATACATGTTAACAAGTTGGGACAATTTTGAGGTCCAATGCAACCATACCAATCACTACCAAGGGATTAAACATGAAGATGGTGGCACTAGGGTTAGCATTGTGACAAATTTTTTTTGGGAAACTATGGGAATACGTCACCTTGGGACCACAACCATAGTAGTAAAGTTGGCCAATGGGTCTATTGTTAAACCGATTGGGATGCTAGAAGATCTCAAGATCAAGGTCTTTGGACACAAAATAATAAATACCTTCATTGTTATGGATTTCTCCAAGCACACTATGACATTTGAGATGATCTTAGAACATCCTTTCATGAGGGAAGCAATGGTGCATGACTGGTCTAAAAACCATGTCTGCTTGCAGTTCCAAGATTTTGTCATCATTCGAGCGGATCTTGTAACTGGTCGAGAACATCCTCTAGGAAACAGATTTATAATTGGTCATAGATCTGACACCACAATTCACTCGGCCCGATTGTATTATTGCTACACATGTAAAATGGACACTGATGTTGGGAAAGATTCTACTTATATGGATGTTCTACCTAGGATGACTGAGTCTAACAATGTGGATTGGGTCCACCTAGCAGCAACCATAAACACTTGGGGAAATAGGGGGATGACTTGGGTAACACCTGAGGGGGATGAAATGCCATCACTCGTACCTTTAAATATGATAGAAGCAATGCATATATCTTTTGTTGGCCTACAAGATGAAGGCTTGACTAACATTGGAACCAGTAGCGTCTCACAAGACTATAGCCCACACGATTTGGAGTCAAAACCATCAATTGAAATTGGCTCTGAGGAAAAAGAATCTGAGTTAAATATTAATTCAAATGTGAGGACAAACCATTTAGGGCCAAGTGGATCCTACGGAGATCCTACGGCCCTAGGGCCATGGGGTGGCAATGTATAAGCTCAATGGCCATACATTGCCTGTGTTCCATTCGGAAATCCTATGGCCCTAGGGTAATGGGGTGGCAATGTATAAGCTCAAGGGCCATACATTGCCTATGTTCCATTTGGAAATCCTATGGCCCTAGGGTAATGGGGTGGCAATGTAAATGCTCAAGGTCCATAGGGTGCCACATGTCCCATATAGAGATCCTATGGCCCTAGGGCCATGGGGCTGTATTGATATCTTGGCCACCCTTGAACCCGCACCCTTGAGCTTAGGGGCCTTAGGTTCTCTTATTGTATGTTGTGAGATCTTGTGGCCCCAGGGCCATAGGGTGGCAATGTATAAGCTCAAGGGCCATACATTGCCTATGTTCCATTAGGAAGTCCTATGGCCCTAGGGTCATGGGGTGGCAATGTATAAGCTCAAGGGCCATAGGGTGCATGCTCCATATAGAGATCCTATGGCCCTAGGGCTGCATTGATATCTTGGCCACCTTTGACATCTTGGCCATAGGTTGTCTTTTTGTATGTTTTGAAGTCTTGTGGCCCTAGGGCCATAGGGTGTCAATGTATAAGCTCAAGAGCCATACGTTTTCCTATATTCCATTTGGAAATCCTATGGCCACAGGGCCATGGGGCTGCATTGACATCTTGGCCACCCTTGAACTCACACCCTTGGGATTAGGGCCATAGGTTGTCTTTTTGTATGTTTTGAAGTCTTGTGGCCCTAGGGCCATAGGGTGTCAATGTATAAGCTCAAGGGCCATACGTTGCCCTATGTTCCATTTTGAAATCCTTTAGCTCTAGGGTCATGGGGTTGTAATGTATAGGCTCAAGGGCCATACATTGCCGTATGTTTCATATGCCGATCCTATGGCCCTAGGGTCATGGGGTTGCAATGTATAAGCTCAAGGACCATACATTGCCGTATGTTTCTTTTGGAGATATTATGGCCCTAGGGTCATGGGGTGCCATAGGATGTATATATACTTGACATGAAACTCCCTATGGCCCTAAGGCCATAGGATGTATATATACTTGACATGAAACTCCATGAGGTGATCTTGAGGACAACCCTATGGCCTTCAGGCCTTAGGGAGCTAATATAGATCAAATATGCTTTATACCGGCATAGAGAGCTATGGCCCTGGGGCCATAGCAAAACAATGAGGCTTTTGGAAACAATGAGGGAGCCTTGTGGTCTAGGGGCCATAGGAAGTCAATATAGATCATAGAGCATAGAAGATAGAGCATAGAGCACAAAGAGATTCTTAGTAGCATAGAGGGAACCCTATGACCTTCAGGCCACAGGGTGCTTCTCATGAAACACCTACATACATACTTGTTATGCTTTATGCTACGTAAATCAATATACTTTGCAAGAGGTTTGTTTAACAATTATTCTTGCAAATCTTCTTTGCAGGTATGGCTAATTTCAATCATGGTGATAGAGTGTGCATGTTTGTAGCGACACAAAAGGTTGCCATTGGGACTGTATTTGAAATAAATCCAAGTGCATATTGTTCTGGCATGCTTATTGGGGAAGGCAATGTATCGGTGTCAGTTGATTTGTGTTTCGAAAAGAAAGCACTCATCCCTTTTCCAACAATGTATGCATTGACAGTGGGAGATGCTTTTTCATAGTATTGTGAAATGGAGTAGTGGGTTGTTGCAACATATAAATGAGATGCAGTACAAAGGGGCTTCTATGCATGAGGTTCAGAAGGAGCATTGGATGCACAATGTAATGGAATGAGCTATAGAGAGGTTTGGAAGGATAAGAGGGTTCAACTTTGGGATGAAAGCAAAACACATGTAGTAGCCGAAGGGGTTGTCATGTATGTGTGTCCGTTTGACTCTGTAAACTTTGGTGAGCTAGGTGAAGATAACATTGGTATTGGTATCGAAACATCCTATGCAGATGAGGCTACTATTTCTGCAGAAGCTAGTGTATGCAACATTAATCTAGTTTGTTGGCCTATCAAGAGAGTGACAACTATGGATGGAAAAGAATTATTATGCTATGAGGATCTACATGCTATGCATGCGTTACAAGACACATGCATTGAATCAGCTTATTTGGTAGAGCCTATTTCAAAAAAGCAGAAATATTGCTTTGTAAATAGGAAGCCAAAAATGTCATTGAAAGCTTCTAAGAGATCCAATCAAGCATCTCTAGCATCTGTCCAGCTTGTTTCAACCATAGATTGTTGTTCCAAAAGGTGTTGTCAATATGCCAATCGAGATAAGGTCATGGCTATGCGCAATGAATTTTGGGGACAGAGTTTGCAAAATAGAACAAACTATGTGTATGATATAATGTTGACTGCATGGAGTGAGAACAAAACAACTACAAAGACATGCTATGTGTTTTCTTTTAATGGCAGTGAGATTTGCAGTAGAGCTTGGTACGAAATTCATGGAATTCCAAAAACTTCATTTTATCGTTACCGTGAACATTTTGAGAATGGGATTAGACTCTCAGTGCATGGTAATGATGGTGTCATGAGAAAAGGAAGAGACCATATAAAAATGGGAAGGGCATTGATGCGCTCTTTTGTTGATGAAAACTCGGAGAGAATGCCACATAAGAGTAGAACCATGGAAGATGGTACTAGGGAAACTTTTCTTGCAATACCAAACACGTATAAGCAAGTAGACATTTTACATGATGTCAATAAAACACTTGACAGTATGAGTCTCAAGCCAATGTCTAGCATGAAATTCAATAGGATTTGGAATACAGAGTTTGCTAATGTGACATTGTCAAAAACAAGTGAGTTCTCCAAATGTGTTGTGTGTACTCGGATAAAGTCTCAACTAGAGTCAACAAAGGATGGTGAGATGATTGCACGTTTGAAGGATGAACATCGAATTCACATGTTGCAACAACAAAGTTGTAGGAATGTGTACTACACCTGGCGTACGTTCTCCCAATTGCAAAAGGATAAGTATTTATGTATTATACATGATAAAATGGATCAAAAAAAGACAGCAATACCTAGGTTGCGTGTGAACTCAAGAGATTACGCGAATGCATATCAATTGCAAGTATCATTAATAGGTATGATAACACATGGACATGGTCATGGAATGTATGGTCACTTCTCACTTAATGGTCTATGGCCTTCAGAACCCAATGCTACAATTGGTTCCCTTGCATTATGCTTACAGAATCTGGAAAGAACAGAAAACCATGGACTAGGAGATTTATGCCATGACGGTATGCCACGCAGCAATGTAACGTTATTCAATGCATTGAACTCAAGGAGAGCTCTAGACCTCCAAAACAAAATGAAGCAAGAGCGTGAGAGGAATGCATCAACAATGACACCACTGTTGGCCATCCAAGGATGTAATGAAGAGATTGTACACATACAATCAACTTCCTCTCAATGTGTTGTGGATACCATATCCACTCATGTAATTCAAAAATTGCCTGAGAATCTTTTGCTATAGCTAGATAATTGTGCAGGAGAGAATAAAAATCGATATTTGTTTGCATACTTATCCTTGTTAGTAGCAAAAGGAGTTTTCAAAACCATGCATTTGGGATTCTTAATGGTGGGTCATACACATGAGGACATAGATGCAATGTTTAGTAGGTTCTCAGAAAGATTGTGAGCGGGAATGACATTCACTTTTCCACATCTGATAGAACATTTTAAAAAATGTGAAAGCTCAGCTCCAACACCATTTTTGATGACACAAGTTCCCGACTTTAAATCCTTTGTGCAAGGGTACATGTGTGACGGACAAGATGCTCTAGTCGGACACTCTAAGCCACTTCAATTTTGTTTCTATATGCAAGTTGAAGTCCCAGTAATGCAGTAAAAAATTCATCCCAAATCACTCGATTCGATGCCAAAGGACTCGGGAATTGAGTTGTGGAAAAAAGATGACCAGGGAAAACCAAAATTACCAACAGGCTGTCCAGATGTGATACCTATAGAAAACTATGTGAGAGATAGTCCGCTTGTTATTCAAGGGATTAAGTCATATCTTGAATTTTGGAAAAGATGTTCTCTATTAAAGGGAAAGGACCATGACTCCACAAAATATATGGAGCCTGTTATCACTTATTGGCAAAACATAATCAATGAGCTTGAACAACAAACCAATAAACACATTGGTGAATGTACAACATTTTGTCCAAAGACTATAGGGAGTCATCGAATGCAAGAGATAGAGGAAGATAGAGATGATTTTCAAGGATATGAAGAATCGAATGATCACTATGTTGGTCCTCAAAGTGCAAGGCCACAAGAGGCCTTTAGGCCTCAAATTGATGTAAGAAAAGGGGATCTTGTTCTTGTGAGACCCGCAGATCCTGAATATCCGATATGGCTAGGAGTGGCAGAGTCAAACGTTGATGTAGACAAATGATCTCCTAACTACAAGAAAGTTCTGATTCAGTATTGGGCACCAAAACATCGAAAACGAAATCCCACAATCCAAGAACAGTTGAGGATTGTTGGAAAAAGAGTTGGTGCTGCAATCTTGCTGACCCAAAGCGCTGGGAGTGTGTTGATACAATTGTATGGTCATGGACTCCAAGGGTTGGAATAATTGTGGAAACAATCAAGATCCCATCAAATGTCATGGAGAAGGCACATGCTAGCTTAATAGGAGAAATTGAATAGCATTTCATATCTTGCTCATTGTTTTATTTCCACAGCTTATGTATGATTTTATGAAGTATTTTTAAACACCCACATAAAAATAAAAATTCTAAAAGGTGTTTCTCAACACCACCATTTTCTTGGGAATCTATCTCTTTTATGAAGTGTTTTGAAACACCCACATAAAAATAAAAAATTTAAAAGGTGTTTTTCAACATCACCATTTTCTTGAGAATCTATCTCTTTTATGAAGTGTTTTGAAACACCCACATAAAAATAAAAATTTTAAAAGGTGTTTCTCAACACCACCATTTTCTTGAGAATCTATCTCTTTGTCACATTCCCAAATTAAATGAAATTTTTCCAAATTTAATGGGAAATAGGAACCCATAGGCATTGAAATTAGTCCCAAAGTTGTGGGATTTTCCCATTTCATCTAAAATGGTGTTTGCTATGTTCCCTAAGGCATGAAATTATTTAGACCATACAATCCTCAAGTTCCAGCTATGTTTAAGCCATTGGCAAAAATATATGCATGCTTTGAATGTGATCCACACAGAACAATTCTTGTTGATGACTCTCCATACAAATTTTGTGTTTCACCTAAAAATAATTACATATTTCCTTCAAAGTTTGATGAAGAAAATATGGTTTATAATTTTCTCATAGAAGAGTTGCTCCCATACTTGTTGCAACTTGATGAGAGCAAAGACGTGCATGAGTTGATTGACTCTAATCGTTATGGACAAGCCTCAATTTCCAATGACAATGAATACAAAGGTCTCATGGACTATTGGAAAGATCAAAACTCAAGATGGTTGCAAAAGGAGATAACCACACATAAGCTACCAATGTTTGAAAAGCTAGGAGACCTTTTTGGCAAGCAGGAGGAGTCAACTAATCCAAGCAGGGAAAAGGAGATTTGAAGGAACGAAATAGTAGAAATAATCTCAAAAGAAAAAACCAATAATGATATGATGAAGGGAGCACAATTAATGTCCTTAGCAAGGAAGCTGGGTTGTGCCACACCATCATTCAAGACTCTAACAGCCAAGGCTTTTGTGAAGAAGCTACTAAATGAGCACAGTCTTCTCAAACACTAAGGTACTACTCACTAGAAATCATGTTGAAATTTCAATAAATACTTTTGTAAATGATATTTGTATTTTGATTCAAAACACTCACTTCATCATGGTTTCTTACAGATTTCATCTAGATTATTCATTGATGGAGTATTTCATAGGGAATTTGGACCATTTCATTCAGATGAAAGAAAAAACCTCTAAGAACAGCCATGGGTTATTTTGCAAAAATTTATGTCTTTGCAACTAAAAAATTTTCACACAAAGATTTCTCTGTGTTTGAGTTTTTCTTGATATTGAACCATTGGTTTTTAGATCAATTGTCACCTAATTGTACTTCACCATTGGTTTTTAGACCAATTGTATCAATTGACTTGGAGAGATTTAAAGTTTACTTATGTATTGACAAATTGCCCTACTTTAGGTTTTTTAGTATTGTGATGCCAATTTAAGATTCTTTTGGATGTCTATAGATGTTGAATGCTAAAACCATCAATTTTGTTTTAAGGTTTTAAAATGAATATCAAGTAAATGTTTCATGTTTCTTTTTAGAGCCAAAAGAAAGAAATATGTTGTTTCTAGAGTGGAATAATTCAATTGAAAGAGAAAATTCTTCTATTCAACCTTTTATGGGGCCTCATCGAAGCCATCAACCACCCCCCTACTCAGTTATACTTACCACCTTGAAGCAACAACAGAGGGTTCTTTTCTTAGATATAGAGGGTTTACTACTTCATTTAGTTGAAATGCAACACGGTGATATTGTTCCATCATGGGCTGAGCACATGCAAATTTTCAATGACAAAGATTAAGTTTTTTGATGCGCCGTGATGCAGAAGCTTTCTCGGACTTTTGTTTTGATTATTTTGAACCTTGAATATGGAGTTGCTGTAACCGAACCGAAGCTCAACATATACTTGAGATGTGATTTCCTAGGCATTGTTCAAAATTCAAGATGTTTATGAGCAATAAGAATTGTCAAAATCCAAGTATTATGATTGTATATAAAAGAGTTTATCATAAGAATTTGACTTCGGTTTGGGGGATGTTTGAGGATCTACATGCTAGCAACACATTAATCTTTTATGATACTCCATATAGTGTGATGTAGAATATACCAGGAACTTATCTCATATTTCCAAAATTTTGGAGACAAACACCTGAACAACTTCATTGCTTCTTAGAAGGCACAATAGTTCCATGGTTAGTGGGATTGTTGTGTGCAAGAAACAAGACGATTTATACTTCCAATACAATTGTGAACAAGGTAGAGGATCCTGAGACAAATTAAGTCATGAATTTCTACTTGTCAAGAGTCACATGTTGAAGTTTCTTGGCAAAGATGCAATGATAGAGCTATCAATTGTACAAAAAACCACATATCAATTAGAACTAATTCATTGTAGATTGTTATTCAAGATGAACATATATTACATTTATCTTTCATTCAACCATTTATCACTTTATTTTTTTCTACTTGAAGTGTACCCTATTGTAAGGGGACTTCTATTCAATCTAATGTGTTTCACATGGAGTGCATCCTTCTTATGGGTGCTCTTTTTCTTGTTGCTTTGAGTAGAGAGTTATCTATATTGTTCTCATATCTTGTGTAAATGGATCCACTATAACTGATTATTTATCCTATCATATTAAGGCGGAAATTAGCCAAATTAACCATGAATTAATGGTAAAAATATTAATTAGGATTAGATTAAGTTTAATTATTTATCAGAGATGCATTAGACAATTATTAATCTAGAAAAATTATCCTATACTTTTCTGAGAAGTTTTCCTAATTAATTAGGCATAATTACTCTATTTTTGTGAACAATTTTAATAGGGGAAATTAGTAAATGAATTTCAAAAGAGGTGATATAATTATCAATGGTTAATTAGGTGTTTAAAAACCCGTGATAATTAGGAAAATCTCAGAAAGTTAATCTAGCTAATTATTTTAGAAGAAATACCCTGTTTTTTGAGCAATTTAGATAGGGGAAATTAGTAAAATGATTTCAAATGTTGTGATATATTAATCAGTGGTTAATAAGGTGTTCAAGAGCCCGTGATAATTAAGAGAAACTCAGAAAATCAATCAAGCTAATTAAGTTAGAAGAAATACCTTGTTTTTTGAACAATTTAAATAGGGGAAATTAGTAAATGAAATTAAAATTCTATGATATAATTATCAGTGGTTAATTAGGTGTTTAAAAACCCGTGATAGTTAGGAGAAGCTCAGAAAATTAATTTAGCTAATTACTTTGATAGAAATACCCTGTTTTTTGAATAGTTTAAATAGGGGAAATTAGTAAATAGATTTCAAATGCTATGATATAATTATCAAGGGATAATTAGGTATAAAGAAACCTATGATAATTAGGAGAAGCTCAGAAAATTTATATAGCTAATTTCTTGAGTAGAAATACTCTGTTTTTTGAGAAATTTAAATAGGGGAAATTAGTAAATTGAATTCAATTACTTTGATATATTTATCAGTGGTTAATTAGATGTTAAGAAACCCATGATAATTAGGATAAGCTCAGATAATTAATTTAGATAATTACTTAGGAAGAATTACTCTATTTTTTGAGAAATTTAAATGTGGGAAATTAATAAATTGATTTCAATTGCTGTGATATATTTATCAGTGGTTAATCAAGTATTAAAGAACCCGTGATAATTAACAGAAGCTCAAATAATGAATCTAGCTAATTAATTAGGTAGAATTACTCTGTGTTTTGAGAAATTTAAATAGGGGAAATTAGTAAATTGATTTCAATTGCTGTGATATATTTATCAGTAGTTAATTAGGAGTTAAAAAATCGGTGATAATTAAGAAAAGATCAGATAATTAATGTAGCTAATTAATTAGCAAGAAGTACTCTATTTTTTGAGCAATTAAAATAAGGGAAATTAATAAATAGATTCAAATTGAATTGAGTTAATTTTTTAGAGGTTTATTAGATGTTAGATAACCTGTGATAAACAAAAAATCAAGAAAACATCAATGTAGAACACATCTTACTTGAAACCCTTCGGCACCATTATTGATGGGAGAGAGAAGAAGAGGGGAGAATTCAACGTTGATTGATACGCCAAGTACAACACCTTCTTTGATTAGAGTTGATCTTCCAAGGATAGCGTACAAGAATGGCTAGTCTTCCTCTAGGAGAAAGTGTAGGCTTGGGCTTATGTTAATGGGGCTAAGTACAATTAGGCATTACTACTCACTCCCTCAAGAATTCCTCTCATCAATGTCTTGAATGCTTGAGTTCCTTTTCAAGAAAGAAGAGGTCTCCTTTTATAGGTGAAGGGAACCCCTAAGGGTTTACACAAGAAGAGAGGAGCCAATGTGAATAGGAATTGGAAAAGTTGGAAATGAGCTGTCCTTGCATGATGTGGGCAGACTGGGGTCCAGTATTTTGATCATATCTCCTCAATCGTGGATCTAAATAAAAAGTAAAAATATGGGCAGAAACTTCAGCTCATTAGCTACGATTTTCATTTTAAAATCATTTTCCAATTCGGAGTGAAACCTTGTGTAAAAAATTCATCAAAATAGGGTCCAGTTCTAGCAGCAAAAGTCTTCCCGTGGTCCCCTTAGCTTAGACTTTCATTTAATTCCAAAGGACACCTCATGCCATATGAAAGCATAACATTGCTCCTTGACAAAGTTTTGTAATCATGCTTGCAATAATGCATTAAAATAAGTGTATCTTTGAAATCATGCCACCTAGTGTCCCACTAGGATTTGATTCCCTCCTAGTAGCTATTTAAAAAGAAATATAAGAAAAGTATAAAAAATACATAGAATATATATATATTGGAGTTTACCCTAGATATAGGATCTAGCTAGGGTGTGAGATGATAATGAGATAGTAGAAATAAAAAATCAATGCTTTTTGCCCCAAGTTAAAGAGGCGGAGCTATTGAGCTTTTCCCATAGTATTTTCTGATGGTAAAGTAAGGATAGGTTACCCTTGAGAAAAATAATAGGATGAGATAGAAGTCTTATTATTATACTTAAATATGCATATGTACATTATAGGAAAGATAATTATGTATCTAAAAAGTTATAAGATCTTGTAGCATGCGTTTCCACTATGTACGTGTCACAGCACAACAGCGGGCATCAAAATTCATGAAGATAAGGTTAGAAAAGGATTGTAGGGGAAAGATGTCGTACTTGGCATTGCCTTGGCCGGCATGTATTCCAAATGTGGTGCCATTACAAAATGGCTAGGCCACTTAACTAAGTTAATACCTCGCCGCCAAAGCTAAGTGGGGTAGGGGCCGCCCACCAAGCCAATGTTCGCCCAATTGAATTGAGGGCCACCCACTACACTGCTTTAGTGGAAAAACAAAAGAAGGAAAAGAAAAGCATGGCGAGCACCGAGAAATGCGTAGGGAAAAAACGCGAGCAGCACAGGGAGAAGAATCGATCGCGCTAGCCGGGGTGATGCTCGGTCGAGCTCGGCGATGAAGCGGAAGTTGGCAAGCAGGCATAGGCGCAGTTTTTCGTCATAGCTTCCGGTGGGATTTGCGCAGGTCAAATCCGCGGCTGCCACATCATAGGCACCGGTTCATGTGCCACGTCAGTAGCAGCGGTGCTACTGTTAAGGGAGGGTTGTCTTTTACATGAGTATGGGGAAAGCCAACGAGCGCAGGAAATTGAAAGCCAATGAGGGCAAGAAGGAAGGGAAGGAGCATAAAGGTTTTTGGAAGGGAGCTCAACAAGAGGAGAATCAAAGCTCTCTCTTCCTCTTTCGCTCTTGGCCTTTGCTGACCAAGGAACAAATCTCTCTCTCTCGAGCTAGTTCTTGGCAAGCAAGAAGCATCGAAGGAGAAGGATAACGAACAAGGGCAAGGCGAGGTGGAGAAGAGAAGGGGAATACCAAAGAGACTTTCTCTCGCTCTCCAATCAAAGCATAGAGGATTAGGGTAATAAGGACAGGAAGGAAGCAAAATTCTAAGCAATCTCTCTCTTGTGCTCAATCGACCTAAACAAAAATTTAAGCAATCACTCTCTCTCGGAATCAAAGCCTCGGAAAAGGGGAGAGATAAGCAAGGAGCTTGACCAAGAAGCTCTCGAAGCTTGAGCAAACCGACAAGGGAAGATTTGAAGCAGGATACGGCTATTCCTCTCTCGTGCATAAGCAAGTGACTCAACCTAAAGAATCAAGAGGTCAAGAGCAGGAGAATGCCAATTAATGGAGTGAATTGAAGCTTGGTGATTGAGGCAATGAACTGAATTGAAGACTGCAGAATCCACGAGCAATCGAAGCAGATAAAGCGACAAGGGAAAAATTCCATCACCATCATCCGTTAGAGCTTGAATTAGCATTTTATTAAGTCCGGTGTCGTTAACGGCTCGGCTAATCCTGTAAATGGGAGCTTAATCTCTTAATTAGCAGATGATCACGGTGCTGTTAATGTTAGGAAATAAGACGTAGCTAAATAGATAATTGAGTAGACTACTTAATGGAGAGAGACAGATTTATATACACGAGATTATAGAGTAGAGAGAGAGAGAGAGTACACACGATATACGTGGTTCACCCAATGTGGGCTACGTCCACGGGAAAGCAGCCACTCAATGGCTTTAGTACTTCAAAACAAGAAGTAGTTTACAAAGGGATTATACCCTTAATGGAGCTCCCGCCTTGCTTCACTCTCACCACCTCACACTCACCTTGTTGCATCAACTTCACACTATGAAATGTGTGTAGAAATGGCCTCCTTTTATAGGCCAAAAGGGTTGCCCTCTCTTATGTGAGACAGCCATGTGTAGCCGCCCTTGTGCGAATAAGTCCAAATCGGACCCTCCAATCCGCCCATGTGTGGCCGCCCTTGAGAAGACAAGTCCGCTTTTGAATTCGGCCACCGGCCATTGACTTCCGACCACCGGCCATCGGCCATTGAATACCGGCCACCGGCCAATCGACCGGTTGTTTTCCGACCGCTTTCCGACCGCTGTTCGGCCATAATATTCCGGCGAAAAAGAATATTCCGACGAAAAAATATCTCGGGGGCCTCCGCCCCCGAGGCCTTTAAAGTTGCCCCTGATTCTTGTCCGTGAAAATTTTGGTTTCTGGTGAGTGATTTTCCTTCACACACGATGGCTTCTCCTCATAATGGGGGCCTTACAAATGTGCGCTTTTACCACAGAAAATTACAAGGGTAAATCAGTCTCCATACTTAACAGTTAACAGCCCTCCTTGGCTAAAGATTAAGTTGTACTCAATCGTTAATCAATTAATTGATGATTACAGTTATTTCCAGATTCAGTTGCATCTATTGTTCTTGTTCTCTCTCTTTCACACCTCCCACAGCCAGAGGCACGGCGCCTGCCCGGCTCACGTAGAGAACCCATATCCCCAGACAACGTCTACATGATAGAGCATGTAGTGGAAAAAACCCCTTTGCCTCTTCTCTAACTGTAGCATTTCAGATCATCTTAACATCTTTTCACAGTAGATCTTTTCATCGTTCGTCTAACTCTAATTTTTTTACCGTCATCTTGAAGGTAGACTCTACTACAAAAACTCAATCCAAAATCTAACCTAATTGAACATGTGGTGATTTGATCCATTGAAGGGGAAAAGAAATACCAATGGGGCTACTAGCTGCGTAGATGTGAATGGGCCTCACATATACGTGCATCTGTGCATCTGACCTCTGATGCTTCATGTAGTTGCGCATGCGTCTCCTCATCCAAACATTGTCAAATGTATTCTCCAGAGAGGGAACTGGAAACTCCCGATGCAGCGTAGCAATAAGATAATCCTTGGAGGATTTATCATGAGCCCTCGAAGAGACCATGACAAACTACAGTGTGTCAGAAAACCTATCTACACAAATGTCGTATGTGGACCATCACCTGCTTCCCCTCAGGGGTCATAATGATCTCATCGGACATACGATTGATGAGGTAGGTGTATCCCTTTGGCATGTCCATCCCGTGAACTACAGCAACCATGTCCGGTGAATTCTCATCGTCCAAGCCTCTAGGCGATCCCGATGCAACATATCTATCCATGTGGGCAACATGTGTCTATCAATTTGGCATCAAGAAGGACAACAAGCAAGATATGAGGATTATGGCTTCTTACTCCCTTTAGGCTATGTGTCTGGACGAGGAATCCATGCATGGTGCCTCTTTGCAATACTTTCAAGGACTGAGAAAGTTCTTTGCATACCTTCTATCACTTATGTAAGAGTTAATTCTTGTGCAGCTTGTGGACTCAAGAATCATTATAAGTGTGATCTTCTGAAGAAGGCATTATTGCATACAATGGATTTACGCTTAGTGTGGGACCCAGGTGGAAACCGGAAAGAACTTTGGGGAGCCTCATGCTTCCAAGGGATCCATTATTCCCTACAAGGATCTACCAGCCACAAGGGAGAAATCCTACTCTATTTCAACATGCTCCAGAAGTACAGCGCTAGAGGCATGAATACCTCTAGCCTTAGGGGGAGGGTTAATGAGGCAAGCTTTTCCATGCATGGGAACCCCCCATATATTTTTGCCCTTTTACCAAAATATTTCCTATTATATAAGTTAATTTTTATTTTTTCTTCCTTTTTTACAAACGTTTTAGCCTTTATTAAATAAATAAGACTTATGCTAATCAATCACGATGGAGCATAAATAAGTAAGCTTTCTTTGTTGATCTCTCTTTTGACTTTAAATATTAAATATATATATTCTAAATTACATTATATATTTTAGTATTTTCTCATATATTTTTCATGTATGTATATTATTCCACCCTACCAAATATTTTATTCACTAGTTTTCATTTTCAAACCTCAACCCCACTTTCAAATTTCAATAATACCTCCATCTAGATGATTGCCAATCTTTTGAAAACTCTAGGTCATGTTTTCATACACATGAAGGAGCTTACACTTGAAGGCAAGAGAGAAGTCCACTCAAAGGGGACCACCAAAAGACTTTTGCAGCCACAAATAATACATTATTTGGCTGAATTTTTTAAGTAAATAAGAACCCCCAACCTGAAGGAGCGTTCAACATGAAAGATGTAGCTCGTGATCTCAACTTTTAGCTCAATTTTTTTCAGAATTTTTGAAGTTATGAACGCGGAGCTATGATTTTTGTAGTGGATCCCAGTTTTCTCATGTAATGGTGACACAGGCCATCCCTAGTTTTCTTCCCTCTAGAATGGCTATGGTTCTACAAGTCTTCAAGCATGATTACAAGAGACAAGGCTCTTTTAATGAGGTCTTGGCAAGTCTAGAGTGATTCTATCACCATTTTTGGAGGATCCATCCTCATCAACAATTATCCACCTTCGACAACCTCTCTTATAATTTTCTTACCTCTCTCTTCTCTCCCTAATAAGCTTATGTCAAACCAAAGCTAGACTATTGTAAATATCTCCTATCCTCTACATCCCATACAAATTCTCTCTTCTTCTCTCTCTATTGACTCTGGTATTTTAAATAATGAGGAGACAAGATGGGAGCCACAGTCACATGCACCCCATTTTCCTAGTCACCAGAGTGGGACACTCACCTCAATTAGAAATATTGCTAAAACCTTCCCTCCTTCCGTATATAAGGAGGCCATGAGAGCTCACTAAGGGAGAGAACACACAAACACACACACACACCTATCCATACACACTCTTGTGCTACATGTTTGTAGCATGAACCCTAATCACATAATCACAACACCATCATCATCACCATCACCATGCACAAAAGATGAGCACCACACCTCCACACCACTTGTAATTAAGGGTTGAAGGCACAATTTCAAGAAGAAGAAGGGTGGACACACTCATGATATTCCTCGCCATCAACTCCCATCTCTCCCTCTTATGCCTCCTACGATCTTGTTCCCTTCTCATTTTCCTGCCATACGCTACCTATTGTATTCATCTTTTACAAGCAATCAACACACTCCATCTTGGTGCCATACTTTGTGTCGCTTTGGATACATCTCATTGTGAGTATGGTATATGCTTGTTCCTTGCCATTTTTTTTTCTGCTTATGTTAAGGTGTGCGGATTCGCCACCATACACACACACTGTCTCTCCCTCTCATATTCCTATCATCTTGCTACTTCCATCTTGAGGTGTGCGGATTCGCCACCTTTTGTGGTTGAAGTGAGAATACTTGCATGTATCCCTGACCTCGTTATCTCCCTTACTACATGCACGAGTAGCGAGCCCATTCTCACTCACTCACCACTCCTCTCACCTTATTCTCCGACCACCCCATTCTACATTTGGGTGTGGATCTTGAAATTGTTTTCCATGGCATGTTTCATTGTGTATATGTATGCGTCCTAGCCGCATATCTTGCTAGGTGGTGCCCCTATTGCGTATTCCCCATGATGAGACCATTGTGCATAGTCTTGGTGTAGAGGCCACCGGGTCTATTTTTTCACTTCCGCCTCTCACCAGCACCTAAGCAGATCTAGATTACAGAAACAGTGTTCCCTACGCAACAACAACCTCACAAATTCCATAGACCCCTAGCCATACCTAGTGTCATCCAAGAAGAAAGTGACTTAAAGTCATTGGAAAGTGGGCGTACTCACTTCTTGTTGAGAAGAATGTTTACAGAGGGACTGCCTAACCCTATCGAAGAAATGGAGATCCCATCTTTCCCACGTCAAGGGACTGAAGCTCAAAAGGGCCGTTAAATATTGCCAAAATAATGGATTTCATGTCTTCAAAAGTTAGAACCACCATCATGTCCAAACTATATGGAGACCCCGAGCTATTCTTAGCTCTTCAAGCTTTCCTCAATGGAGAACTAAAAGGGCTACCACAATTTTCACAGATGGATGGAGCTAGGGAGATACCAATAAGGGAGGAACACTTACATCCACAACCCAACCTAAATGAGAACTCTGTTGTAGAAATACATGTTAACAAGTTGGGACAATTTTGAGGTCCAATGCAACCATACCAATCACTACCAAGGGATTAAACATGAAGATGGTGGCACTAGGGTTAGCATTGTGACAAATTTTTTTTGGGAAACTATGGGAATACCTCACCTTGGGACCACAACCATAGTAGTAAAGTTGGCCAATGGGTCTATTGTTAAACCGATTGGGATGCTAGAAGATCTCAAGATCAAGGTCTTTGGACACAAAATAATAAATACCTTCATTGTTATGGATTTCTCCAAGCACACTATGACATTTGAGATGATCTTAGAACATCCTTTCATGAGGGAAGCAATGGTGCATGACTGGTCTAAAAACCATGTCTGCTTGCAGTTCCAAGATTTTGTCATCATTCGAGCGGATCTTGTAACTGGTCGAGAACATCCTCTAGGAAACAGATTTATAATTGGTCATAGATCTGACACCACAATTCACTCGGCCCGATTGTATTATTGCTACACATGTAAAATGGACACTGATGTTGGGAAAGATTCTACTTATATGGATGTTCTACCTAGGATGACTGAGTCTAACAATGTGGATTGGGTCCACCTAGCAGCAACCATAAACACTTGGGGAAATAGGGGGATGACTTGGGTAACACCTGAGGGGGATGAAATGCCATCACTCGTACCTTTAAATACGATAGAAGCAATGCATATATCTTTTGTTGGCCTACAAGATGAAGGCTTGACTAACATTGGAACCAGTAGCGTCTCACAAGACTATAGCCCACACGATTTGGAGTCAAAACCATCAATTGAAATTGGCTCTGAGGAAAAAGAATCTGAGTTAAATATTAATTCAAATGTGAGGACAAACCATTTAGGGCCAAGTGGTAACCTAGATGACAATCTATCCAAGGGAACAGAAGACACAAGTAGCGATTCATCTAGTGACTCTTCACTAGAGATCGGTCGTAATAAAAAATTAGACAAGAAGAGTAAGATATATAAGAGGCGACGTTATCAAGAAAATGTGTGTGCTAGAATAATGAAAAGAATTCTACTGTAGAATGGCTTAATTATACAGGGACATGTGATGCTCATCGGAAGCTGGTAGATAACTAGTGTGAACAAAGCCTTATGTGGTGTAGTCCACAACCCATTGACATCACACAACTAGAGGCTATAGAGAAGCCAAAGTTGAGCCATAACATAAGGAGACAACAAAATCGAGAGTTATCTCAACAACAAAAGGAAGCGGAAGTGAAATCACAGTCCACAGAACAACAAGACCCCACAAACTTACACATTGCACCCGATCATTTCAAATCCTATACCACGGAGGAGCGTAAGGTTGTGTATGCAAAGGCTCAAAGAAAACCTATCGATGGAAGCAATGGAGTCTATGATGGTCCAGTGATAGTTAAGGAAATAGAGTTAGCAAACCTAGGAGAAGAGTCCGAACCTGTTTTTATTGCCCAAGATCTGACAGAGACTGAGGAGTATGTACTTAAAGAACTTCTCAAGGACTTCAAGGATATATTTGCTTGGATACATCATGATATGAAAGGTGTTGCGCCTTCCGTGATGCAACACACAATCCCCATGAATAGCATGGCTAAACCAGCCCAACAACGACCCTACCCAATGAATCCTAAGTATACAGAGATTGTTCAAGAAGAATTTGAAAAGCTTGTCAAATCCGGATTCATATGCCCTATTGAGAACTCACAATGGGTGTCTCCAATAGTGATTGTGTCGAAAAAGAATGGGAAACTCAAAGTGTGCGTGGATCTCGAGAAGGTCAATGTTACCACTAGGAGGGACCATTACCCCTTGCCATATTCGCAACATGTGCTTGAAAGAGTTGCAGGAAAGGAAACTTATAGCTTTTTAGATGGATACTCTGGATACAATCAAATCACAATTGCACTAGAGGACCAAGCTAAAATGGCTTTTATAACCAACTTCAGAGTGTTCGCATTTCGTGTTATGGCTTTTGGCTTAACCAATGCTCCTGCTACCTTCCAAAGTTTAATAAACATTGCTTTTAGAGAATATTTGAGGGAGTTTTGTGAAGATTTCTTAGATGACCTTTGTGTTTATTTTTCTTGGAAAGAACATCTATCATGTTTATGATAAGTGTTTGTGAAGTGCAGATTGTATCGCATCTCCTTAAACCCTTTCAAGTGCTAATTTTGGGTTAAACATGGAGTCATTTTAGTGCGTATAGTGTCCAAAAATGGGATTTTCATAGATGAGGGAAAAATTAAATCCTTTGCTCAATTTTCACCACCTAAAAACTATAAAGGAGCTCAACATGTTGGTTATTACCGACGGTTTATTTTAAAATTTGTTGAGATAGCTCGTCCTTTGTACAAGATTCTTATTGAGTTCCACTGGATCGCAGAGTGTGACCATGCTTATGCGTCATTGAAAAAGACCGTGACAAGCACTCACATTCTGCAAGTGCTTGACTCGAATGTAATTTTTCATGTGTATATTGACGCATTGAACTTTGTTATTGGGTGTGTTCTAGCTGAACTAGGAGAACATAAATTGGACTACCCCATTAGCTGCGCAAGGCATCAATTGAATGATTCCGAGAGAAACTACACCACTACAGAGCGGGAAGGTTTAGCTATGATTTACGCAGTACAGAAATTTTTCTACTACCTTCTTGCCAACAAGTTTGTTTTCTATGTGGATCATCAAGTGTTGTTGTATCTAGTAATTAATGGCTGTTAATTCTCCCTGAGTTTGATTTTACTATTGTGGTGAGACCTGGTAAAAGACATGTCATGGCGGATCATTTGTCTCGCATACCCAATGGTGAATGTCCTACTGGAGTTGATGATGAATTTCCCGGTATTTACTTATTTCTAATTGAGACCATGCTTGAATGGAGTGAGAAGATTGTAAACTTTCTAGTTAATGGTTTTTCACCCAAAGATCTGCGTAAGGATGTAGCTCGAAAACTATTAAAAGAATATGAGCCTTATGCTATCATTGCAAGAACTCTCTACAAGCTAGGAAAGGATGATATTCTTAGACGTTGTGCCCGTGAGGAAGAGTATTTATACATACTGCAAGAATCCCACATGGGTATAGCCAAAGGATATTTCTTAGAGAAACTAACTACTAGGAAGGTGTTGCAATCAAGCTATTGGTTGCCTACCTTATTCAAGGATGCGTCACTTTTTGAAAAAGCATGTGATGAATGCCAACGTTACAAGATCACACAAAAAAAGGATAAGATACCCTTATATCCTGTTAAAGTGACTCAACCATTTGAAAAATGGGGTTTAGACTTTGTAGGCCCAATTAGTCCAGCAGCTTGTAGCACTCAATCTCGATATATTATCGTTGCCACTAACTATGTGATAAAGTGGACAGAGCGACATGTAAGGCTGATGCAAGGTCAACTGCCAAGTTTCTCTTTGAGAACATTAATACAATATTTGGTTTTCTCTTTGAGATTGTGAGTGACAATGGTACTCATTTTATAAATAGAGTGATAAAGGAACTCACGACAAACTTCATGATAGCCCACCATAAGTCCACGCCTTATTATCCACAAGCAGTGTGAATTGAAAAAATCTTATTCAAACTTAGTGAAACTTGACTCAGAGGATTATATTGAAGTGTTAAACAAGTGTATAGAACAGACCAGATTGGCTGGCAACCGAAGATTGGAAGAATGCGAAGAAAGCAGCACGCGAGAATCCCAACAAGTGGAAGCAACAAAAAGAGGCAGCCAGAGCGCGAGTAGAGGCAAGGAGCTCGCACCACTTGGGGAGCGACGGGTGGGCATCATTTGAGGCCGATTTTGTATGTGTTTTCACATTGCTCTCTATGTTTGATAGTTTAGGGTTTATGGGTTTTTAAATTCTAACATAATGGCTTCTTTCTATGTTTTGATAGTAGTCGATGACAGGACGTGATCCCACACCGTACGGGCGTGAGTACGCAGGCAGGAAGGGCTTAAACGCCCTTATAGACATTTTGAGTTCTCGCAACACCATGGTTAGTATTAGGGTTTATTCTTTTCTATTTGTTGTATTGTTTTATAAACATCGCTATATGTTTATACTTACAAAAAGCTGTCTTATTGTTTTTTTTTGCAGAATCCGACAGATACGCCGCTTGGACGCGATGAGACGTCTGATTAAACGACGTCAGTTTAGCCATAGCTAGATAGCATTAGTTTCTTTTTGTCATAGCTTATGTATCATGAGACAACTTTTATACATCTTTTTGAAAACCATGTATATTTTTTAAATAATGACAATGGTTTGTAACTATTACATTTGCAAAGTTTAACAATCAAGTGATTTTGCCTATGTGTACAATTGTCATTGATTTACTTTCATCAATTCACACTTGTCACTTTGTATTTTTATTTGTCAAACAATACGCACTATGGATGATGGAGTTAATGGTTATATTGTCTTGTGGGTGACTATTTTGGGTCTCTATCTACCTTTGCACTTTTTTTCAAAGGTGAAGAATATGTATGAAACATTCAATATGGTTGATGGGTTGAATGCCCTACCACCAAAAAATTTTCCTCTCGAACGTCGCTATGAACGTTGCTATATAAGGCTCTGCAGCGTCGCTATAAGCGTCGCTATAAGCGTCGCTATAGATGGATGTGCAGCATCGCTATAATCGCCGCTATAGGCATCGCTATATAGCAATGTTTACAGCGATGCCTATAGAAACTGGCATAGCGACACTTATAGAGACGTCCCCGTATCGACGCTGGTAGCGACGCCGGGGGTTATAAAAACCCAGAGTATTTCCGTCGCCAAAAGCGTCACAAGAGCACACAACCTCTTGTAGTGAATTTTGATTCAATCCAATCATCTTGCTTTTGTAAAGTACTCAGGTAGCGACCTATGAGCAATCATTCATCCTCTTAGAGCACATCTGACAAGGACTTAAGTGAGTATACAATGCGAATATCATCACACTTTGCATGAGAAATTGTGTAGAATTTTGTGCCCACATCTTCTTTCTCATCAATCATATCCTCCTCATCTTCATACCTTGCCCTTCAAAGCATATTTGCCATTGCATTATCTTTTCCTACAATGTGATTCAATTCTCGGTTCAAGGACTTTATGTAAGCAATCCACCTAAGCATAGAAATATCAGGAGTAGATCAGCTTGCAATCATCCCTAGAAGTGCTAAGCAATTAGTCTCTAGATGCTCCAATGAATTACTCTTTGTCACATTTTAATGTTGTAACCACCCCCCATACTCCCTTTTTACCTGTGGATATGCTCTTTGGTGAGAGTTTAGAACCTTGGCCCTTGGCCCAAACCTCACCACATACTTGTGTTTCTCTTCATCGTCTTGTCCTATTGCCCATCCAATTCCCGTTGGACTAGTGTCCACTGTCACAATCACTGATCTTCCACATTCATATCATATAGTCAATCTTCCTCAAAGTTGGTGAAGACAGCAGCAATTGCTTCAACTTTCTCATAGCTTTTACATGGACATCGTTCCATTGAAACCTTTGGTTCTTCCTTCGCAATTAATAAAGCGGATCTGCGACATGTGCATAATGTGGAATCCATATGGGATAGAAGCCACCTGCACCTAGAAACCTTCTCACCTCCATGATATTTATGCATAATTCCTTCATCGTCTATATTGCATCCACTTTAGTTGGACAAAGTCGGTGGCCATGAGGATTACAAAGATGTCCCACTATCAATATTTCTTATACCCCAAACACTGACTTTTGCCTAGATAATGTAAGATTCACTTCTTCCAGCCTTGTTAAAATTCTATCACAATAAGCTAAGTTGCATCCTTTGATTGGTACGTCATCAAGAAAAGGCATTGTAATTTGAGGTATTAAGTCACGAAGGACTTTGTTCATAGGGTTCATCATGTGTGCAACCGAGTTGGTTGCTCCTTGAGGTAAGGTGCACACCCTTACCAAACCCAAGGGTGTTCTCATGGCAGTCAAGTACCAGATTTCCATTGCTTGTTGGAGCTGATCATACCCCTAAGTACAAATCCCCCGTAGAATATATTGTTGTTGGACGGGTGTCTAACCTCGCTCCTATGTTATTGCAGATTTAGCAAGAATGACAATTAAATTGTCAATCCATGGGACGAAGCTAGCTTGACTAGTGCATAGAGGCTACAAGAGGTTTACAATCTCTCGAAAAACAACAAACAACTCACATCTAACTCAAGCTACACTCAAGTGATTGAAATCACCAAAAGCCAATCGCTCATTGGCAACACATCACATGTGTTACAACATCAAATGACATCCAAATGTAACGAAACTTCTAGGATAAGTCTATAAGACCTAAGGACACTTGCTTAAGGTCTCAAATTCCACTTTAATTCAAGTACAAAAATCACGATTATTAACAATAGTGGATTTTGGACCTATTCGTTTTTGACCGAGAATGCACCTTAATGCTTAGCAATGATGCCCCAATACCCCGCCTATGCTTAGTTTTTTATTTTGAAGTGTAATCTCTTACTTATGACAAAATTAGGCCGTTGGTTTGTGACGCCAAAAGCTACGAAATACTGTGAAATGCTTATGTCAATGCGTAGAGCTCTTACCTGCGGTTGCAATGCAACAAACACGACTGCAACGTGACAAACGCGGAGACAGTAGGGAGCACGAGAAGGAGAGAAGTGAGCACCATTAGCTCACGCTATGTATTTCGTTATCCAGAACTTGAAATTAACTTTAAAAATTGGCTTTTATACCTTAGCCAAGGTTTTTGGTTGTCAAAACTAATAATCTGGGAGCTCTAACTAAGCATTAGGAGAAATATGAACCTTGCATGGGCCTTGTAAGGAATCTTAATTTTTAGGGATTAAGGCTAATGGTGTGTAGGGTTAAGGGGACAAGGGCATTCAAGAAGCTAGTTTTGAGTAGGCTTTTCTAGCCTTTTTTTTAGACACATGTAGGATGTGGACTTAGGAGGTCACCTTCTCTTTCTATCTTTTTGAAAGTGAAGGGAGTAAAGAGGTGTGGCCACATCATAAAAAACGTGGATCACTAAGAGCCAAAATTTGACTTTTTTAAAAAAAAGTTATTTTTACTTATTTTTGACTTAAAACTCCCCCCCAACATATATCCATATCAAAAAAGTATTTTTTGACATTTTTTAAAACTTACAAGCAATAAAAGTCCAATTAAAAAAAAAAAAAAACTCCCCCCCACAAAAAAAACCTTTCTTCTCTCTTCCTCCTCCCTCCTTTCTCCCTCTCCTCTCCCTCCCTACCACTTCTCTCCTCCTCCTCCCCTCTCTCCTTCTCCCCCATTGTCCCCTTCTCTCCTCCCATGTTCCTCCCTGTCCCTCCCTGCCCCCTTCTCTCCTCCTTCTCCACTCTCTCTCTCTCTCTCTCCCCCACTACCCCCTTGTCTTCTCCCATGTTCCTCTCTCTCCCTCCCCCCTCTCTCTTTTCATCCTTTGCTTCCTCATGCAACAGCTACCATGTTGCTCAAGGACATCACAAATCGTATGCATACATATTTGCTTGTTCGCAAAATTTGCACCGAAGGCCGCACATGAGGGTGAGCAGAGGTCATCCTAGGAACGTTGTACCACCGGTGAGATGAATGTTGATGATTCTTCAATATCTTGCTAATACCATCACATATTTGAATAAAACACCCCTTTATGCAAGGTAACAATATACTTCTTACTTTTGATTGTGTTCTTCTTATCATAAACTTTGAAGTCTAAGGTGTTGCCTCTACTTGTTTTGTAGTGCTTGGCACAAAGGTTGCTTTTATGCACAAATAGTGAAAGGCTGCAGGTTAGAGAGGCCAAGTGTCACCACTTTTCCTCTAAAACATTCTTCTTTGTTACATCTTGCAAGTAGGTGCTTCAAATCCATGCTTATTAGAGGTGGTAGTCTCATCCTAATGTATATTTTTGTATTGTTTATTCCCAGCTAGATATAAATACTTGCAAATTTGTACAACATATACTTAACAAGTGTCTTCATTATATAGCTTGCAAATGTTGAATTCATACATGTTTTTGTTACAAGGTGACCTCTTGCTATGCTAGTTGAGTGGAGTTGTTTGCAAGAATGGCTCAAGGAACTGGCATAACATGAAGCTTTAACGGTGGCACAAAGCTCTCCTCAGCGGCAATGTGGCTCCCACTACACCAAAAATCATTATACTGACATGAAGAGATCCCTAGTAGGACAATGCAAAAACTTTTCATCAGCAGCAACACACTCTTTCCTAACATGAGGGCACTCCTACCAAAGATATTTTTATGTGATAGGTCACCCCAGGAGCATACCATGTCATGGAATGGATGTAAGAACTATGAACGCACTACTCCTTGGAAAGTGTTCACAGATGTATGTTTATCAAAGTTAATGAGAAGAAATTTGGACTTTTTTGTTTGTTGATGTGTAAGAGCACTCTAGGTCTACCATATTTTAGATTGTTTGATAAGTTAAATAAAATTTGTAGTCATTTAAAGTGTAAGTTTGTTTTTGTTTGGTAAGATTGTACATGAGAAGACATAATAAAGTATAAGAGATCTTGACGGAATAAGCCTCGATTAGATTCCTACCATGCACTTGTGACACCAGACCTCTCCTTGAACCTTTTGATTTCTATCATTTTGGGAAGTCTAAGGGTGGTCTATTTTCAAATTTTTAGCAATAACTTTTTTTTAAAGGAAATTTTGGTTATTTTAAAGTTTGTACACAGTCTAGGAGTTCATTCTGATTGTTTTCCTTCAATTTCAATTTTTGATCGAGGACACTCCTTGAAAGCCACTTTTGAAGGTGTTAGGGTGAGATTTTGAGAAAGTTTTGTATGTAGGAAATACAGTCCTTAACATAATAAAAAACATTGGTTCTCTGAGTATTTTCAGATTCCATGGTTTTAATGCCCGTTCGAGCCCGTAGATTAAGGAAAAAGTAAGAAATGTCTGTTTTACATCATTTTTTAAGAAATTGCCAACTTGCACGTTGATTTTTGGAAAATCGGAGTAGGATATGATTTTTTTGCATCACACGATGGTCGAAGAGCGCGACGAGATGAACAAATTTATGTGAGACAAGCCCAGACAGATTCGCAGCCAATTGAACACTAGAAGCTTGAATTATGACCATGCATAAAAATAAATCTTGTACTTGTCATTTTAGGGCCCCAGGGACCCTCAACATGAGGGGCCACAAGGGCGCGCAAATCAGCCATCCAAAATTTTTGGATGGCTGATTTGCGCGCCCTTGTGGCCCCTCATGTTGAGGGTCCCTGGGGCCCTAAAATGACAAGTACAAGCTTTTTTTAATGCATGGCATGATACAATGTTTAGCTATTTGCCATTGGGGGGGGGGGGGGGGAGTTTGCTATGAATACATTAATTTGCCCAATTCTATCTCATGGCTATGCATAAAAATTTTCCTATATCATGTGCGTTCACCACAATGGATTGAAAGTAGCCCTTACAGGCCTTACCTACACATGTTTTTGTAACTTTACAAGAATATAAATTCCCTTCTGTTGAACACATGTTCTATGTTACATATACTTTAGTGAACTCCCAAGGTCAAAGGCCTCACAAATTTTGTGCACTCAGAACATTTAGCACTAGAAATCAACCAAACAAGGAGCCAATTTTTACTTCCTTGTGTTCACCTCGTGTTCTTGGGAATGTTTTGGTTAAGCCATTTCTTTGGTATTTAAAACCACATGTGACCCCTATTGTTATAGTATCCGACCAAAGGTTTCTTGATTAGCAGTTATATAGGTTCGAGTGATACATATCTTCTATGTTAACAATGCATGTATCTATAATTTATGTTTACACTTTCTCTATCCAAATGAGCTACATAGTAAAAATCAAATCCGTAATTCAACAATTAAGTTCACAAGGTGATAGCTATTGGTATTATCTTTAGCAATACCAAATAAATAGCTACCAATAGCGAATGAATAGGGATATTTAAGAAGGTTTGATACCAAAAACTTGTCAACACTACTCAAAAAGGTGGAAACTCAAAGGCTTTATAATATATATGATGAAACAAGAATCAATAATAAGTCACCCCTATATATCTACACCTCCATCTCAAGTTGTCATTTCTCTAAGTCAAGCTTGGCATAGGCATAGTATGGAAACAATAACATTTTGGAAAGCAAGAATTTAGCTTTCTCAACTTTTGAAATGTTGCTATTGATATATATTCAACATCCCCAAATAAGGACATCTTGACAAAGGTTATGATCCACTTAATAAGAATAACCATTAGTGATTAAACTGAAATCAAAATATTGCATGAATTTCTTCATGGTGGAATGATTAAAACTTGAAACTTCAAACATCTTACTGGCAAATCAGAATATCCAAAAAAATCAACAATATTTCTCAAATCTGTATGAAACTCCAGTAATCTAAATAAAATACTCTCACTCAGTGCGACACCATTTAACAAAAAGAAATATTTATATTGCATTTATAGAGGAATCCAGCCTCATAAAAATAATTACAAATGGAGACAATGTTGTTGCTGTTAGGCTTCTCTTACAAGTATTTGTCTTTCTCATCTAGAGATTCATATACACGAGTATTTGTGTGTCTATGACACTAGGGAAGATAGTAGTACTATAGGGATGGCTTTTTTAAGAGCTCCTAGAGAGTACCTATTGGTTCAAGATTCTACAAAAATCCTACTATTCTTATCAAAATCTTATAACACGGTAGTGAAAGGTTCCTCATGGAACAAAAATAGGGTGATTTCCATCTCGGCACATGGTTGCTTGCTCATGTCCTCTCAAAACAAGTTGACTCTGTAAGTAAACAACAGATTATGTGAGCACAAAGCTATAAAGTACAAAATGATATCATTCTAATAATCTAATGACAACTATACAAAGAATAAATTATAAGAAAAATCTTTGATGAATCTCCATAGATAACACAACTTACTTACATTGTGAGACTCAATCACATGCTACAAAACTATAGATGGCGCACCAAAGCCATCAGCAAAATAGCACCACCCAATGTTATGAGGTGTGAAGCCTAAACATTGAAAGCCATAAAGAGGTTAATTCCCTCCAGCATGATAAACTTAAAGATGGAGATGATCTTAAGCTCTGAATGTAAGCTACAAGGGTAGTTTTCTCACCATTCTATCTTTATGTTGGAGATGAATCCTTGCAATGCCCATGCACTATTCACACCTCCTGTTCTTGTGGTATGCAAGTCATGTGAGTTGATGCTTTTTCCACCTTCGGGAGTAGAGGTTTCCATGTAGTGTGAGTGAATGAAAGTGGAAGGAGGAGAATCTTGTTTTATGCTGTAATGGAGGTGAGAGAAGGGAGAGGAGCTAGCTTGGTGTCGAACTATGTGGTGGGCAAGGGGAAGAGATGGGGGAGAAGCTTGCTTGGTGCTACAATGGAGATGGGAGAAAGCTAGTAGAGAGATAATGTTGGACTATAGGGGGTGCATGTGGTTGTTGCAGCCATGGAGAGCTTGGAAAAGGGTTTGTAGAGAGAGAAAATCACTTTTAGCTATAGAATAGGTTTGGAAAGACTTTGGAGGGTGGAAAATGATGTTTTGAATATTTTTGAAAAAATTTAATTTTTGGAATTTTTTAGTGCACATTTTTTACTTTTGGAGGTCAAAAATACTTTTTTGACCATGAAATAGGTTAGGGGACCTTTTAAAGAGGGAAAACTTGAAATTTGAAATTTTTTGAAAATTTGAAATTTTTAGTGTATTTTTAAATCTGGGCCAAAAAGTGGGGGAAAAAAGGTCAAAGTGGTCCCCCCCCCCTCCCTTTCCCCTAGCCACCTCCCTTACCTTCTCACTAGGTAAGAGGCCATTAAGAGGTGTAAGGCTACCTTGTCCCCCTACTTTTTTGAGGGTATAGACTGTGTCCACCACCCTCTTCCTATTGGCTGGCCTCTAATTAACCTTAATCCCAAAGGCCCCTAGAGGGTTCATATTTTTCCTAATGGGATGGGTAATGACAAGTTGATAGAATCCGGAAGCTTGTAGACCTGGCTCATCTATTACAAAGTTTATCCAAAAAATAGGAGTTACAATATTCCCGATTTATCAAAATAATAAGTGTTTTTACAATGGGAGCTCCAAAAAATGGTATCCCAGTTAGCTTACAGCTAACATTCCCCCTCCTCGCATGTGTCGTCCCTTGACACATCTTTATGGGCTGAAATAGTCTTTAGGTTGATGGTTGGCGAGGCGGTCTTTAAGTGCTTTTAAAGACTTTTTGTATATGATCTTTCTCTCTTTATTTGACACCTGCATAGTGACTCTGTTTTTCTGCTCTACTACGGAGTATCGTACAAATCTTGATGTCAGGTTGCTAATCACTGGTCCAAAAATCTTTGTTTGCCAACAAGTGAAGAACCCTGTGTAGAACGCTTCCTCAATCGCCAACATATTATATGAAGGTAAGAACATGCATCGGGCATAGAAGCCATAGAGGGGACAGGCTAGCAACATTTGGTAAATTTTATAAAGCATTGCACATGATAGATCAGGTAGGCTTTTGAAGAATGACATGGTGCCCGTTAGGGTTTTCACTATATATTCTTATGTGGCCGGTCCTTTTTCACTACATATTCTTATGTGGCCGGTCCCTTTTCTGGAGCTGGCAATCTTGGATAGTTCAGCCATGTTGGCCGCTTCCTTTTCATTGTCTCATGTGCTTGCTAGGTACTTACTCTTGGTACATGATAAAAGTGGGATCCTTTTGAAGTGCCGCGGGTACTCTTGTGAACAGAATCAGATACCTTGGATTCTTGTTCAACCAGCTCAGCCTCCACTTTGGGTGGTCTTCATCTACACTTTCTACTTGCATGTCTTTGTAAACCCTCTCTTTGAATTGGAGCAACTCCACCTTTATCAAAGGATATGACAAGGATTGCTGATGCCATTGTGCATTGATTTGATTGGGAGTGAGTTGAGTAACATTGCAGAGTGAAGAAATCTCAACTCCCAATCCATCATTACTTTCCACTGCTCATCCACCTCCTGTGTAATCTTTTTTTTTAGTCCATCTTCCTCAGCTTTTGACAGATGGGGACCATTGGCACTATATCAGGTTCTATTAATTGTACATGGAATTCCTCTTCACAACCTAGCCCTTCTGTTGGCCGTGTTTCCATCTCAACAAAAGATACCGAGGGAATATCAATGTGTGACTTCTATGGAGTTCCTGCTTCTTCCTCTGTATCTTGTTTTCCATCTCCCAGTAGTTGTTTGACTCTTTTAAGCTCATCTATTTATTTTAGCATCTCCTCTTCTCGTTGCACCCGCATTAATGCCAGGTCTTTGGGCTCAGATTGGTCCACGTTAAGCTCTAGCTTGAGGTCTTTGTTCTTTTTCTCTAATGATTTGTATGCCTCAGGTGTCCCTTTGATCTAGGCTACTGCAGAATTTTCTCGTATTTGCCACAAAATAAGTTGCCTAATCATATACTCTCTGCTCTGACTATTACAAGGAGGTGTTCGCTACATCTAACTGCACTTGAATCTTCTGCACTGACAGGGTTGTAGTTAGAAGCTCGTTGGTAACCTCTGTCAGCTGTTCATCTTTGGCTTTGCAAGCATTTGTGAGCTTCATAAGAAGTTCACCTAACTCCTCCATCCCCTTTTGTTGTTTATCTCTTGCTAGCTGATGTTGTTCAGCTTCAGCTTTCAATTCTTGCACTTGTTTTTGTACGTCAATGATGACATTTAATATGTCTTCTAACTCTCCTTGGAGAGTGTCAATCACCATCTCCAGTTCTTTAGCCTTTTTGTTGCGGCTAAGTGCTGCTGATCGGAGTCTTTCCATCATATCCTGCATTTGCTTCGCATATTTGTTGACTTGCAGTATTACCTCATCATCTGATTGCCAATCTTCATTTCTTGTGAGCTGCCTAAATGTCTTGGCAGTCTCTTGTGACTCTCTCGACGGCCTTGTGGCACGGCTGGTTGTTCTTGCCCTTGAGGTTGTGCTTGGGCCTCTTTTGCTTTGTCATCCTGAGGCTTCGTGGATGCCTCGACCGTTTTGTGCTGTGTTGAGATAGAAGGGGTTTTCTTTGTTTGTTATTCCTCTGTTTGCTCAAACTTTGTGGTCTTCTTTGGTGCATGACTTACTGCCCTAATTGGCTCTATTTTCCTTTGCTTTGGCTTACTCTTGTGTAGTGGCTGCCTGTTGTCACTACAAGAGGCTATTCATATTAGCGACGCTCACACAGCGACGCTCAAAAAAAAAAAATTCCCGACGTCGTTATGAGCGTCGCAAATTTACAAGTAAATTTGCGACGCTCATAACGACGCTCATAGCGACGCCGGCTGGGCTAAAAAAAAAAACAGAGAGCGCCCAAAAACTCAGATCTCAGATCTGAGTTTTTCGGCGTCCTCAAGCAAGGAGCAGGTAACGCTCTCCCTCTCTCTCTCTCTCTCTCTCTCTCTCTCTCTCTTTCTTCTCCACACACACACACACACACACACACACACACACACACACACACGAGGAGAGGAAGGAGAGCCAGGTATGCTCCTTCCCTCTCCTCACTCTCATGTTCCCTTCCCCTCTTTCTCTCTCCCTCTCTCTCTCTTTCCCTCACACACACACACACACACACACACACACATAGTGTTTTTGAGAGAGAGAGAGAGAGAGAGAGAGAGAGAAAGAGTAAGAAAGAGTACAAACATAAACAAAAACGCACACACACATACATAAACAAAGAATGCACACACACATTGAGAGAGGAAAAGAGAGAGAGAGCATGCATAAACAAAAAACGCACACATTGAGAGAGGAAAAGAGAGAGAGAACATGCATAAACAAAAAACGCACACATTGAGAGAGGGAAAGAGAGAGAAAACATGCATAAACAAAAAAACGCACACACATTGAGAGAGAAAGAGAGAAAAACTAATTTAACGTCGTAGGAAACTAATTAAAATTAAAAGACCTAAAGATCTAGCCGACGAGGAGTTGAACTCAAGGCCTATTATTCAAGAGGGAAATGGCATAGCCAATCTATCATACTTGGCATGGGTGATAGAAAGGTTATACCATTTATCTCTTTTTATTGGCACACACATCCACACACGCGCACACACACAAGAAGAAGAGAGTTATAACGTCGTAGGAAACTATCATAAAAGACATTAAAGATTAGGTTAGATGTAGATTTATGTTAAATTAGATTAGATTTAGGTTTATTTTTAGTTAGATTTACGTTTATTTACGCTAGATTTAGATTTACGTTATATTAGATTAGATTTAGGTCTCCATAGACTGCGATGCCTGCATGAAGCGGGTGAAGAAAGCCCTCAATGGAATATAGGGTATTGCTGCCTTCACTCATGGTGGGCTCCGTCGATCCAAAAGTACTGGTGAAATGTCTTCAGAAGATAAGGAAGAAGGTGGATCTTCAAGGCGGCAAGAGTCACTACATCCCCAACAATGACCATCTAGACAACCTCTAGTCATTCAACAGCAACTTCAAAGTTAGTAACAAGAGCAAGAACGGTCCAAAGGGCCAATTGCTGTCGTCAGATGTGGATGGAGATGAGGCAGCGTCACCGCCGAAAGTTAACTCTCACATCTTTAGTGATGAGAATGTCAACTCTTGCCGAGTTATGTGAAAAATTATGTGTTAAATCAGTTTTAAGGTTCTTATAATCCCTGCTAGTTTAGTTCTTTGTTTTTAATATAACATAATTTACGTTAGATTTAGATTTATGTTATATTAGATTAGACTTAGGTTTATTTAGGTTTACCCACACACACACACACACACACACACACACACACAAGAAGAAGAGAGTTTTAACGTCGTAGGAAACTATCCCAAAAGACGTTAAAGATTAGGTTAGATGTAGACTTACGTTAAATTAGATTTAGGTTTATTTTTAGTTAGATTTACGTTTATTTAGATTTACGCTTATTTACGTTAGATCGAGTCCATGCAAGAATTACTTACGGTTTAGGGTTTAGAGTTAGACGAACAGTGAAAAGATCTACTGTGAAAAGATGTTAAGATGCTGTGAAGTGCTACAGCTATTGAAGAGGCAAAGGGGTTTTGTCCACTACATGCAGTATCATGTAGACGTGGGTCTGTAGATTTCTTGTACCCACAAATATAGGTATTGACCAATAAAGACGAGATTATAACCCGGTGGTTCTGATCTCCGTGCACCTCTAGACCGAGGTGTGCGGGGATTGGACATGACTAGAGAATGTGAGGTAGAGAGAGAGAGAAAGAGAGAGAGAGAGAGAGAGAGAGAGAGAGAGAGAGAGAGAGAGAGAGAGAGAGAGAGAGAGAGAGAGAGAGAGAGAGAGAGAGAGATAAGACGAAGAATGCCAATAGAATATTAAATTTGTTATCCAGGTTATAAGATTTTTATCCTCATTATGAGTAGTGATGAGGATGTGGGACCGTCCAACCGAAACACCTATCTCTCAACGAGGGTCTTATGTCCTTGTAATCAATGCAAGCATGCTGTACGACGGACAAGACGTGTTTCTTTGCAGCACGTTTGCGAATTTGGCGAGTTCGATCCATCTATTATAGATCGAGTTGTTGCCAATTATAACTTGTCGGACTCTGACACTGGCCAACAAGCAGCAATCTTGCAACCCAATAGACGTGTTCGTAGGCGATTTGGTCAAGCAGCATATGTGAGGCCACAAGATGTAGCCTCTGACAGCTCGGGGGATGATCATGCAGAGCACATTCCCAACGAGGCAATGTTTGAGCCCGAGATTGATGAAATGATCGAGACGATCATGGATTCAGGAAGGCTTATCTATGATGATATGAAAAGTGAAGCCGATACGCCATTGTATAATGGAGCACGTATGTCTAGATTGAAAGCACTCCTGGTTCTTCTCAACAAGCAGGAAAAGTTTGGATGGAGTGACACTAGCGTCACAGCGCCTTTCAGGTGATCTATTACAATTAGTTTACTTTAATAAAACTCTAAATGTATAATGATCTGATAGATTTTTACACGACTGTATCGTATTTTTATGTTGTGTAGATTGCTTAAAGAGCACATACTACCAGTTGACAATGTGATGCCAGATTCCCGAGATGAAGCAAGAAAGATTTTGCGAAACTTGGGGATGGATTACAATTCTATCCACGCTTGTCCTAATGACTGCATTCTTTTCAGAGGGGAATACATAGACATGGAGAAGTGTCCGAAATGTGATTCCGAAAGATATCGAGTAGATCTCCACGGGACAAAAATTCCACAAAAGGTTTTGCGACATTTTCCTTTGCTTCCTCGCATCAAGCATTTCTTCGAATGTAAGTCCATGGCCGCCCTAGCATCATGGCATGAGGAGAATAAATCTTCGGATGGTGTGCTATGAATTCCTGCAGATTGCGCAGCCTGGAAACATATAGATGGAACATGGTCGGATTTTGCCAGGGAAGCTCGAAATTTGCGCTTAGGCCTGGCTATGGATGGCGTAAATCCATTTGGTCAAAGATCAACATCTTACAGTGTATGGCCCGTTGTCATCATCAACTACAACATTCCCCCGTGGTTGACTACGAAGAAGGGGCACCTATGGCTAAGCTTGATTGTGCCAGGGCGATATAAAGTGAAGAATATGGATGTGTATCTTCGTCCACTATTAGAAGAGCTACAACAATTGTGGATTGGCATAGAGGTGGTGGATATGAGCCGACACATAGGACGACGGAATGCTTTGATCAGAGGCATTCTAATGTGGACCATGCATGACTATCCCGGGCTAACAGAATGCTCAGGTGATCTATTGACACTCCTCACTCAGACACTGTAAATCTTGTTTTTTCCCATAGTTGATCTATTATCATGTGTATACATGCAGGGCTTCAAACAAGCGGATACAGAGCATGTGTCACATGTGGACCTAGACTGAATGCACATAGGGCGCCCTCACTGAAGAAGCAAATCTACGTAGGTCATCAAGCGTATCTTCCAGAGAATCATGTGTTACACGATGGATTTTTGGGAAGAGAGCCACCAAGGATGTCTGCACAAGCATGGTTAGAGCAGAAGGAGATGTGCGATGACGGATTGCCTCTAGGGATGAAGAGACTATCTCTATGGTACGAGTTACCATATTGGCCCCGACTCATGATCAATCACTTGCTCGATCCAATGCACATATTCAAGAATGTGGGTAATCTACTATGGGACCATCTGACCAGCAAGAAAGATACTTTGGGAGCCAGAGTTGACCTTAGAAATGTGGATCGTATGGAGCAATATTGGCCGCAAACAGCGTCTGATGGATCGATAAAACTCCCTAAAGCACCATGGATTTTCACAGGAGCCCAAGAACACAAAGTAAAAGAGACCATTCGATCTTTGCGGACCCCCACTGGCGTAATGCACTCGCTCCGAACGTGTTTTACTAAAGAAGGAAAGCTTACCGGTTTGAAGTCACACGATTGGCATAAAATGTGTCAGGTACATTCATAGTGGACTTTAATATCATTGCATAAAATGTGGACTTTAATATCATTGCTGCACATACTTTACAGTTTATTTTACCGGTTGCCATTGAGGGATGTTTGTCTCTCGATGTCCGTAACACAATCTACAAACTTGCAAAGCTGGTGCAATGGATCTCACAAAAGGAGATCAATGTAGACTCCATACCATTCACCAAACTAAATGCTGCGGAGCTTGTGTGCATGTTTGAAAAACATTTTCCTACTAGCATGCTAACCATTCAGGTGCATCTTCTTGTTCACATAGTTGATGAGGTGGAAATAGCTGGCACAGTTCATTCCAGATGGATGTTCTTCTTAGAACGTTTCATGAAAACGCTTAAGGGATATGTGCATCAAAAGGCACGTCCGGAGGGTAGCATGGCAGAAGGTTGGTTGGTATCAGAGTCCCTAGTGTACATTGGATAGTGGCTAGACGGATTTGATAAAGCCCGGCACACGCTATGGCGAACCATAGATGATGAGCGCATATCTGGGATTGTCATGTGAAATCTCGGTGTTGAGAAGAAGATGACGGAAGATCTAGAGGCTAAAATCAACCGATTTTGCATGCTTCACAATCCAGTGATGCAAAAGTGGATTTCACAATATGAGGATGCAAAGCAAGAGCGACAAAGGGCATGAATCGAGTGGAGACGGGGAAGACGACCACCGATGCACTATCCGACGGGTCTGGAGAGCCTACCAACATTCATGAGCTTAAGATGGTTGCACAACCAATTGAAAAGCGCACAACAATACGGTGACGAAGTGACTGAGGAAGAGTGGGAGTACTCTCGGGGTTGCGCGACCAAGGTAAGTTTGCAATGTACGACTAGCTAGTGACTTTATTTCTAAACGTTTGAACGGACACTCATAATCTTTGTTCGTTGTAGTATAAGTCATACACAACAGCATGGTGTAAAGGTCGACATTTTAGGGTGGAACGAATAGACAAAAAGCGTTTTACTCAAGATTGTGGAATCATGGAAAAATTTGAACAGTCTAGTCGACGACGTTCCTCTGATGCAGATCCTGTGGTGGCGGAACTCACTTACTTCGGCACGCTACAAGAGATTTTGAGGATCGATTATAGAGGATTTTTTGTCGACTTGTTCGACGTGCAATGGTTCAAGATAATCATGGAGGGTCGCAACGCTACTGTGCGTAGAGGAGAGTCTGGTTTTCTTGAGGTGGATTCTACTAAGAAATGGACCGACCTAAGAGACACTTTTGTACTACCCGAGCATTGTGAACAGGTAAGTATGTAAATAGTTAACATCCCCCTTTTACAAGTTATGTGCTTGAAAGCTCTCACGTAAGTTATGTGGCTCTGGCAGGTAATATTTCATCCTACGAAGTCTACATCAAACTGGTGGTACGTCATAGAGGTAGCCCCTCGTAGTGCAAGGACGTATGAAGGCTACCATGTGCCAATGGTAACGGCATCAATGGAGGAGATCAGAGAAGATGCTCAATCAGAAGCCGCTGCGGTGGTGCCAGACGAGCATCAAGATGCTACTACTCTATATGGGGTGCATGCAGAGGATCTACAAAATGAAACAGAGGATATGTGTTTAAACGGAGAGCTCTATATAGATATAGGAAGTTATGCTGAGTTATGCGAGGATGAGAGAGAGATCTCTTAAAGCCACAAATATTGTATTTGAACAATTTTGCTCCGTGTTGTAAAAGCTCTGGCTCTCTAAGTACCTTCCATGGTGTATAACGCTCTTTTCTACTCGCGCTCACATCTTTTGATTGAAAATTCTGAGTTTTCGACTTGCCTCTTCTATCACTCAATTCATTGCGTCATTGTATTTATATGCGTCATTACGTCATTGTATTTAATGGTCTTTGCGTCATTGTCTACTCTATTCATTCAATATTAAGTTTAAATATTGGTGTGTTTAATGCAGGTATGGATGATGAGGAGTTTATTTCTTCTTTGTCACCGCAGCAGAGACAGTGGTACGTGGAGCGTCATCGCTCTGGCGCATCCGTTCCTACTCCATCCGCATCTCCCTCTCTTTCGGAGCATTCGGTGCACTCCGAAGCTTCGGTGTCGACGAGACGATCTTCACACTCGTCTAGACACCGGCGCTCTAGTGGTGGCGGTGGCGGTTGTTGTGGGGATTCCGCCACCGATGCCTCCACACCGCCTCGTGTTCGAAGAGGCTCTTTACCCTCCCCTTCTTTGCCCGCCCCCACACCAGCCACAGCATCGCCATCTACGCCAGGTTTTGCGCGGCTGACTGTTCCTAGCAGCTACACACCTCTACCTACTCCGCCAGGAGCCACCCCACTCGACACTCCTCGCTTCGGGGCCCAGACGCCGGTGGAGACACCTGACGTCCGTACCCCCATCGACACGCCGCTAGAGACCTCTGCCGGGACACCCAGGTTCACGCCTCACTGGCCAGAGGGCTTGCCTTACTCCGTCGACTTCAGCGGCGGCATCATCATGGATGATGACGGCAAGAAGGTGATCTCGTGCATGCGTGGTCTTTGCTCTTAGCTGTTTAGACACTACATACTAAACAAATGGAGTGAAGTACCAAGTGATTTAAAAGACAGAGTCATCAGCATACTTCATGATGAGTTTCCCGTTCCAACACGGGATCAGCGCTTCAATGAAGACCTGATGAAGATTCGAATGCGCGAATACGGCAAACACAAGAGTTCCAAAGTGAAAAAATCAATCAAGCATGGGTGGAACAAGCCAGATTGGCTGGCCAAAGAAGATTGGAAGAATGCGAAGAAAGCAGCGCACGAGAATCCCGACAAGTGGAAGCAACAAAAGGATGCAGCCAGAGCGCGAGTAGAGGCAGGGAGCTCGCACCACTTAGGGAGCGGTGGATGGGCATCATTTGAGGCCGATTTTGTAAGTGTTTTCGCATTGCTCTTTATGTTCGATAGTTTAGGGTTTATGAGTTTTTTAATTCTAACATAATGAAATCTTTGTATGTTTTGACAGTGGTCGATGACAGGACGTGATCCCACACCGTACGAGCGCGAGTACGCAGGCAGGAAGGGCTTAAACGCACTGATGGACATTCTCAGTTCTCGCGGCGGCATGGTTAGTATTAGGGTTTACTCTTTTCTATTTTTTGTATCATTTTATAAATGTCGTTATATGTTTATACTTACTGAAAGCTGTCTTATTGTCTTTTTTTGCAGAATCCGACAGATACGCCGCTTGGACGCGATGAGACGTCTGACTAGACGACGTCAGTTTAGTCGTAGCTAGATAGCATTAGTTTAGGGTTTCTCATAGCTTATGTATCATGAGACGGATTTTATACGTCTTTTTGAACCATATATATTATTACATTTGTCACCGCAGTTCATTTTGCCAATCAATTCTTTATGCCTATGATGTTGTACAATTGTCATTATTACATTTGCCAATCAATTCATTTTGCCTATGATGTGTACAATTGTCAATTTTACGCTTGTCAATTTTGCAAACAATGCGTCTTGTGGGTGACTATTTTGGGTCTATTATCTACCCTTGCACTTTTTTTAAAAAGTGAATCAAGTACAATATGGTTGATGGGTGGCAGGGCATTCAATGCCCTGTCACCAAAAAAAAAATCTCTCGGGCGTCGCTATAACCGTGGCTATTTATGGCTCTGGAGCGTCGCTATAAGCGTTGCTATAGACTTCTGTGTAAATGTCGCTATAACCGTCGCTATGAGAGTCGCTATGAGCTTCTCTATATAGCGACGCTTATAGCAACGCATATAGAGACGCCTATAGCGACGCTCTCGTAGCGACGCTATTAGCGACGCCGGGGGTTATAAAAACCCAGTGTATTTCCGTCGCTAACAACGTCACAAGAGCACACAACCTCTTGTAGTGTGTGTAGATTTTGCTGCTTGTTTTTGTTCAAGTTATATTTCTTTTGTGGGCTCAGTTTGTTGAGCTTATATTTGAAGCTACTCAATATATGGCTTCTCTATTTATGGCACCTAGGTCCCCTCTATATATACATCATGTAATGTGTGTATTCTACACACTTTGGGGTTTTATTTATGTGCTCTCTCTTTCTCTCTCAACATGGTATCAGAGTAGGACGTTCTTGTTTTCTATGTTTCTCTTTATTGAAAACAATTTTGCAAGAAACTACCTTCACAAGGCACCGGAAACAATGTGATCTACAACTTTGCAGAACAAAGTTTTTTTAAATTCTGCATCGGTTTTTAGTGATCGTTCGCGGACTGCGTACATGTCGTAAAAGCAACTTCCGTTTTTTGTTTTTGATTTTTCTCCATGAATCTGCTGTGTAGCTTGTCATCAATATGGCATCACCAAACATGTCTTCATGTTGTCATCATGGTATCAACGAAAATCACCATGACCAAAGTACTAACAAAATATCATCATGGTATCACCAAACATGTCTTTTTTTTTTTTTTTAATAGAACCCCAAAGTGTGTAGAATACACACATGAGATGATGTATATATAGAGGGGACCTGGGTGCCATATACAGAGAAGCCATATATTGAGTAGCTTCACATATAAGCTCAACACCCCCGCTCAAATAAGGGTCCCTAACTGTGGATGAAAAAACCCTTGGGGGATCAAGGGAAAAACCCACAACTCTATATACACCCACCGTTATATTATAAAGATCATTGAATGTACAAATGTTCATGAGGAGCTACATTACTCCTTTTACAATGAATATTTTATGAGGAGCTACATCACTTCTTTTACAATGAATGTTTTATGAGGAGTTACATTACTCCTATCCTATCAAATAATAAATAAAAAGGTTCAATAAAGAGGTGTAAAGGCTATCAATTAGCTCGTAATTAGAAGTGTCTCCATGAATCTGTTGTGTAGCTTGTCATCAATATGGCATCACCATGTTATAGAATTGATATTTTATTATCTATTGCAGCTTATAGGTGGAAAAAGCATCAACAGATAATGGATTATGCAGAAGAATATTACATTTTATGTATATTTGATTATTCAAGTGCTCTTTATGAGCTTTGGCCAATTATGTCCGGCGGGCCAGTTTGTAATCAATTTGACCATTCAATAAATCTATAAAAAAAATACTTGCAAGAGGGAAATGGTCAATTTTGCACGGGGGGAGATTGCACCCAGTGTCTGTGTATTCTTCTCTCATCTCCCCTCTTCTCTCTCGCCGTGTCGGCATAGCACTCCGCTCTAGGAGTTGCGTCTACATGTGCTCTCTCAATCTATCTTGCTCTTTGTCTCTCTCTGCTCATGTACAACTTGGACTATGCGTTGTGTGATTCGAGGCATGTAGATTTTTTTGCTTCATGGCTTGTAGTATATTGTTTTTGCTATTTTGCAGGGCTTGCGATGTTTCTGTCTGTAGCAGTGGTATCAGAGCCGAGGATACGCTCTTGGCAACAAGAAAAACACCCCATGCAAGATTTGTCTTCTAACAACATAGCTCTTCACGATTGTGTAGCACATATAAGTACAATTATATACTCCTATTTTGTTTTATATGATTATTATTTTTTTCTTCTAATGTTGTATATCTTTGGAGAAAATTTTTGCTACAATTCATAATAAACCTTGTTAAATATGTGATGATAGCAAGCACACATTGATAGGACAACAAGAATAATGATATTCTAAATACTTAGGAAAGCCTAGATATTACTAACATAGCAATATTTTTTCTTTTAAAATTGTATTGAAAAAAACTCTTTAATATAGTTGTGTGATCACATCCGACTATGGGAGTTATTTGAATCTGATATATATAGATATATGCATGTGTGTGAGAATTTAGAAAGGTTACTAGATATATTGCAGTAGCAGAGGTAGGAAAGGTGAATGATGTTCAACAGGCTTGAAGCTGGAGTCTGAGAAGTTTTGAGCTTCGTAAGAAGAAGAACTACAATACCAATTGGACACAGCAGGCAAAATAAAACTTCTTCTATAGTAACCACCTCATGCAAGGCCCGATAATTTCCAAAGGGAACTCAAAATACATTGGTGAAGGGATCACATTTGCACAACGGTGGGAAACAACTCCAAAAGGTTCTTTAGAAAAAAAAAAACAATTTGATGGCGTGTCACTCTCTGCTGAGTCCTGACGGTATGGGGAGGCATGTGATGCATGCAACATTGGTACTCATCACCGTGAAAGCAGAGCTGCTCATCAACGTGAGAAAAGAGGACATGCAAGCTTGTGGGGACGCCAGAAACACAAGCTCAAAGAGCCGTACGACCGACACGCTGTCCTGACCAGAAACAACAGCGGCGGCCCGTCGACCAACTAGCTGCACACAGACACACACTTTTCATTATGTCGTGTACGCCTACTGCATGCATACATACCTTTCTACCTCCCACACTCCCTTGGGCCTTGACGTTTTCTTGCAGAGTTGCAGAAACTCCTTCCCTCTCTCCCTAGACCTCACTTACCAGCTATGAGGTTGGCTATTGCCTGCAACACATTCTCGAATCCCCACCAACCCTCGAAGTCGCAGTCACACTCACTCGCAGTCGCACCCACCACCCTTTTTATGGCCATGCAGCTTCACATCCCCCCCCCTAACATAGCAATATTTTTTCTTTTAAAATTGTATTGAAAAAAACTCTTTAATATAGTTGTGTGATCACATCCGACTATGTGAGTTATTTGAATCTGATATATATAGATATATGCATGTGTGTGAGAATTTAGAAAGGTTACTAGATATATTGCAGTAGCAGAGGTAGGAAAGGTGAATGATGTTCAACAGGCTTGAAGCTGGAGTCTGAGAAGTTTTGAGCTTCGTAAGAAGAAGAACTACAATACCAATTGGACACAACAGGCAAAATAAAACTTCTTCTATAGTAACCACCTCATGCAAGGCCCGATAATTTCCAAAGGGAACTCAAAATACATTGGTGAAGGGATCACATTTGCACAACGGTGGGAAACAACTCCAAAAGGTTCTTTAGAAAAAAAAAAACAATTTGATGGCGTGTCACTCTCTGCTGAGTCCTGACGGTATGGGGAGGCATGTGATGCATGCAACATTGGCACTCATCACCGTGAAAGCAGAGCTGCTCATCAACGTGAGAAAAGAGGACATGCAAGCTTGTGGGGACGCCAGAAACACAAGCTCAAAGAGCCGTACGACCGACACGCTGTCCTGACCAGAAACAACAGGCGCGGCCCGTCGACCAACTAGCTGCACACAGACACACACTTTTCATTATGTCGTGTACGCCTACTGCATGCATACATACCTTTCTACCTCCCACACTCCCTTGGGCCTTGACGTTTTCTTGCAAGAGTTACAGAAACTCCTTCCCTCTCTCCCTAGACCTCACTTACCAGCTATGAGGTTGGCTATTGCCTGCAACATTCTCGAATCCCCACCAACCCTCGAAGTCGCAGTCACACTCACTCGCAGTCGCACCACCCTTTTTATGGCCATGCGCGTCACTCCCCCCCCCCCCCCCCCCCCCTTAACCACCAACCCACCTCCCCATGCAGCCACAAGTTGCAACCTCTTTCTCTCTCTCTGACTCTCTCCCAGTCACTGCACATCTCAGCCACCAGAGAAAATGGAACTCTCTCTCTCTCTCTCCCGCTTTGTTCAGCCTTCATCCTTCTCTCTCTCTCTCTCTCTCTCTCTCTCCTCTCTCTCTCTCTCTCTCTCTCTCTCTCTCTCTCTCTCTCTCTCTCTCTCTCTCTCTCTCTCTCTCTCTCTCTCTCTCTCTCTCTCTCGCACTGACTACAGTTCAACTGTTCCTCTTTCTCATCATCAACCACCCCCCCCTCTCGTCGTCATTGGAGGCCATCACTGACGCCGGCAACCGGCTCTTGGTTTGCTTTCTCATGGAACTGGTTTTTCTCACACCCATGCATAACCTGCAGCCGACGTTGGCCACGTTCCCATTGACTTTGCATGCAACTACTGGCAGGTCTGTAGTAGGCATGACACATACCCCCACCCTCCTACGATGAGTGGCTAATAAAAAGCAAGAGAAGAAAAAGGCGAGAAAGAGGACACCCTCTTCTCCATCTTCTTCATCCTCTTCCTCTTATGAAAGCTATGGTGAAGACGACAAAGATCAAGACAAGAAAAAGGCAAGAAAGAGGTCACCCTCTTCTCCACCTTCTTCAAATTCTTCACCTTCTGAAGAAAGTGATGGTGCAACTTTTGAACCATCAAAAAAAAGAGGCCATAGGAAATCCTATGCCGCATGGAAGAGGTCGTCCAAGCTGAAGAAATTCAAAGAGGGAGGGAAGAGCATCTCTTTCCTTACCTATGATGGCACCTTCGGTGCTACGGACAAAGTCTTGGCCTTTATCCAGCAATTCGATGCGGCGTTTGGAGATGAGGGCTTCACGGAGTCCTCTAAGCTACGCCATGTAGCTATGCACTTTCAAAAGTCCGCCAGACAATGGTGGTCTAGCCTACGAGCCAACGGTGAAGCTCCACGAACATGGAAGGCTTTAAGAGTTTCCATTATGAAGCAGTTTTTGGCCACCGATGCCAAAGACAAAGTACTCACCGAATGGCGAAGCTTAAAGCTCTCTCCCAATGAATCCATCCACAAATATGTAGACAAGTTTTGGGACCTACAACTCAAAGCCACTGTCTTCAAAAAGTTGGATTTTGGAGAGCAAAAGCAACAATTTTGTGCGGGCTTAACCGAAGAAATGGCGGAGTATGTCAACTCCCAAAGGCCACGTACCATATCGGCGGTAATACACCATACTATGGTGGCCTCTCGAATCAATTTCCAAACGGGGGGTAAAAGAAATAATAAGCCCCCGGAAAACAAGGGTTCCAATGAGCCTAACGGGAAGGACAATGTCCAAAAGTCTCCTAAGGGCAATTCCAACAAAGCTAAAGAGAAGGGAGTTTACAAAGGAAAGAATAAACTCTCTCCTGAAGAGCTTGAGCGTTATCGTAAAGATAACCGGTGTTTCAAGTGCAGCGAACAAGGGCATGCGTACCGCGCTTGTCCCCAAAAGAACAACCGCCAAGATCCTCCTAGAGCTTCTTTGGTTGAGATCCAAGAGGAGGAGATTCACCAAACTCACCACAAAGGATCTCCTCTATGCCATGCTTGGGGAAAGGTAAGAGAACATGATGTTTTTATTCTCTTTGACCCTGGTTCTACTCACAATTTTATATCTATGGAGTTAGCCACCAAGCTAGGCATACAATCCTACGAGATGGGAGATATCCTACCCGCAGACAGTGCCTTCAAGGGGCAAGAAGCTTCAGTCACTCCCTTAATCGGGAAATTGAGGCTTCATGTCCAAGGCTATGTGGACAAAGAGGACTTCTTTATCTCTCCTCTCAAGCATGAGGATGTAATCCTAGGAGCACCATGGTTTTTGACCGCCTGGCTGCCGATGTTAAATTTCCTGAAAGGAGAATCTCCTTTAAGTTCAGGGAAAAAGACATGTATATAGATGCTAAGGAGATGGGTAACACCATCCCCATTGTACATACACCAGCTTTCAACAAGTCAATAAAGAGCTCTATTTCCGTGTACATGATTTTTGTTAAAGATTCTCAAAATGAACCTAATGCTTTAGCAAAAGAAAATAGAAGCAACCAAAAGGAATTAGAGTTATCCAATTGTCTCAAGGGGTTTCAAGATGTTTTTATTGACGACATCCCTTGTGAGCTACCTCCTAAACGAGGTAATGATGACCATGCAATTGAAATTCTTCCAGGAAGTTCACCGCCTAACAAACCTCCTTATAGAGTTTCTCAAGCTCAACAAGAGGAGATTATGCGGCAAGTGCATGAGTTAGTTGAGAAGGGCATGGTTAGACCTAGCTCATCTCCATTTTGCTCAAGTGTGCTATTAGTGCAAAAGAAAGACGGCACATATCGTATGTGTGTCGACTATAGAGCACTAAATAGGATCACTATCAAGAATAGGTTTCCCGTTCCACGGGTAGAAGACCTATTTGATAAGCTACAAGGATCGACCTACTTCAGTAGGATTGACCTAAAAAGTGGCTATCATCAAATAAGGATCGTTGATCAAGACATTGTAAAGACCGCATTTCGTACTACATTTGGTCTTTACGAATACATTGTCATGCCTTTTGGCTTGACCAATGCACCGGCCACATTCAACCGCTTGATGGAGAAGCTGTTCAGGCCTCATCGAACCTTCACTGGAGTGTTCTTTGATGATATTATCATCTACTCTAATTCATTGGAGGAACACAAGCAACACCTCCAGGTAATATTTCAAGTTTTAAGAGAGAATAAACTTTATGTTAATCGAAAGAAAAGTGAATTTTTCTTGCAAGAGATTCAGTATTTAGGTCACATTATCTCTCAAGATGGCATCCAAATGGATCCATCCAAGTTAGAGGTAATAAAAGGATGGCCTAAACCAAGGAATCTTCATGAACTAAGAAGCTTTATAGGTATGTGTGCATACTATAGACGCTTCATAGAAAAGTTCTCACAAATTGCGGGACCATTACATGACCTAACAAAGAAAAGTGTTAGGTATACATGGTCTGCTAAGGAGAACAATGCTTTCGAAAAGCTTAAAGAAAAGCTTATCTCTCAACCTGTGCCTACACTACCGGATCTCTCAAAACCATTTGAGGTCCAATGTGATGCTTGTGGTGATTGCCTTGGGGCTGTTTTGCTCCAACAAGGGCACGCCATAGGCTATGAGAGTCGAAGGCTCGACCCTGTTGAGCAAGCTCTAGGCATATACGAAAAAGAACTCCTTGCAGTTCTACATGCCTTAGACTCATGGAAGCACTATTTATTGGGGACTCCTTTCATCCTGCGAACGGATCACCAAAGTCTTAAGTACTTCATAACGCAGACCAAGCTCTCCGACAAACAAATGAGGTGGGAAAATTTCCTTTCGCAATTTCATTTTCATATTGCTCACATTGCTGGCAAGCATAATCAAGTAGCCGATGCACTCTCAAGACGACCGAGAGTGAATGCGGTTTCCATAGCAACTCACAATGATCTATCTTCAATGATAGATGAGTATGCTATTGATCCCGATTTTAGAGATGTGATTTCAGCCCTTGCATTAGGGAAGAAAGAAGAACCATTTACTTTACAAGATGGTTATCTTCTCTATGGCAATAGACTATGCGTTACTAACTCACTACGTGAGAAAGTAATGTATGAATCTCATGCTCCCCCATATGTGGGGCATAGAGGGATTCATTCTACCTTAAAGGGAATTGAAACATATTTCTATTGGCCTACCATGAAAGTGAACATACAAGAGTATGTTTCCAAATGTGTGGTATGTCAAAAGACAAAATTTGATAGAGGGAAGCAACCTGGATTGCTTCAACCCTTGCCAATCCCTAATTCACCTTGGGAGAGCATATCCATGGATTTTATCTTTGGATTGCCTAAGTCTATCCATGGGAATACGGGGATATGGACGATAGTAGACAGGTTCAGTAAACAAGCTCATTTTATACCTGTCAAAAAGACTATCAAAGCCCATCAAATGGCAACCCTCTTCATTTCACAAATTTTCAAGTACCATGGTTTGCCAATGTCCATAGTGTCGGATAGAGATCCTAGAATGACCAGTAATTTTTGGAAGGGTCTCTTTGAGAATTTAGGAACAAGGCTAAACTTCTCTTCAGCCTATCATCCACAAACTGATGGCCAAAGTGAAATAGCTAACCTAACCATTCTCCATCTACTAAAAGCCTATGTAACGGAAGTAGATCAAAGATCCCAATGGGAGAAGTATTTACCCTTAGTAGAGTATGCTTACAATAACACTGTACATACTTCCACAGGAAAAGCACCTTTCGAGGTAATTGAGGGAAGATCAAAAAGTCCCTTGCTACTTAAGGTACATGGGAAGATCTTCGCTGCAGATGAGTATAGCCGAGACCTACAAGAATCTTTCCAAAAGATTAAGGATGCTATCTCTATCTCATAGCAAAGGCAAAAGGCTATTGCTGACAAGCACAGAAGAGCCCAAGCCTTTAAAGAAAACGATTGGGTCTTGTTAAAGTTCCCCAAGGCTCGATTAAGGCACACGACGGGCAAGAATCCTACGGGTCACCAAAAGTACTATGCTAAACTAGCAAAAAGGTACTATGGTCCCTTCCAGATTCTTAGGCCAATCAATGAGATGGCCTATCAACTTAAGTTGCCCAATCATTGGCTCATACACAATGCTTTTCATGTGAGCCTATTAAAGCCTTACAAAGGAGAGCCACCTCAAGAACCAACTATTGAAGACCCACCGGAGATTGAGGACCAAGAGGAGGTGCTGCAGCCCGAGTCCATTCTCCGAGATGAAGACAAGGTATTAAGAGGCGGTAAGACTATCCGACGATATCTTATTAAGTTTAAGAATTATCCTTTCGAAGATGCTAGATGGATGCAAGGCATACAATTAAAGGATAACCTAAACCTTGTCAATGCTTACAATGCTTTCCAAGAGTAAGCAAATGTACAAAATGTTAAAAATGAACAAAATTTTTGTCTTATAAGACTCTCTTTTTCTTTATTTGTGCACAAAAATGAAGTAGTATGCATGCTTAGATCAAGTTTGCGGAGACGACGTCTCCCAAACATCAAGTAGAGCTTGTCACTCTACTATGGAAGACTGATAGGACTAATGTGCAGACATGCTTGCGGCAGCCTCAGGCTCTCAAGCGCCAAATGGACTAGTCATCCATTATGGAATGATGTCGTAGGGTAACATAGGGATCCTCTACCCGCTAAGAAAAGGACTCATGAATATGCTTTATCTTCTCTACACCATAGTCGAGGACGACTATGATTTCAAGAGAGAGGTAATGTCATAATAATCAATATCTAATTCTCCTAAATGATTTTCTCATATTAAACTGATCATTTAATGTGGGGAAGTGCCAAGGGAGAAAAAGCTAGAATATTGGTTAAGCTAGCAGACCGGCCACAGTAGGGATCCAAAGGAGGGACAATAGGGATCCAAAGGGGGGGCACTCTGCAAAAGAGCCATGTGTAGCAATGGGCTAAAAAGACCCCTAAGGTTCAGCCCATTAAGACTTCCAAAATGCTAAGGTTCCAAAATTCAAAGGTTGTGTCCAAAGGTCAACCCTAGGGAAAATTGGATGCTTTGTGTGTGCCCTAAAAGTCTTTGCACATCCCTACATGGGAGGGGGCGAGCCCCAAAGGTAGGGGATGAGAGAGAAATCCACACACACACACATAGGCTCCCTTTACACAAAGGGAATGAGGGACACATGTCAGCTCCCTAGGTCAGATGCCCACAAGGTGTGCCCAATTCCTATTGGAAGACCCTTGAAGTGGACCAATGAGAATTAAGCTAGAGTAAATGTAGTTTAATTAATTTAAAAACATTTAATAAAAGAAACCAATGAGAATTAAGTCTCCTAGAAGACTATTGGGCAGTCTCCCAAAGGGTCCAATGAGCATTCAGAAGCCCCATGCCTTGCCTGATTTCTATTGGCCAGGAGACAAAGGGGTCCAATGAGAGTTTAGTTTAATTATTTAATTACCTAAAGCTCTCACAAAAGGGGAAAGGGGGACACATGTCAGAAGGCTATCACTTATGCTGCTTAATACCTATTGGCTTGACTTGGGGAGGTCCAATAAGGCAAAAGCCAGACCAAATTAGCAGCTAGGGCTCGCCCAAGAGAGAGAGAGGGGGCTGATTTTTGCTTGGCATTCACACACACACACACTCACACTTGACCATGTGTGAAGGAAGGAAGAATACTCTATCTCCTCCCAAGCTTTAATGGAGAGCTCATCACCTACTCCAAGCTTGTGAGATAGAAGCCTACATCAACACTCTCTTGGAATGTGGATGCAAATCCAACCAAGAGCCAAGCTTCAATGCATGCTCATCTCCTCTACCAAGCTAATTACTAAGCTAAGCTATGCTAATATGAGTGATTATGTGAGGAGATGTACATCTTTCTCGTAAGATACTCCTTCTTCCTCTCAATCTACTCTCATGCCCTGCTAGCTCTCACCATCTTCGAAGGTGTGTGAGGTCTTGGGTCTGAGAATGGGGATAATTCAAGTTGTGTTTGATTAAGTGTTTTTCTTGGTGTATGAAGCTTCCATCTTCATTGCACTAGCTAGTCTTGAAGGAACACAAAGAATTGTATTGTACAATGTCTCTCTTGATGGGAGAAACCATAATACAAAGCCTTTTGGAGGGGGGACCGGATCCATGCAAATCCGGTCCTCAACTGTTGTCAATAGCTTAATTTCTCTCTCTTTTGAAAGTATTGTCGATGCTATCTAACTAGGTGTTATGATTTTTGTTGCTCTCTCCACCCAAGCACTCTTGTAATTCTCATTAGGAATCTATTCTAATGAAATGCGCACTATGTTCATGCTAATTTCCGCTACTCATAAGTTATTAGGCCATTAAATGTTACACACCGTACGTCATGTGCCTTAGAATCTACGGCCAATTCCAGTGCCAAAATCACTCTTGCCAAAGCTTACAGATTTACTCAATGAAAAGATAAAGATGGGAACCTTCATGTGCCCCCTACTTAAGCAGATGGTTCACAGTACCAAATAAAAATGGAGCTCTACGCTTCATTCAAGACATGCAGCCTGTCAACAAAGTCACAATCAGGAATATGGGTACAGGCTGATTGTAGATGAGTTTGCAGAAGCATTTGCAGGAAGGGCAATTGTTAGCAGTAAGCTAACTCGTATACCATTTTTTGGAGCTCTCATTGTAAAAACACTTATTATTTTGATAAATCAAGAATATTGTAACTCCTACTTTTTGGATAAAATTTGTAATAGATGAGTCGGGGCTACAAGCTTCTAGATTGTATCAACCTATCATTACCCATCTTTAGTTAGAGCTCCCATATTATTAGTTTTGACCACCAAAAACCTTGGCTAATTAAGGTGTAAATTAATTTCAAGTTTTGGATAATAAAATACACAGCGTGAGCTAACGACGCTCACTTCTCTCCTTCTCGCACTTCCTACTCCCTCCTCGGTTGTCACATTGCAGTCACGTTTGTTGCATTGCAACCGCAGGTGAGCTCTACGCATTGACGTAATTATTTCACATTATTTTGTAGCTTTTGGCGTCATCGACTCGTGGCCTAATTTCATCATAAGTAGAAATTTACACTTCAAAATAAAAAAGTAAGCATAGGCGGGGTATTGGGGCATCATTGTTAAGCATTTAGGTGCATTCTGGGTTGAAAACGACTATGTAAAAAATCCACTACTGTTAATAATTGTGATTTTTGCACTTGACCTAAAGTGGGATTTGAGACCATAAGCATGTGTGCTTAGGTCTTATAAACTTTTCCTATACATTTTGTTACGTTTGGATGTCATTTGATGCTGTAACGGATGTGATTTGATTGCTGATGAGCAATAGGCTTTTGGTAATTTCAATCACTTGAGTGTAGCTTGATTTAGATACGAGTTGTTTATTGTTTTCTAAAAGATTGAAAACCTCTTGTAGCCTCTATGCACTAGTCGAGTTAGCTTCGTTCCATGGATTGACAATTTAATTGTGGTTCTCGCTAAATCTGCAATAAGATAAGAGTGAGGTTAGACACCCATCCCACATTTGGCGCCGTTGCCGGGGATCGAAGAGACCTAAACTAGGGAAAAATACGAGCGTTTTTTGAAGTTATTCTTTAACTTTATCTAGGATCACTTGGAGTAAAAACTTTCTTTTAGAAACCGCACAGCTTAAGATTGTCGTCTTTTGCTATGTAGAGGTAGCTTGGAAGTAATCGTACTTGCTGAGTGTCTTTAGGATTGTAGGATTGTAGAACTAAATTAGGATTTTGAGAATGATTTATAGACAGGACAAGTCTTAAGGTTAATGCTCAGAAAACCATAAAGAATAAGAAAACTAGTGTTCATGGATACTTTCCACAACCCCATTGCATGAAAACCTAGGAGTAGGGTAAGTAGGATCCGAGGTGGATTTCAGAACATTGCTCTCTCCGAAATAATCATTGTGAGTTGTTATTTGAAGTTGCAAAATTTTAGGCCTATGGATAGAAATAGCACAAACAGACTCCAAACCACTCAATCTGACTGGAGCATATGCTTAAAAAGCTGTATGAACCAGTGGGTACGCTCAAGGACACATTGAGGTAAAAATTTCAAGAGTTTGCAAAAACTCAAATTATTTGCTTTTTCTTGATATTTTAAGCCATAATAAGTTTTGACTTGATTCATAGGCTTAAAATAGCTCATGAAAAGACTGTCCATTGAAAAATTATAAAAAAATATTTATTTTGGACATAAAGTAAATAATCACGATTATTTACTTTTAGCTCAAATTTGACCAAGGTTGATACTAGTGACTCATTGCATGTGTACAAACAACTTTTGTAAAGGCACAAAAGATTTGGATCACCAAATTGACAAAAAATGGGTAAAAACTAAAGTTTGTACTGACTTTTGGAAACTTGAGTATAAATTTGAGAAAAAATTATCCAAACTCAATGCAATTTGATTCATAGGCCTATATTGATGTGATAGACACGTGTACATGCTCACTTGACCAAAAAGATGCAAAAAGTTTCTAGTTGTAAATAATCGCAATTATTTACATCTGCCCCAGCTTTCAACTTTTTTGACTAAGTTGGCATACCACTAGTTTTACCATGTTATAATAAGCCCACAAACCAAATTTGGTAAGATCTGAATCATTGGATTGAAAATTGTGACCAAAATTTGCAAAGTCAATCTACGAACAGAAAATTGATGACCATTTTACCAAAAAATAGTCCAAACTTGATTGACACTTGGCTATAGACCTTAAGTTGAAGTGCGCATGTGTCAAGTTTGGAATAAAAACTTGCAGAGAACTAGCTGGAGTAAATAGTAACGATTATTTACATCTTCTTTAAAAATTGGTATTTTTGCACATTTGAGTATACCACAAGGTCAAGCATATCAAGTAGACCACAAAAATCATTTTTGGTGAAATTTGGATCACAAAAGTAAGATTTAAGCCAGATTCTTGAAAATCGAGTCTACAGACATGAAACAGTTGATAAACTTAAACGGATTTTGTTGAGACTTGTCGAAACTTGTCCAAGAACCTTAACAAGTTGTATACTTGGCAAACCGAGCCAAAAAGTGCAAAAAATTGACAAAACTAAATATTCGTGATTATTTACTATTGCTACAGAGAGATACCATTTTTTACTTTTGAACTTGTACAGTGCTAGACTAGCATAATAAAAATCCACCAAGAAATTCTGGGCTCAATCGGATCCAAATTGGTACATGTTCACTCAGTTTTCAGGTTGCAGATTAGTCCTTTGATTTTTTGCAAAAGGGAAATCTGAAAGTCTCAATTGCTGACTCCCATAGCTCGATTTGAAGTTATACACATAGACCAAACACAATAGCTAGAAAAAACTAAACAGTCTTTGTGAAAGAATAGCTAACTTGATCAAAATTGATACAGGAATCAGGTTGCAGCCAAGGAATCAAAATCTTGACAGAAATTGCAATCAAGTCAAGTGGAAATTGACAACAAGTCAATTTGATGGCAAGTACTCTATCTAGGGCCTAACAAGTCTTCATGAACCTTAGATCTGGTCGTGTACTAGGAAATCAATTCATATTTGAAGAAACCTCCAACAAAGTATCCATCGAAGAAAGCGTGAATAAAGGAAATTCCTTGCACACTATTCTTGAAGAAGTCTCAGACACTTTTTCAGATTCAACATCTGAAATGTCTTCCTACTCGACTCACTCAGAAACACGAATGACAATGCGCTATAAGCATATACTCTCTTTATATAAGACTAATTGCCATGGAGCTCAGGTTTACCTGGATCATAATGAAGAGTATGCTATTCACATTTATGACCATGGTATTGAGTTCGAAGAGGACATCAAGGCAAACAAACAAGAAAAAACATACATGGATAGAAATGGAACTCAGTATTTACAAGTCGAAGACCCTGACGTGATAGAAAAATGGGGGTTAGAATTAAACACTATTCCAAATATTGCCGCAAAAGAAGGACCACCAACTTTAGAACTCGAGGGATATGATCAAGTTGATTTGAAGTTGATTTGAAATGGCTTAGTACAGATAATGCTAGGATCGGAGTTTGTTGTTGGGAGGATAGAAATGTAAAAGATCTTACATGGACTTCGCATGCCAAATCAGCACAACTAATGCCCATGAAGATCATCTATATCTTCAAGATCAAAGATAAGGGTTCAACAGATTTACCAACCTACCTGTTAAGGGATTGTTGTAACATCAACTTTGTTATGATGACTCCTGAGGAGATAGAACAAACCAAATATCAAGGGTATTCAATAAGGGATTGGATATTGGGCCAAGGACCAGAAACTACTCCAAGAGGTGAACCGTGAGAGATCTTTAGAGAGTAATGTTAAGAAACCAAAAACCACCTCATCACGAAGAAAAGCGGGTGACACTAAAGCCAGTCCAGGGCTACATGAGTCACTATTTCCAACAGACTGATTTGAAGGACTCGGAATAGGAGCAACTACCAAGAGACCGGGAGTTGAACCAAATAGACATGTCAGACCAGCTAATTTTCAAAAACGAGTAAAGAAATACGGTGGATATGGAGATTCATGTGACCACTTAGCAAGCTTTAAGAAAGTGTTAAGAGTAGAACGCATATTCGATATACATACTCAATTCAAGGGGTTTGGAATGACATTAGAAGGAAAAGCATTGACATGGTTCCAATACATTCCACCAAGGTCAATCATGGACTTGAACACATTAGCTCAAGGATTTGTAGCTGCTTGTTCCAAAACGGGGATCAAACACAATACGGTGGCTAAAATCTACAACTTTAAACAGAAAAAAGGTGAGTGTGTTATGGATTGCGTAGCTCAAATGAAACAATACATTGCCAAATTCCCAGGGCTAGAGGTACCTGCAGAAGAACGTCTAGTATCATTGTTTCTAGAGGGACTTCTCAACAAAGAACTTCATGCTATATTGTATAGCAAGAAGCATACAACCCTAGAAGAGTGTGTGTCAGATGCTATTGACTTAGGAGAAAATTCTGATATTTTCAATGAACAAGATGTCCCTAAGTATAACCAAAGTGAGAGAATAGCATCCACCAAACCAGTACTAGTGGGTGGAGCACCAGTTTCAGCCATAGAAGACATGCTCAAAAGGATGAATAACATGCAAAAAGCACCTATGAGAGGACCAGGACAACGGATACCTCAGCATGGACAACCAATTAGACCACAAAAATGGTGTTCAATCGAGGGTAAATGGACCAACCATGAGACCAATGAGGACTACTACCGACCAAAGTATGATGGGAATGTTCAGTACGTGCCCATGAGGCCACAACCCATGTACATATATCAACTTAACATAGCACCAACTCAAACACCACCGATGGGTATGGAAAGAACTCAACCTCTATTGGTTCAACAACCCCCATATCCCGGACATAATGTAGTGCTTGTAAAGGACATGCATCCAGAGGGAGTCATAGATGAACAAGCACTAGTGCCTATTACACCCTGTGCTGAGCCTAGTCCATCTACAATAATGGTAGAAGGAGATTGGTATAATTCACATCCACCACAAATGGAAGAACCTCTGCCGTATACTTCACCAGAGATTGCACTAATGTAGTATGTGGCTAATCAATGTGTTAGACCTCCTATGGTAAGACCCATGATTAAGCCAAGAACGGAAAACTATCATAGTTGTGGTGTAGATGATCATTGGAAAAATGAATGCCCAGAGCTTGACAAGAACCTTAAGCCAGTTGAAGCTTATTGCATACAATGTTGCAAAAAGGGAGGACACTTCCCAAAAGATTTCCTAGAAATCCTTTAAACAAGGGTAAAACAATAGTTAACATAGTCCATGTGATACCTAGTAGCTCATCTGAGAGTGAACCGATTGTTCCAATCAAGGTAATCACCAAAGCCCAGGCTAAGAAAAAGAAACATAACTCCTCTGATGATTCAAAGAATACAAAAATTGCCTCTCAAAACACCAAAAAGAAGTAGAAGCAAGAGGTATGAGATAAGAAAACAAAAACAACGGGTTGAAATCGAGGAGAAAGCAAAACAACTATTCCAAGAAAAGGTGAAAGAAACTGGAAGCAAAATCAAGGAAACCACCGTAAAATCTAGAGGATCAATTTTGGTGGATAAATTTTTGAGCCTATTAATGTAGCCTTGGAGGCCTACCAAGTAGGTCTTAAAGCAGGCCAAAACATGAAAAACAAATAAAAAAACCATCCTTCTCCAGACATGGAAGTAGCTAAGCTTGAAGCTTATCACATTTTGGTAAGAATCACGCAAGAAATGCTGGAAAAACAAAAACTCAAGCTTGAAAGTATGACAAAACCCGAGGAGCTTGTGGTAAGAAACAATCAAGAAAAATCCGAAGTGGTGATAGAACCCCACCATGAAACAAAAGAGCCAGAACTCATAGTGCCAGAAGCGAAGATGCCTTCTATGGAATTCCATTCGTAGAAGAAGACTAGCCAGGACACTTATGGAAAAAACTTAGAGAGATCAATGATGGGAGCCTAACTCTAAGGTCATCTCCTGTAGAGGAAGGATGGTTAGACAAGTTACCTCTTGATATGGACATGGATGTACAATCCTTGTATGGGGATTGTGGATCTGAAGCTTCAGGAATGTCTAAACCATTGACCTTGAAAACATTACCCTCTTACTTGGGAGATAACAAAGATGAATCCATAGTGTGTAAGACCACTTAAGTAAAAAGAGCGAAACAGACCCTAGAAGTAGACAACATTCATTCAATCATGTCTACACCCATCCAATGCACTCTTACTTTGGGAGAACTGTTAAAAAAAACACCATATTTATGGAATGATCTACAGAAAATCCTAGAGAAGGTGGGAATAACGGGGCTAATCGCAAAAATTTTGGGAAAAATGAAACACGAAATGGATACCAAAGAGATTCGATCTGTTCCAATGAACAAAGTCAAAGAATACTACGAAGGGGAAGAAGGAAACACCACCCTTCTAGTGAAATATAATGACATAAAAACCATGGCAATACTGGATAGTGGGGCAGGCATAGCCATAGCCGTGAAAGCAGTATGGGAATCTTGGGGATAGCCAGCCATTAGACAAACTCCAATGAAATTGCAATTGGATGATGGACACAATGAAAGACTTTTAGGACTGCTTGAAAAAATGATAGTTTATTCCTATGGGATTGAATATCAACACACTTTTGCCATAGTAGACTTTGGAAACAAACTCAATTACGAAATTATATTGGGAAGACCTTTCATGCGACAGGTACATCTCATCCAAGATTAGGGAAACAACTATCTGTACTTGTAGCAAGTGGGATCAATCACAAGGGTTAATCTAAAAGATCACACTTATAGAGATGTCATGAAAACTGCCATACAAGAGTTTGATTCAGTCTCTTCGGCTGAAACTAAGCTTCCATCTTGGTTGGAACTCCTATATGGATGTGTGGAGCTTGAAAAAACGGAAGCTTAAAACGAGAAGAATGTATCTTAGAAAGGGATTGCACAGACGAAGCAGATGTACCTGAACCCTTTCCAGAGCATTTGTTTGAGCCATTTGAGTGGACTCAAATTTTAGCGACAATGGATGTATGTGTGAATACGTCTATGGCTACTCAATTTTGCAATGAGGATGGGTATGACATAATTCCCATACAAATGATATCAACCTTCCACATTGAAGACAAAATTCAGGAAACCAAGGACTTGATGAAAGCTCAACTAGTCTTTTCAGACCTCTACTACGATGCAACAGATGAGTTAGAAGAACACTCAACTCCCGTAGAAGATTTCGGGTCAGAAAAAGAACATGTGAGAGCTAAGATACTCATGAAAGAAGGAGAGAGAAAGTTTTTTGACTTTCCTAACCAGAAACCGAGAAGAAAAAAATGGTATAGACGAAAAAGAGACACCAAAAACATGAAAGCTAGACCTATGCCATTAGTCTCCAGTAGAACACAGTTCTTGATGCAGATAGATGCACATGATTGTGTCAAGGACAAAATCACTCGCAGATATCCTTCAAACAAAAATCCAAAAATGTCAAAAACATCAAGAAAAACAAGGAAGGATACTCAAGCAAAGCCAAAAGAACAGGACGATGAGTCAACCATGATAGGAGTTGAGCGAAAAAAGAAGTATCAAAAGTTGAAAACAACTCTAAAGGAGATATATACAACAAAAATGGAAACCATTGAAGAAGAGGGTAAAGATGTAATGAGTGTTCCATCCCATTACAAGAAATATACTCTCCAAGATCAAAAAATCATAGTTGAACAACCTATTAGAGAACTACGAAAAGAGGGTGAGTCCTATGAAGGGCCTGAAAGCACAAAAAAGTTAGATCTGGTTGAACCAGGAGAAGAGCCTACGCTTCCCTACATTGCAAATGACCTAACAAAAAAAGAAGAAGAGCTTTTGTTAAGCTTACTGAAAGAATACTGAGATATTTTTGCTTGATCTTACAAGGATCTCAAGGGTGTTGATCCAGAAATCTCTCAACATACTATACCCATGAGAGATATTTGAAACCAAGTAGACACAGGCCATACACATGCAATGAAACATTTTCTAGGAAGATCAAAGAAGAGATTGAAAAACTAAAGGAAGTCAAATTCATTTATGAAATTGAACACACAGATTGGGTGTCTCCAATTGTGGTAGTACCCAAGAAGAATGGAAAATTACGAGTGTGTGTCAACCTCAAGAAAGTGAATGCAGCTACCATTAGAGACAACTTTCCTCTTCCAATCACTGAGCATATTTTACAACGAGTTACAAGGAAAGAAGATTACAGCTTCTTAGATGGCTTTTCGCTATACAATCAACTTTTGGTTGACCCAAAAGATCATCATAAAACTGCTTTTGCAATAGAATGGGGTATTTTTGCCTATCTGGTTATGCCTTTTGGGTTAAGTAATGCTCCTGCTACCTTTCAAAGATTAATGAGCCATGATTTTAAAGAATATCTAAGGAAATTCTTGGAAGTTTATATGGATGATCTATGCGTACATTCATTAATCCGGGCTGATCATTTTGAACATCTCAAAAAGGTAGTCAAAAAATGTAGACTTTATAGGATTTACTTAAATCCTAAAAAGTGCAGATTCATGGGTAGACAAGGAAAAATTCTTGGACATATAGTGTCTAAAAACAGTATAGCTACCGATATGGATAAAATTCATGTTATTGTTGATTTGCCTAGACAGAAAATAGTCAAGGGTGTTCAAGGATCATTTGTCTAGGATTGTTTCAGGGAAACCACCTAAGGGAGTAGACGATGACCTACCTGATTCATATTTGTTCTCCGTGGAAATGATACCTCGATGGTCGAAAAATATGGTATCATTCACTACAAAAACAACAGGTACCTTCGATGCAGATTTTGATGCTAACCGTCGAAAATTGCGTTGAAATCCTCGTCCCTATGAAACATTCGAAATATGCGTCGATAATCCTATTTTTCGATGCATATTTCAACGCCTATATCGACGACCATATAAAAAAAAAATTCTTGGGTAGAGGACAGGCATCCTGGCCTATGCCCAGTGAAAAGATGGACATAGCCACAACTAGACTGCCTGTCCTCTACCCAAGAAAGCAAACAGCCCCAAAATCAACCGTGCTCTCGCAGAAATTTCGGCAGAGTTCCCTTCGTTTTAACATAAACTTTTCAAAACAAACCATATATACGCCTCCTACATGATATCCATGTAGGATCTCACATGAGATTTAAGGCACAAATTGATGGAAGAAATGAAACGAACGTTGTGCAAAACCATAACCAAATTAAAACCATAACCATAAGGCACTTCATATATAACGAACTTTGTGCAAAACCATAACTAAATTAAAACCATGATCAAAATCATAACGATAACCATAACCATAAACAAAACAATAACCATAATCATAACCATAAAGTTCGTTAAATTCCTCCATAATTACCATAACCAAAACCATGATCAACACCTGTCCAAAACAATATATAACCATGTCCAAAACCATGATCAACACCTATATGTGCATGTCTATACAAGAAAGAAACACAGAGATGTATCTGTGTCTCACAAAACATATATAGAAAAACCACTGATGACTCGCGCGTCACAACCTGCACATAAAGGGACAAGTCACAAAATTAGTATGATATTACTTCACATATACTTAATTAATTAAGTCAACTCACACATATTATTTGTCTTGATCAAACGTCTCACCTCAATCGATCAGCGAGACTCTAAAGCCTCCCAGTCTACAGTCTCTCCTGCAAGCAGCAAGATCATTCAATACTTCATAAATGCCTCTCTGATATCCATATGTCTCCTCCTGGCCTTTCAGGGCTCGATGCATTGCAAGATTCTGCGTTTATACAAAAACCAAAGTAATTAAGAATACATGATTCATCGCTCTTGAAAAAAAATGCCATAGCTAGGATTGGATTGGAAACTCACAAACTCATAGCGAAAGGTGTCGAAGCCTCCACTGCCAAGATGAGATGTGCCCCTAGTCTCCCTACGTACCTCCGCGGTGAGACGCTACTGTCTGAACCTTGTGTCCGTTGTCTCCTCCTCCTCCTTGATCTGCTGCCACGACTCATGTGAGATGCCCGAAGGCTTTGGCAAGCCCTGCTTGAAAGCCCAATGAGCTGCATCTCGATGATGTTTCATGGCGTCTCGTGCAACATTCGTGATCCACCTCCTCGGAGGCTCTGTTGAACCCGAAGCAGACCGATACTCTCTCATGATGGTCTCCACTATATAATTGATTTTGTTGCGATCCTAATGAGTCCAAGACGTCATGATGGTGCTAGAAAATTGCACTCCGTGAGCTGGCAAACCCGATGTCTCATCTCAGTCCCAACACTATCCATGTCAACCTGTCCATCTGGCCGTACAATATAGACCTTGGCGGCACTAGGATCGTGTGCCCCCCAAGGTGTCTGAGGTGTGCTAAGAGGTGTGTTAAGAGGTATGCATGCGTAGGATGGGGTCGTGAACGAGGAGGGATCGAAGCATCTGTGGACCCTCCTCCATAGCAACCACCACCTCCACCTGACGATCGCTTAGATCGGTGAGTGCGCTTGTGAAGCGGAGATGCTGACGTACCCGCCTTTGTCATACCCCTACGTGTCGAAGCGGTCGTGATGGGAGACCTTGCATGCGTCCCCCCGTATGCGTCGAACCCTCGGGTGGGAGGGTCCACTGGTCTGCCATACTAAAGTTTTGCACAAAGAAAGTAAAAGAAAGTGTCATAACACCATTGTTTAAATTAAGAAAGAGCTTAATTTTAAATCAACGTCTTCACACAAACACTTACAGGCCTCGACTAATGAGGCATCATCGATAAGATCTTGCACCGTATCATCGTCTATCTCTAACTGCAGACATAACTCTGCACCAACTCGTTCTGACAGATTGTCTTCATCCATTGCATCTTCATCTACAAGTGTGAATCTTGTTGTAGTCCAAGCCAACTGAGGTCAATAGTCGCTTTGCGTCTGGCCTGGAGGGGGGCATTTCATTGCCATCCGGGAGTAGTTGCTCCTGCAACAACCTATTTAAGCCACATTAAATTAAAACCTCCCCAAGCACGTCATGTTGCAATCGAAAAATCTATTTTGTAAGTTACATACCTAAACAAAGCAGTGACGCTTGCATCTGACCACCCGTACACTGATTGCAAATTCAAAAATGACAGACAAGTACAAAGCACATATATTTTGGCGCCTTCACAGATTGGTTGACGTGCCAACTTTCTCAACATGTCTTCATGAGATAGGTGCACGTCTTCTGGTGCTGCTTTGTTACCGTTCTCCTTGCTTGTCTGGAAGAAGGCATCCAGCATGGGCCTCCATGCCGTCGTCTTGTATCTGTAAGCTCTCCTCTACTTCCATCCTTAGCTCTGGATTGGTCGAACCTTCATGCATAATCCTTTTTCTCTCTCTCTCTCAGATGTTGGTGTTATGTCGCGAAAATCAATGCCCGTTTCGTAGGAGTCGTATCGTAGATTCTGTACGGTTTCTCTAGCAGACTCTCTGTACTTGTGTACATGCTCATTACATATCCTACGCTTGCACAGGATTTGATACTTGCAAAGCGTGCACGAGCATGCAATCTTTTCCTCCATGTTAATTGATGATGTTGCCATCTACAATGATTATAAATGTTGTCTCAAAATATATACTCCTCACAGTGTAAACTACCTCGCATTCTCTAGCCTTGCTCGATCTCCGCACACCTCGGTCTAGAGGTGTACAGAGATCAGGACGACCAGGTCAAAATCTCGTCTTTATTGGTCAAATCCTATATGGGTTGACACATACGTGCACACCCAGGTGTACACGACAATGCATGTAGCGGGCAAAACCCCTTTGCCTCTTTTAGTTCCATAGTTTCTTCTATAGGGAGAGAGAGAGAGATAGAGAGAGTTTCTGCCCTTTTCACACAATTGGTCAGCCAAGCTAACTCTTTCACCACTACTTTCTCTATCTACTACTCTCTCTCTCTATTTTTCTATCTCTTTCTCTCTCTCTCTCTATATATATATATCACTCTCTATCTCTCTATTTCTCTCTCTCTCTCTCTCTCTCTCTCTCTCTCTCTCTCTCTCTCTCTCTCTCCATCTCTCTCTCTCTCTCTCTCTCTCTCTCTCTCTCTCTCTTTCCCTATCTCTCTCTCTCTCTATTTCTCTCTCTCTCTCTCTCTCTCTCTCTCTCTCTCTCTCTCTCTCTCTCTCTCTCTCTCTCTCTCTCTCTTTCCCTATCTCTCTCTCTCTCTCTATTTCTCTCTCTCTCTCTCTCTCTCTCTCTCTCTCTCTCTCTCTCTCTCTCTCTCTCTCTCTATTTCCCTATCTCTTTCTCTCTCTCTCTCTCTCTCTCTCTCTCTCTCTCTCTATATATATATATATATATATCACTCTCTATCTCTCTATTTCTCTCTCTCTACTTCCCTATCTCTCTCTCTCTATCTATCTTTCTTTCTCTCTCTATTTCCGTATCTCTCTCTCTCTCTCTCTCTCTCTCTCTCTCTCTCTCTCATTTTCTACACACACACACACACATCTCTCTCTCTCTCTCTCTCTCTCATTTCTTACTCACACACACACACACACTTCTCTCTCTCTCTTTAATTTCCTACACACACACACACACACACATTTCTCTCTCTCTCTCTCTCTCTCTCTCTCTCTCTCTCTCTCTCTCTCTCTCTCTCTCTCTTTAATTTCCTACACACACATCTCTCTCTCTCTCTCTCTCTCTCTCTCTCTCTCTCTCTCTCTCTCTCTCTCTCTCTCTCTTTCCTACACACACACACGTCTCTCTCTCTCTCTCTCTCTCTCTCTCTCTCTCTCTCTCTCTCTTTAATTTCCTACACACACATCTCTCTCTCTCTCTCTCTCTCTCTCTCTCTTTCCTACACACACACACGTCTCTCTCTCTCTCTCTCTCTCTCTCTCTCTCTCTCTCTCTCTCTCTCTCTCTCTCTCTCTCTCTCTCTCTCTTTCCTACACATACACACACAACAATGTAGCTTGAGAGAGAGAGAGAGAGACAGAGGGAGATCGGGGGGGGAGAAAGAGAACAATACCTGCACTGCAGGTTTCCAAGAAGGGGCTAGAGCTGTGTGCGCGCTCGCAGGCGAAAATGACCGCGTGCGCGCGAATTTGGTCTTTTTTCCCAAAAAAAAATCCGTTGATATACGCGTCGATATACGCGTGGAAATACGCATCTTTCGATAGACATTGCCACGCGTATTTCCACATACTTATCAACGCGTATAATGACGTGGGGTATGCCCGTCAAAATGCACATGGAAAGGTACGGCACGTCGAAATGTTGCGCGTCGAAAAACGCGTAGAGTGTTGTAGTGATTGATGACCATAGCTCAAGTGGATTCACAAATACCACTTCCTATTACCATCGGAGTAATTGAGCAATCGGCTATGTATCAATTACTAGCTGGGAGACTATACAAAAGAAATCAAGAAGGAATATTGCTCTTATGCATTAATCCTGAAGAGAAAACCCAATACCTGAGTCAAGCACATATTACCATAGTAGGACTTCACTTTGCGAAAGATCAAACTATACGATGAATCTTGAGACTTGGAGTATTTTGGCAACTATGAGGAGTGATGTTCGCTCTTTTGTAACGGATTTTCCTCAATGTAAAAAACAGACACCCATACCTCATGTACCATTGTTTCAAATGTCACATGTTCCTAAGTGGAGTAACTATCTAGTTACTTACTTATCAAGCTGAACATTTCCTGAGGATATGAGTAAATGCCTTGAAAGAGAAATTGAAACTGAAGCAAGAGACTATGCTCTTATAGGAGACCAATTGTATCGGAGAGGTAAGGATCAACATTTGAATCTTTGTGCAAATGAAGAGAAGTATATTCCAATTATAGATCAAGCACATGCTGGATTAGCTGGAGGTCACTTTTCTAGTGAGACCACCGCAAGAGCAATCTTAATGGCAGGCATATGGTGGCCAACACTTTTTGCAAATGCCAAAGAATATGTTCGAAGGTGTGATGATTGTCAACGAGCAAAAATGCCAACAAGAGTAAATAGCATGCCCTTAAGACCAATGATGGGAGCTAGAGCTTTCACAAAATGGGGTATAGACTTTGTTGGGCCAATACAGCCACCTGCTTATAGAACCCAAGCTTGATATATCATTGTAGCTACGGACTACTTGACCAAGTGGGCCGAGGCTAAAGCAACTCAAAATAATGATGCCAGAACCACTGCCGCATTCTTATATGAGTATGTGTTCACAAGATATGGACTAGCAATAGAAACTGTTTGTGATAGAGGAACTCATTTCCTCAATGAGGTAATCAAGTATCTGCTTAATGAAGTTATGGTCATCCATAACAAATCAGCTCCCTATCACCCACAAGCAAATGAACAAGTTGAGAATACGAATAAAGTTCTTAGCTCAGTACTGACTAAAGTGGCTAGTTCAAGAAGGACAGACTGGGAAATGAATCTCCATGCAGCTCTATGGGCTTATCGTGTTTCATTCAAAAGAGCTTTAAATGATACACCCTTTAACCTTGTTTATGGTCTTGATACCATATTGCCAATAGAATTTCTATTGCTGACACTAAGGGTAGCTAAGGATCTTGAGTGGATTGGACATGAATTGTTAGAGAGACTTGAAGATTTAGAGAAGCTAGATGAGCAAAGGCTAATTGATGTAGCTCACATCTATGCATAATAGAAACAAAAATAGTTTTTTAATTCCCATCTAATTACAAAAATCTTCAAAAAAGGGGACTTAGTTCTAGTCTATTCCCTTAAGCAACACATTCCCAAGTTTAAGAAAAAGGAAAACGGACCGTTTATCATTGAAGACGTATCTCCAAGTGGAGCCATTAAGTTGTCCACCCTAGATGGTGAACCAACGGGCTAATTGGATTAGTGGATGTTGTTTAAAGAAGTACAATCTACCACTAACCAATGAATTGCTAGAAAGAATGCATACAGCTAAGCCGGAAGATAAAATGATAGCAGGTTATTGATGAAGCCCAAGACGAATCTCGACTTCGGGTACTCAAAAGTAAAGCTTCTCTCAAGAATCAACAAATGCCTATTCTGTAATGGAATTGGTCTATTTAACTTGAGAGTAGCGGAAATTAATGAGAGTACTTTTGAGAAATAACTTTGTGAGCATAACGGGTGAACATAATTGAAGATAGCAACATAATCATAGCAATTAGTTAACTTGGCATGAACAATACTTTTGCAAGAGAGAGAATTTAGAGAACATGACAACAGTTGAGGACCAGATTTATGTGGAGCCGGTCCCCCCTCCAATAGGCATTTGTATTATGATTTCTCCCATTAAGAGAGACTTGTTACAATACAGTCTTTGTGTTCCTTGTGACCTAGGTGATGCAATGAAGATGGAAAGCTTCATGCATCACAAACATAACATAAACTTGACGAAAGATTTAACTATCCCAAGCCTCAGTCCCAAGACCTCAAACACCTTCGAAGGTGGAGAGAGCTAGCAGGGAATGAGGGTAGGGAAGAGGAAGAAGAAACATTTTGTAGGAGAAAGAATTAGTTCCTCACTTATCATACTCTTGTTGCTAGCATACATAATAGCATAGTAATGAAGAAGCAGTAGATGGCAAGCTTAAGCATTGAAGCATGGCTCTTGGTTGGATTTGCACTCCATAGCCAAGAGTGTTGGTGTAGGCTCTCAACCTCTACTTACTTGGAGAAGGAGAGGGAGCTCTTGCACTTTTCATAGCACACAATGAGAGTGTTTGTGAGTGTGTGTGGGTGAGTATACCCCCTAAGCATCCCCCTAGCTTGCTTGGGCCGACCCCCCCTTGTAGCTCATGCTTGAAGCTCATTGGACCCCTCCAGGCCTAGCCAATCATGAGCAGTAGGGGTAGCCTTGAGACAAGTGTCCCCCTTTCCCCTTTGAGAGAGAGGGCTAGATAAATGCTAAATCAATTAATTAAATCTCCTAAATTACTATTGGACCCCTTGGGTGGCCAACCAATAGGTTTCAGGCATCTCATGAAGGTAACATAGGTAAGGGCCTGACATGTGTCCTTGCTGCCTCTTCAAGCTTGGGCCTTCCTTGTGTGTGTGAGGTGGTGTTCTCTCTCTAGCCCCTAGGAAAAGGGCTCAGCCCCCCTCTTGTAGGGATACTTTTGACTTTTGGTGCTCAAGAACCTTAGTCATCAAGCCTGACTAAGCACTTGGACTAGGGGGTATTCCCACAAGCATCTCAGGCAAGCTTGTCAAAGCACCTCAAGTACTTTAATCATGTAGCAAGTCAAGCACCTCAAGCATGTAGCAGATCAAGCACCTCAAGCACCTTAATCAAGCACCTCAAGCATGACAAGCACCTCAAGCACGACAAGCACCTCGAGGTTGGGCCGGGTTCCCACCTCAAGCTGAGCCCTAGCTTACCTAAGGTCAAAGGACTTTTACACACATTATTGGAGGTCTTCAATGACGCTAACCCTAAGGTCTTATGCTCCATTGGTTAGCCTTGCTCTTGATAGACCATCTCCCATTTGGGCCCCTTTACCATTGGCCCCGTGTTGAGATAGATCTATAAGCACATATCTATATCTTAACACTTGTTCCCGTTTATTCTCCCACATTAAGTGATCAATTTAATATGAGAAAATCATTTGGGTTGGTTAGATATTAGATTTTATGACATTACCTCTCTCTTGAAATCATAGTCGTCCTCGACTATGAGGTAGAAGAGATAAAGCCTTAGTCATTAGTCAATCGTACTTAGAGGGTAGAGGATCCCTTTTTACCCTACGACATCTTTCCAAGATGGATGACTAATCCATTTGGTGCTTGGGAGACATAGCTGCCACAAGCATGTCTGCTCTTTAGTCCATTTCATTCTCCCAAAGTAGAGTGACAAATTCTACTTGGTGTTTGAGAGACGTCGTCATCACAAACATAATTCTAAGCATGCATACTAGTTAAATTTGTGCACAATTAAAAAGAGGACTAGTCTTATAAGACAAAAACATGAGTCATTTAAAAGAAATTTGTACATTTGCTTACTCTAATGTAGCATTGTAAGCATTGACAAGGTTCATACTATCCTTAAGTTGTACTCCTTGCATCCATCTAGCATCTTCAAAAGGATAATTTTTGAACTTAATAAGATACCATCGGATAATCTTACCATGTCGTAGTACCTTGTCTTCATGCCGAAGGACAGCTTCGGGTTGTAGCACCTCTTCCTGGTCTTCAACTTCGGGAGGGTCTTCAATAATTGGTTCAGTTGGTGGCTCTCCTTTGTAGGGCTTAAGTAGGCTTACATGAAAGGCATTGTGTATAAGCCAATGGTTGGGCCACTTGAGTTGATAAGCCATCCCATTGATGGGCTTCAAGATTTGGAAAGGACCATAGTATCTTTTTGCTAGTTTAGCATAATACTTTTGATGGCCCGTAGGATTTTTGCCCGTCGTTTGCCTTAATCGAGCCTTAGGAAACTTGAGTAAGACCCAATCATTTTCTTTGAACATTAAGGCTCTTCTGTGCTTATCAACAATAGTTTTTTGCCTTTGTTGAGAGATGGATATAGCCTCCCTAATATTTTGAAAAGATTCTTGTAGGTCACGGCTATACTCATCGGCGGCGAAGATCTTCCCATGTACTTTGAGTAGCAAGGGACTTTTAGGTCTTCCCTCAATGATCTCAAAAGGTGCTTTTCCCGTAGAAGTATGTACAGTATTATTGTAGGCATACTCTACAAGAGATAAATACTTTTCCCATTGTGAGCGTTGATCTACTTTGGTAACATAAGTCTTGAGTAGATCGAGTATCGTAAGATTGACTATCTCACTTTGGCCATCCCTTTGTGGGTGATAGGCTGAAGAGAAATTCAAGCTTGTTCCTACATTTTCAAAGAGACCTTTTCAGAAATTACTGGTCATTCTAGGATCTCTATCTGACACGATGGATGTGGGTAATCCATGGTGCTTGAAAATCTGAGATATGAAGAGAGTTGCCATTTGATGTGCCTTAATAGTCCTTTTGACAGAAATAAAATGTGCTTGCTTGCTAAACCTGTCAACTATTGTCCATATTCCTGTATTCCCATGGATAGACTTGGGTAATCCAAAGATGAAATCCATGGATATACTCTCCCATGGTGAATTTGGAATAGGCAATGGTTGGAGTAATCCAAATTTCTTCCCTCTATCATACTTGGTCTTTTGGCATACTACACATTTTGATACATACTCTTGTATGTCCACTTTCATGGTAGGCCAATAGAAGTACGTCTCTACTCCTCGGAGAGTAGGTTGAATACCTCTATGCCCCGCATATGGAGGATCATGGGATTCATACATAACTTTCTCACGAAGGGAGTGGGTAACACATAGCCTATTGCCGTGGAGAAGATAACCATCCTGCAAGGTGAATGGTTCCTCTTTCTTCCCCGAAGCAAGGGCTGACATTATGTCTTTAAATTCAGGGTCAGTAGCATACTCATCTATCATAGAGGATAGATCATTGTGAGTAGCTATAGACACCGCATTAACTTTTGGTCATCGTGAAAGTGCATCGGCAACTTGATTGTGATTACCAGCTATGTGAGCAATATGGAAATTAAATTGCGAAAGAAAATTTGCCCACCTCATTTGTTTGTCGGAAAGCTTGGTTTGCGTCATGAAATACTTGAGACTTTGGTGGTCGGTTCGTAGGATAAATGGAGTCCCCAATAGGTAGTGCTTCCATGTGTCTAGGGCATGTAGAACAACTAAAAGCTCTTTCTCATAAATGACCAAGACTCGTTCATCACTATTGAGCCTTCGGCTCTCATATGCTATGGCATGCCCTTCTTGACGCAAAACCGCTCCAAGGCAATCACCACAAGCATCACATTGGACCTCAAATGGCTTTGAGAGAGCCGGAAGCACGAGGAATGGTTGGGAAGTAAGCTTCTCTTTGAGTTTTTCAAAAGCATTTTGCTCCTTAGCAATCCATACAAACTTAACGTTTTTCTTAGTTAAGTCGTGTAGTGGTCCTGCTACTTGAGAGAATTTTGCTATGAGGCATCTATAGTATGCACACATACCAATAAAGCTTCTTAGCTCATGTAGATTTCTTGGGTTAGGCCATGCTTTTATTACCTCTAACTTTGATGGATCCATTTGGATACCATCTTTAGAGATAATATGACCTAGGTACTGAATCTCTTGAAGGAAGAATTCGCTTTTCTTAGCAGTCCATACAAACTTAACGTTTTTCTTAGTTAAGTCGTGTAGTGGTCCTGCTACTTGAGAGAATTTTGCTATGAGGCGTCTATAGTATGCACACATACCAATAAAGCTTCTTAGCTCATGTAGATTTCTTGGGTTAGTCCATGCTTTTATTACCTCTAACTTTGATGGATCCATTTGGATACCATCTTTAGAGATAATATGACCTAGGTACTGAATCTCTTGAAGGAAGAATTCGCTTTTCTTTTGGTTGAGATAAAGCTTGTTCTCCCTCAATGCTTGAAAAATCACTTGGAGATGTTGCTTATGTTCCTCCAAAGATTTGGAGTAGATGATAATATCATCAAAGAACACTCCAGTGAATTTACGATATGGTCTAAAAATTTTCTCCATCAAACGATTGAACGTAGCTAGTGCATTAGTCAAGCCAAAAGGCATGACTAGATATTCATAAAGACCAAACGTTGTGCAAAACACGGTCTTTAAGATATCTTCATCCACTATCCTTATTTGATGATAGCCACTCTTAAGGTCAATCCTACAAAAGTAGGTAGAGCCTTGTAGCTTATCAAACAGATCTTCTACCCGAGGTACGGGAAATCTGTTTTTGATAGTGATATGGTTTAGTGCTCGATAGTCCACACACATACAGTATGTGCCATCTTTCTTTTGCACTAAAAGGACTGGACAACAAAAGGGAGAGGAACTAGGCCTCACCATCCCTTTGTCTACCAGCTCTTGTACTTGCCTCATGATCTCCTCTTGTTGAGCTTGTGAGACTCGATAAGGAGGCTTGTTAGGTGGTGAGCTTCCAGGAAGGATCTCAATGCGATGGTCATCATCCCCTCGTTTTGGAGGTAAGTCCATAGGAATATCATCGATGAACACATCTTGGAATCCTTTTAGAAAATTAGACAAGTCTAACTCTTCTTGATTCCTAACATTTACATTTGATGAAACATTAGTATCTTTTAGAGACTCTTTGACAAAAATCATGTACGCAGAAACTGAGCTCTTCATTGACTTATCAAAAGAAAGAGGATTTAAAAGTGGAATAGTGCGACCACGCTCACTAGCATCTATATACATGTTCTTTCCCCTGTAGGTGAAGTAAATTCTCCTTTCAGGGAACTTCATGTTGGCAGCCATGCGATCAAACCATGGTGCCCCTAGGATAACATCTTGATGTTGGAGAGGAGATATGAAGAAGTCTTCTTTGTCGACATAGCTTTGGACATGAAGCCTCAACTTCCCAATCAAGGGAGTAACGGAGGCTTGTTGTCCCTTGAAAGCTGCATCAGCCACTACTATATCTCCCATCTCAAAAGCTTGAATGCCCAACTTGGTGGCCAACTCTATTGATATGAAGTTGAGAGTAGAGCCAGGGTCAAACAAGATGAAGGCATAGGAGAGTGATGATCCTTTGCAATGAGCATCCTCTTTTGGAGCTTCGATGGTGGAAGCCCTAGGAGTCTCATTGCGAGTATTCTTCTTGGGGCAAGAACGATAGCCATGTCCTTGCTCCCCACACTTGAAACACTTATGGTCCTTGCGAAAATCTTCAAGCTCTTCAAGAAAGAGTTTGTTTTTACCTTTGTAAACTCCCTTCTCCTTGGACCGATTGTTTTTGTTGTTGTTGTTGTTGGAAGTGACTTGGGAATTATTTTGAGCATTGGTTTTCCCCTTTGCATCATTTTTGTCTTTGTTTTCCATGGGCTTGACATTACGTCTAGCCCCTTGATGGAAATTGATGCCTGAAGCAACCATGGTATGATGGATTACTTCGGTAATAGTAGCAGGCCATTGAGAGTTGATGTATTCCGCCATCTCTTCAGGTAATCCCGCACAGAATTGTTGCCTTTTCTCGGCAAAGTCTATCTTTTGAAAGACAGTAGCCTTGAGATGTAAATCCCAAAACTTGTCTACATATTTGTGGATAGACTCATGGGAGAGGAGCTTTAAGCTGCGCCATTCGGTAAGCACTTTGTCCTTTGCATCGCTTGCAAAGAATTTCTTCATGATGGAAACTTGTAGAGTTTTCTATGTCTTTGGGGCTTCACCATTTCCACGAAGGCTAGCCCACCATTGACGAGCTGATTTTTGGAAGTGCATAGCTACATGGAGTAGCTTGGAGGACTTTGTGAAGCCCTCATCTCCAAAGGCCGCATCAAATTGCTGGATGAAGGCCAACACTTTGTCGCTAGCACCGAAGGTTCCATCATAGGTGAGAAAAGAGATACTCTTTCCTCCCTCCTTGAACTTCTTTAGCTTTTGTGACCTTCGCCATGCAGGAAATGATTTGCGATGTCCTCCCCTCTTGTATTCTCTATGAGAATAGCCATAACTTTCATCGGAAGAGGAGGAAGGTGAAGAAGAAGGAGAAGAGGGTGACCTCTTCCTAGACCTTTTCTTCCTTTGTTTCCTCTCTTGCCTTTCAAAGTGATGAGGAGAAGGACTATGTGTTGATCTTTTCCTCTTGGGAGGAGTGGGAGATCGTCTAGACTGCTGTCTTCGTGGAGCCACATCTTCAGAGGAACTTAAACTTTCATTGCTTTCTTGCTCTTTGGATTCCTCCTCTCGAATGGGAGAGAGTCTTCTTTTGGGGGTCTCTTCAAGAGGCCTCCTAAGCTCTCTCTCCTCTTGGAGAGGAAGGGAAATTCCATAAGCACGAAGTTGTTGAGTAACTTTGGCTTGAAAAGTAGGGTTTCCCATAGCTTGCTGCAACCTAGTGATGAGATAATTCACAAACATGGGAGCATCATCATTAGCACCTTCATGTGCAAAATCAAAGCTATCAATGTTCATTCTACTCTCTTGATTATTGTCAGCCATGTTAAAAAAATTTATGTATATACTTAGTGTATGCTTTGGCAATTCAAAACCTTAGTTGCCACTCCTCTTAGCCTTTGAAAATCGGCTCTTAAGTATCAAAGTGGTTAATTATAGAGAGTAGAGGAGTAGGTATAACATAGCAGAGTTGCCAAGGGCTAGCTCCTTTCGGAATTCTTATGCCTCAATAATGATAAAGCCGTAGGCAAGTCTAAAAAGACTCCATTATTAAGTCCAAAGCTCCCGAGGTGTGCACCATCCCCCACATTGTGGGCTTAACAAAACCAATATTAGATCCCAGTTCCACTTACCCTATTATAATTAACAACATCAACCATTTATAGGCTACTTAAGGACCTCTCTTCTTAAGCAAGAAAAGAGAAACCAAATGCTCTGATACCAATGTAATGGAATTGGCCTATTTAACTTGAGAGTAGCGGAAATTAATGAGAGTACTTTTGAGAAATAACTTTGTGAGCATAACGGGTGAACATAATTGAAGATAGCAACATAATCATAGCAATTAGTTAACTTGGCATGAACAATACTTTTGCAAGAGAGAGAATTTAGAGAACATGACAACAGTTGAGGACCGGATTTATGTGGAGCCGGTCCCCCCTCCAATAGGCATTTGTATTATGATTTCTCCCATTAAGAGAGACTTGTTACAATACAGTCTTTGTGTTCCTTGTGACCTAGGTGATGCAATGAAGATGGAAAGCTTCATGCATCACAAACATAACATAAACTTGACGAAAGATTTAACTATCCCTGAGGCTCAGTCCCAAGACCTCAAACACCTTCGAAGGTGGAGAGAGCTAGCAGGGAATGAGGGTAGGGAAGAGGAAGAAGAAACATTTTGTAGGAGAAAGAATTAGTTCCTCACTTATCATACTCTTGTTGCTAGCATACATAATAGCATAGTAATGAAGAAGCAGTAGATGGCAAGCTTAAGCATTGAAGCATGGCTCTTGGTTGGATTTGCACTCCATAGCCAAGAGTGTTGGTGTAGGCTCTCAACCTCTACTTACTTGGAGAAGGAGAGGGAGCTCTTGCACTTTTCATAGCACACAATGAGAGTGTTTGTGAGTGTGTGTGGGTGAGTATACCCCCTAAGCATCCCCCTAGCTTGCTTGGGCCGACCCCCCCTTGTAGCTCATTCTTGAAGCTCATTGGACCCCTCCAGGCCTAGCCAATCATGAGCAGGAGGCAATTACAAGCAGTAGGGGTAGCCTTGAGACAAGTGTCCCCCTTTCCCCTTTGAGAGAGAGGGCTAGATAAATGCTAAATCAATTAATTAAATCTCCTAAATTACTATTGGACCCCTTGGGTGGCCAACCAATAGGTTTCAGGCATCTCATGAAGGTAACATAGGTAAGGGCCTGACATGTGTCCTTGCTGCCTCTTCAAGCTTGGGCCTTCCTTGTGTGTGTGAGTGGGTGTTCTCTCTCTAGCCCCTAGGAAAAGGGCTCGGCCCCCCTCTTGTAGGGATGCTTCTGACTTTTGGTGCTCAAGCACCTTAGTCATCAAGCATGACTAAGCACTTGGACTAGGGGGTATTCCCACAAGCATCTCAGGCAAGCTTGTCAAAGCACCTCAAGTACTTTAATCATGTAGCAAGTCAAGCACCTCAAGCATGTAGCAGATCAAGCACCTCAAGCACCTTAATCAAGCACCTCAAGCATGACAAGCACCTCAAACAGGACAAGCACCTCAAGCACGACAAGCACCTCGAGCTTGGGCCCGGTTCCCACCTCAAGATCAACCCTAGCTTACCTAAGGTCAAAGGACTTTTACACACATTATTGGAGGTCTTCAATGAAGCTGACCCTAAGGTCTTATGCTCCATTGGTTAGCCTTGCTCTTGATAGACCATCTCCCATTTGGGCCCCTTTACCATTTGCCCCGTGTTGAGATAGATGTATAAGCACATATCTTTATCTTAACACTTGTTCCCGTTTATTCTCCCACATTAAGTGATCAATTTAATATGAGAAAATCATTTGGGTTGGTTAGATATTAGATTTTATGACATATTCCCATCAACACACTGGAAATAGATGACCGACAATGGGAGTTGCAGAAAGATGCAATGTCAACAAATAATTAATGGCTAGATGGAATGGACCTTCGCATCAAAGTACATCTCAAGAATCATAGAACAAATGCATTGGTTGACACGGGAGCTCGAGTAAATACAGTTAGTTATTCCACGTACAAGAAAGTAACAAGTGAGTCTTTGACAACAGGAATAATGACTATCAAAGGATGCAACTAGAACCCAACACCAACATTGGGAGTAGTCAACTTAAATGTGATAGTACATGGATGTTCATGTCCTCATCAATTTGTATGATGTACATATGAACAAATGAATGAGACAATAATTCTTGGAATCTCATGGATGTGGACATACAAGGCAGTACCAAATTGGGATACAAATCAGCTCAAGCTATCACCTAAAGGCGGACAACTCATTGTTCCAATCGCACCAAGAAAGCAGTAATAGAAAGGATCTTACCAGCAAAGTAAACAACAAAGTAAGTGTTGAGAGAGAGAGAGAGAGAGAGAGAGCACAGAAATAGAACCCCAAAGTGTGTAGATATACATACATGAGATGATGTATGTATAGACGGAACCTGGGTGCCATATATAGAGAAGCCATATATTGAGTATCTTCACATATAAGCTCAACACTCCCGCTCAAATAAGGGTCCCTAGCTGTGGATGAAAAAACCCTTAGGGGATCAAGGGAAAAACCCACTGCTCTATATACACCCACCGTTATATTATAAAAATCATTGAATGTACAAATGTTCATGAGGAGCTAGATCACTCCTTTTACAATGAATATTTTATGAGGAGTTACATCACTCCTTTTACAATGAATGTGTTATGAGGAGTTACATTTCGTTGATACAATGAATATTTTATGAGGAGTTACATTATTCCTATCCTATCAAATACAATAATGAATACAAAGGTTCAATGATTATTCTATGATGCTTTGTTGATACCATGGTTATTCTCGGTGATACCATGATGTTGTTTCGTTGATACAATGACTATTCTCGGTGATATCATGATGTTGTTTCATTGATACCATGGTTATTTTCATTGATACCATGATGATGTTTTGTTGATATCATGGTTATTCTTGGTGATACCATGATGTTGTTTCGTTGATACCATGGTTATTCTCGGTGATACCATGATGATATTTCTTTGATACCATGGTTATTCTCGGTGATACCATGATGTTGTTTCGTTGATACAATGAATATTTTATGAGGAGTTACATTACTCCTATCCTATCAAATACAATAATGAATACAAAGGTTCAATAAAGAGGTGTAAAGGCTATCGATTAGCTCGTAATCAGAAGTGTCTCCGTGAATTTTCTGTGTAGCTTGTCATCAATATGGCATCACCAAACATGTCTTCATGTTGTCATCAATATGGCATCACCAAACATGTCTTCGTAAATCTTCTATTGTCACCAAGTTTGTTTTCATGAAATCAATTCTTTGATCAATCCTACATAAATCATAGACTCAAAAAACATAGTCATGAAAATTATTAGCATCGTTAGTGAAATAATTATGTTCACAATGCCATAAGAGATGGTTCACGATGCCACTCTTTTGACGACATATATACGCACTACAACATATGGTACATAAAGTATGAACGTAAAAGTACAAGATGCGTGATTACATGATGCAAATAACATGTGTATATACTACATAAAATGACATTTATTAACGTAGTGGTATCAATGAATATTATTAAAGTATTAACAAAACATCATCATTGTATCAATAAAAATGAATAAATCATCATGGTATCAACGAAAATCATCATGATATCACCGATAATAATCATTGTATCAACAAAACAACATCATGGTATCACCGACAATAACCATGGTATCAACAAAATAACATCATGATATCACCGAGAATAATCATTGTATCAACGAAACAACATCATGGTATCACTGAGAATAACCATGGTATCAACAAAACAACCATCATGGTATCACCGAGAATAACCATGGCATCAACGAAATATCATCATGGTATCACCGAGAATAACCATAGGATCAACGAAACAACATCATGGTTTCACCAAGAATTACCATGGTATCAACGAAATATCATCATGGTATCAACGAAAATCACCATGACCAAAGTATTAACAAAACATCATCATGGTACCATCAAAATCACTATGGTATCAACGAGAGATTATCAATAAAATGACGTAAACTATATATCTAGAAGAATAATTATACAAGAATCAATGAACGAATATATCATATAACAAAAGATCATGTACCATCAGTAGCTCGCCAATATTCGGACGTTCATCAACAGCTCGACTGAATCTCAACGATATTCATGATAGATATCCATGAACAGATCTATAGATATTTTATATCTAGAAATATAGGTATCCAAGAAAAAATGATCAGTAAATGTCTCAGAACGTATTCGACAACTTGAACTAATATAGACTTTTGAGAACATATATCTATAACACTGGTTCGATTTGAAATTGTCTTCTGCAACAAATATTGTCAATAACAAATATATGATTGATGAAGAGAAAATATAATTGATAAGTTTTCAATTATGAGGAAAATCAAAAGCAAATGGTAAAATTTGTGTTTCAAACATGTTCGCAGTCTGAGAACAATAACCCAAAATCGGTGCAGAATTTAGAGAAAATTTCTTCTGCAAAGTTGTAGACCACATCGATTTCGTTGGCTGAAGCGAATAGTTTTTGAAAAATCATTTTCAATTAGGAGAAAATTTGAAAAACGAAAACCAAAGTTGCTTTTCAGGCATGTAAGCAGTCCGCGAACGATAACTCAAAATCAGTGCAAAATTTGAAAAAACTTTCTTCTGCAAAGTTGTAGACCACATCAATTTCAATGCCTTACACGGGCTGCATCTACAAAATCTTTTTCAATTAATAGAAAAATCAAAAACAAGAAACGGAAGTTGCTTTTTGGGCATGTACGCAGTCCGCAAATGAAAACTCAAAATCAGTGCAGAATTTGAAAAAACTTTTTTCTGCAAAATTGTAGACCACGTTGATTACAGTGCCTTTAGTGATCTGTTTTGCAAAATCGATTTCAATTGAGAGAAAAATTAAAAACAAAAAGCAAAGTTGCTTTTCAGACATGTACGCAGTCTGCGAACAATAACTCAAAATTGGTACATAATTTGAAAAAACTTTCTTCTGCAAGTTGTAGACCACATCTATTCCGGTGCCCAACATGGGTAGTTTCTGCAAAATTGTTTTCAACCAAAAGAGAAATCAGAAACAAAAACGTTCTGCTCTGATACCATGTTGAGAGAGAGAGAGAGAGAGAGAGAGAGAGAGAGAGAGAGAGAGAGAGAGAGAGAGAGAGAGAGAGAGAGAGAGAGAGAGAGAGAGAGAGAGAGAGAGAGAGAGAGAGAGCACAGAAATAGAACCCCAAAGTGTGTGGAATACACACATGAGATGATGTATATATAGAGGGGACATGGGTGCTATATATAGAGAAGCCATATACTGAGTAGCTTCACATATAAGCTCATCAGTAATCAATCTTCTCCATCCTATCGAAACAAATGCTACAAGTAGCATGCAAGGACTCATGAAAATTTGGGTACTAAAAGCACAGCTTAAGGACAAACCAATTCAAATCTGGGTGCCCAAAACATCATTAACAACACCAAAGACGGTTCCAAAGATCACAACACAGAGACGAACATCTTTGAACAAGGAACCTAACACGAAATGGATTTGGAAGAAAGAAGAGCACTTATCTTCTCCGCATACTGTGAAACCAATCAAGCAATGGAGAATTAAGCCTCAGAACTCCCCGGGTAGGTCACCTAATAAAAATGTAACCTATCACGTGAGTTCAATAGAAGGGTATTTAAAGTTCTTGAAACTTACAGAAATATATATACAGAAGGGCATTATTTTTTCACATTTGAGAAAAAAACTTACAGATTTTAAAAGAAAAGGGTACATTATATTCTTAACAAAATTCACAGATAAGGGGTTTTACAAACATGTCTTGAACTCACGTGATATGGTAGTTTTACACATAGTGAACCCCCGGAGCAGAACTCTCAACCACACTATTCTACACCAAGCAAACCAAGGTATCAATGGCGAGTAAAAGCTTACAACAGCCAAAAGTGATACCAACAGCTCAAAAAATCAGCATGCTAAAGAATCCTGATGGTACAATGAAGCAAAGACCACACAAGCTACAAGATTTTCCCTTTGGAAGACAGTATCAGAAAGCCTCGACATCAGAAACCCTTGAGTTAATTACTCAAGACCCAACTCTTACACAGCATGATAGATCCAACCACAGCTATGCATAGACACGATTGTTCAACCCATGCACACAGTCGTCCCCGAGTATGCCATCTAGGAGGGGTGGAAGGGCACTAAGTAATTAAGGGCAATGTTTGATGAGGGATGAAAAAGTTTGAGATTAACATGTGATTTTTTGTAAAATTACCTAATAATGTCCTTATAAATCATCAACAGGAAAAATTAACTGATAATATCTCAATGGGGAGTGTAAATAGTGTATATACTATCAAAAAATCATCAAAAAATAGTACTTTTTTGTAATATTTAATCATTTTTCTTGATATTGAGATTTAAAAATGAAAAAATTCAACAAAAATAAATAAAGTTGTATTTTTTAATGGATTTTCTTGATTATTGGATTTTCACCTTTCTTTTTTAGCGCATTTTGTTATTTTCTTTGATTTTTCTAATAGACGGGTCAAAAATTAATAATAATAGCAAAGGAGCTCAGATCAAAAAACTGAAGACATGGTGATGATAAAAAAGACAAGGCGGACAGGCACAAAAAATTTCAATCAAATCGGCAGAGGGAAGTGGGAAGCTAAATTAGGCAGCCAGAGCTACTTTTGCAGAGTTCTTGTAGAATGAGCTACAAGAATCCGATTGGGAAAAATTTTGAGTCTAACATAGATTTCACGGACTAGTAGAACTAACTGGGAAATTTGGGAAAAAAAGGTTCGGGAAGTCCGAGTATAAATACCCAAGGTAGGCTAAAATCACCTCATTTCCACTTGTTGCCTTTGAAGAGAGAGCTTTTCGGCCCTCTTCGTGCGTATTTTTCGGAGTCTACGGTCACCTGTTTTCCGCACTGCCGTCTCACACGAATCATGAGGGGTAAGTTCTATACTTATCAATGATCCATTTTGTACAGCTGGTAACTACTCTAAACCCCTAGAAAAAACCTTAGAATCCGAGCAGTGCACGAAGACCTATGACCAAAAATCGACCATAGCGGCCTGTCAGCTCAACCAAATCGGATGAGATTTGAACTGTAGCATGCTCCAACATAATAGAACACTTCTATATCAACAGTTGAACATTCAGCAAGGGTTGAGGGGATCTCAAATAGAAAAGCTAGGTTTTTGGTAGATGCCAGAATTGGATTCTGACCTCCACAGACAGCTTACATACAAGGTCTATACACAATGTACATGATTGATTTCATAAAATCAAACAAACCAAGCCCTCGAAAAGCAAAAAATGGTTCAAAGGCTACAAAGTGTCAAATTCGACATATAGGGTCAAATTGACTCTAAATGGCATGGGTCAAAATTGGATGAGTTGCTTCACGACTATGTTGCAGACAAGTCCATAGTCTCAAAAGTGACTAACCAACTCTACAGGCCATGTAGTCACAAAAATCGTTGATTTCAGAGTCGACAAAGCATAAAGTTATGCGGACAAGACCAAATTTTAGAAAATTTAATTTAGGCCTTCTTTTAGGTGTATAGAATGTGTTTAGGTCCAAATTTCCAAGTTTTGCAAGAAAATGTTGACTGCTATAAATAATCACGATTATTTACTTTTGCAATATTTTTTGGCTTGAAAATTGTATCATCAACTGACTTATCACTTGTACACACCTATTACATGCCAAATTTCAAGTATGAGCCAGAATGATCAATTATAACTTGGAAAATTACCAAAAAATGCAAAGAAGTCCTTGCAAGACAAATTCTGAGTTATGAGCCACATTTTTTATCCAAATCACCTCATATCACATACACAGGGTCTACACCATGCTTAGAACCAAGTTGTACCAGAAAATGTTCATTTTGATGAAAAAATTAACAATCGCAATTATTTACTTTTTGGCCAAAATGGGGGAATTTGCAACTTTGCCATCATGGGACCAAAATACATGATGTCCTTAGCCCACTAGCAAAGTTTGAACAAATTTGGAGCTCAAAATCTCAAAATTCCTTCACATCTACTCTTTAGAGACCTAAAGCCTAAATCTGGCACCATTTTCACCCTGTGCACCCAAATGAGCCCATATTTTGCTCAGATTATCTATTTGGTATATAATTCAAGCCTATAATGTCAAATTTGCAAAAATTTCAATAAATTACTCAGTTGTAAATACTTGCGATTATTTTCTTTTGTTGTATTTTTTTGTTTTGACTTCATGAATTTGACCTTTATATGTTTTTATGCATCTACGCATGTTCAAAATTTGATTTAAAGAACATTGGACTCAATTTTTCAACATTTGAGACTGAAGGACACTTCAAAGAAGAATATGTCAAATTTGCTAACTTTGACACTCTATTCACTCAACAGCAGCCATGCAAGCTACAGAGAAGGCAAAGAAGAATCTCTCACAAAAGGAGAAGCTGCAAGAGCTACCACCATACCAACTGGACCCCAGTCCAGTATAAACTGCAAAAGCGACCTATCTGTCAAGAGAACCAGAACAACACCACAGTGTTCACCGGTAGACTCAAAAGTGAAGAAGGGCATCAGGTAGAACTGCAACTTCTACCAAAAGAAGTATATGATATCGCAGCAAAGCCCAAGACCAAAGAAGCCAAAGTGATCAGAGAGTTTTACAAACAAGATCCATGTGGAGTGGATTTCCAAAAAGCTTATGAGCTCTTGTCCACAATCAAAGAAGATGGAACTGCCCAGATCTCTGACTAGCAAGGGAACAAGGTAGAAGTGGTGATTACAAAAGATATAGTCGTTAAAGCTTCCAAACTGCCAACAGAAGGAATGACAATGAGGGTAAGAGATAGAAAAATGGCAGGAACCTTCACCAAGGAAACCACTCCTGCCAAATTTGTCGATCTAATCTAAAAACAAGTGGAAGAACCTGCAAGATTATACCGCCAACACTTCCACTTCCTCGCCAAGAGACCTCCGAGGTATATGACACCCAATCATGCGGTTGCGACCACTTTTATACAAGTTCTAAACTTCACAACCAGGCAACCAATCGTCCATGCCCAGTACGTGTTGACTACATTGAAAGGTACAAAGAAAGAGGGTTATATAACATATCTGGGGGCACCAAAGGTTCTCACAAGAATTTCCTACTATGCTATTGGCATGCAAATAACTTGCCGCCTGTCCTAGATCAAAAGACTTGGATGGTGTCTGCACAACCTTTCCCTCAAGCCACAAGATATACCAAGAGAACATACAAATCTGATGAAGAATCTGCTGAGAGCTCCCCAGAACGGCATCGTAGTGACATCTCCAATAATGAGGAAAAAAGAGTCCGAAGGGACGAGATGAAAGAAAAGCCGTGGTAGCACATCAGGAGGAGCTGCAAAAATAGAAATAGGCCAGGTTTGAAAGAGAAAATCACTCCTATGAACGAATCCACTAAGCTCAAGGCAAGGACCCTCCAAAGTGGGTACTTATAAACGTCAAGGGCCAAGAACAAAGCACCATGCTAGGAAAGAGGCCAAAGACCCCATAGAGTTATTAGAAAGAATGTATCAGAAGGCCGAAGCATTCAAACTAAAAGAAGCCCAAGAAGCAAAACAAAAATCTAAAGAGGTGGTAGAGCAGCAAAAATAGGCAGCAGAAGCAACTGCACAAGGAGAAGACCAGCATGAACAACGTGACATGTCTCCTTGACCTTCGTCACCTGCTATGAAAGAGCATGATCACCCCATGCAAAGGCCACCACCATCACCAGCAGATCAAACCACAGAAACTGTGTTGAGAGAGAAAGAGAGACCACAGAAATAAAACCCCAAAGTGTGTAGAATATACACATGAGATGATATATATATAGAGGGGACCTGGGTGCCATATATAGAGAAGCCATATATTGAATAGCTTCACATATAAGCTCAACACCCTCGATCAAATAAGGATCCCTAGCTGTGGATGAAAAAATCCTTGGGGGATTGCAAAAACAACCCGCTTGAGGCACCAAAATTGATGAGGTCTACAACCTTGCACAAGAAAGTTTTTTCAGATTTTGCACCGATTTTGAGTTATCGTTCGCAGACTGCGTACATGCTTAAAAAGCAACTTTGATTTTTGTTTTTGATTTTTCTCCTAATTGAAAACGATTTTGCAAAAACAGCCCGTGAGCGGCACTGGGATTGATGTGGTCTACAACTTTGCCGAAGAAAGTTTTTTCAAATTCTACACCAATTTTGAGTTATTGTTCACGGACTTCGTACATGTCAGAAAAGCAACTTCCGTTTTTTGTTTTCAAATTTTCTCCTAATTGAAAACGATTTTTGTTTACGATTTTTCTCCTAATTTTTCTCCTATCACGAGCTACCGGAATTGATGTGGTCTACAAGTTTGCAGAAGAAACTTTTTTCAAATTCTGCACTGATTTTGAATTATCGTTCCCGAACTGCGTACATGTCTGAAAAGAAACTTTTACTTTTTGTTTTCAAGTTTTGCAAAAATAACCTATTGCAGATACCGGAATGGATGCGGTCTACAACTTTGCAAAAGAAACTTTTTTCAAATTTTGCACTGATTTTGAGTTATCGTTCGCAGACTGCGTACATGTCTGAAAAGCAACTTTCGTTTGTTATTTTCTAATTTTTTTCCTAATTGAAAACGATTTTGCAGAAACAATTCGTGTGAGCCACAGAAATCGATGTGGTCTACAACTTTGCAGAAGAAACTTTCTCTAAAATTCTGGAGCTATTTTGGATTATCGTTCTCGCACTGCGTACACGTTTGAAAAGCAAACGAAGATAGTTATAAATCGAATCAATGTTATAGATATATGTTCTCAAAAGTCTATACTATTTCAAGCTATCTAATACATTCTAAGACATTATTGATGATTTTTTCTTGGATACCTATATTTACAGATACCAAATATCTATAGATCTGTTCATGGATATTTGTCATGAATATCGTTCCGATTCAGTCGAGCTATTGATGATTGTCCAAATTCTGTCGAGCTACTGATGGTACATGATCTTTTGTTATATGATATATTTGTTCATTGATTCTCGTATAATTATTCTTTTAGAGATATAGTTTACTTCATTTTATTGATAATCTCTTGTTCATACCATAGTGATTTTGATGGTACCATGATGATGTTTTGTTAATACTTTGGTCATGGTGATTTTCGTTGACACCATAATTATTCTCGGTGATACCATGATGTTGTTTCATTGATACCATGGTTATTCTCGGTGATACCATGATGTTGTTTCGTTGATACCATGGTTATTCTCGGTGATACCATGATGTTGTTTTGTTGATACCATGGTTATTCTCGGTGATAGCATGATGTTGTCCGTTGATACAATGATTATTCTCGGTGATACCATGATGTTGTTTCGTTGGTACAATGGTTATTCTCGGTGATACCATGATGATTTTCGTTGATACATGATGATTTATTCATTTTTATTGATAGAATAATGATGTTTTGTTAATACTTTGATGATATTCATTGACATCACTACATTGATAAATGTTGTTTTATGTAGTATATGCACATGTCATTTGCATCATGTAATCATGCATCTTGTACTTTTACGTTCATACTTTTTGTACACATATGTTGTCGTGCGTATATATGTTGTCAAAAGAGTGGCGTCGTGAACCATCTCTTATGGCATTGTGAACATAATTATTTTACTAACGATACTAAAACAAATCATGACTATATTTTTTTTTTAGAGTCTATGATCTATTTAGGATTGATGAAAGAATTGATTTCATGAGGACAAACTTGGTGACTATAAAAGATTTATGAAGACATGTTTGGTGATGCCATATTGATGACAACATGAAGACATGTTTTGTGTGCTACAGACGGAAACATCGCGAGCCTTGCAAAATAGAAAAAACAATATACTACAAGCCATGAAACGAACAAATCTGCATATCTCGAATCAGACAATGCATAGACCAAGTTGTACACGAGTAGAGAGAGACAAAGAGCAAGATAGATTGAGAGAGCACATGCAGACGCACCTCCTAGAGCGGAGTGCTACGCCAACACGGCGAGAGAGAAGAGGGGAGATGAGAGAAGAATACACAGACACTGGGTGCAATCTCCCCCCGTGCAAGAGTGACCATTTCCCTCTTGCACGTATTTGTTTTATATTTCTTGAATGGTCCAATTGGTTACAAACTAGCCGGCCGGACATAATTGGCCAAAGCTCATAAATAGCACTTGAGTAATCAAATATACATAAAATGTAATATCCTTCTGCATAATCCATTATCTGCTGATGCTTTTGCCACCTATAAGCTGCAATAGATAATAAAATATCAATTCTATTACATACCTCTCCGTTGGGAAGCAACTGTACTCAATTGCGAAGATAAAAATTTGCAAACAATACTTGTCAAAAACAATGATTAGAAATTTGTATCAAGTAGTAAAGAAAAATCCATAAAATTAGACACATTGGTTATGCCTGTCGTCATCCACATACTACCTATTCTAGTGTCCCATACCACTAGAATAAGCAGTATATGTCATACCCTGATGAATCAGGATATCATTGGTCACACTCATCATTGTATAAATCAAATCTCATCAATCTCAAGTTCACTTTCATAAATACTATCGCGACAGAAAATCATCATATACCAATTCTAAATCCAATCCAAAATATCTTTCATTTTCTATACCTAGGTAACAAAATCATACCAGTTGTAGTGGTGGCCAGCCCCACTGCAGCATGATTTTGTGATTGGTGTTGCCTAAATCGGCGAATCTACACTAATGCTGCCTAAATCGACGAATATTCATTTGATATTGTTTTAAAAATTCTGAATCTGCAATTTATCAATGTGCTGCCTAAATCGGCAGATCTGCACTAAGGTGAGTATCTACACACTGCCTAAATCGACGAATCTGTGTGTCCGTGACCAATGGACTAGGCTAGGCATAAAAAATATAACATTTATCACATGTGTGAGACCAATTTGGAAATTTTTTGAGTAGAGGGTACTTACAAACTGTTGTTCAGTGTCCTAGAGCACCTTAGCTCACATGAGTAGCTATATAGCTTAATGACAAATGATCGTAATGAAGAATCAGTATATGGCATCTAGAGTTTCTCTGATATGTTCTCATTGTGCTTAGCTGTATTTGAAAATGTGGTACTCAACAAAAAAGTACTAAATGTGATTTCTTATTCAATTCAGCTAAATAATAAGTACAATGACATTTTTAAAGACGTAAAATTGATGTACCAATTAGGATTGTGTCTGTGAAACAAATTGTGGTTTGATTTGTGAATGACAATGGGCAAACGACATAAACGTGACCTATTACCAATGCACAAGGATGATATGTCATATTTTAATGTAAAGTCAACAAAAATAAAAATTTTAATTTTTTTTTAAAAAAAATAGATTTATCAATTTGAGCTTGTGCAAGAATAAAGACCAGTAGCAAATACACTATCCAGAAAACCAATAATGAAGAGATTCATTATTATCAAGCCAATTGATGGCAATCAAGATAGAGACACAAAGTGCGAATATTAATGACCACCATGACACTTGTTCTTTTGCAGTTGGACACACACTGCGGGGAGAAAGAAGCAAGCAGAAGAGATGATTATTTTCCAGGAGCAGGCGATGACGAAATGAAATTTGAAATTTGATGTCAAGTATATTATAGGCATAGACGAAATTCTACACAATGTTATAGTAACTGTATTTAAAATGCCAAAACTACCTACGAAAATAAAGTGAGAAGATCCTTGTGGATCTAATTCAATACCTGGGTACAAAATTAAAATGAATTACAATGAAAGACTAAAACTAAAAGTCTGAAATCATCACAAGAAAATGCAACATTAGTGTCGTAAATGCCCGAGGATGCCCGACAGCAGGTGATGTCCAAAAAAAGCTATCGCATCGATCGCTGAAGAGCTTCGTCGATGTCTGTTGCTATAAGGAGAGGGAAGAAGAGAGAGTGAAATTAAAGGAAATGTTATGTTATTCGTGTTCCAAAGGCCTATGGGACGAAATTGATACAATCCTTATGGATCTACTACAATGTGTGAGTACAAAATGAAATGAGGTAAAGCAAAAGATTAAATTAAAAGACTAGAGCTAAACAATTAAAATCGTCAGACTGAAATCATGATCATCGTCGTCGTTCCGTGGATACCCACAGTGGCCATTTTCTGTCAAAGTATGACAGCGGTCGTGGAAGAACTTCCTCAATGTCTACCATTTGTTGCCCTGTCGTCACTTCCTGTTGTTGACACTGCCAACAACCTGCAAGCGCCACTGTCGAGCGCTCTAACACCCTGTCGTACACCACTTCTCACCACTATCCGCTGTTTGATGCTATCGTTGCTATTTTTGGCACAGCCCTCCCAACTCGTTTGTTGTCGACGCCTAGTAGAAAACCCTCATACTGGTGGATATTGTTGGCAACTAGGTTGCAGGAGTTAGAGAATGAGAAAGATCAAGTACTGCAACTAGGTTGCACAAGTTAGAGAATGAGAAAGATCAAGTACTGCAGGGTTTGTTGAGGCTTGAGATAGGGTGGAACCTGTGGTGCGAGAGCTTGTGCTTGCCTCTTGGCTTGAAAGTCAAGACGAGTTTGTGTGATGCCGCAGTGTGGGCGTATGGCAGGTATGGAAACGAGCGGAGTTGAGTGCATGGCGGCCTGCTCATGGATGAGAGCTGCAGTTGTACGTGATCAACATCATCAGAAGTGAAAGTGCTGAGGTGCATGGGTGTGTGTGTGAGTTCATCCCTCTTTGAATTGTGGTGAGGAGAAGAATACGATGGTCTTCTCCGCTTTGGTGGTGATGGAGAGCGTTTAGCCCGCCGTCTTCGTGGAGCCATCTCCGCCAAGGTGGCGGGAGACTCGCTTCTTTCTCGTTCCTTCGGTGGAGTCTCTTGAGCTCTCCTTTGGGAAGGAGATGCATCATCAAGAAGTAAATTCTTGCGCCCTTCATATGGATTCTCTTCTTCTTCCCGAATCGGAGAGAGACCTCTTTTGGTAGTCTCACAAGGAGGCTTCCTAGGTGTTCTCTCGTCATGGTGATGAGCTTGGAGAATCCCATGAGCACGGAGCTGCCGTTGCACTTCACTTTGGAGAGATGGATTGCCCATGGCTTGTTGAAGCCTAGAAACAAGATAGTTAACAAGCATTGAAGCATCATTAGTAGCTTGCTCATGAGCAAAATCAAAGTTATCAACATTAATTTCACTCTCTTTACTATTGTCAGCCATTCTAACAACTTTTAGGTGTAAACTTTTTAGGTATACTTTGGCACTTCAAGCCCTAGTTGCTACTCCTCTTTACCCCTTTAGAAAAAGCACTCAAGCTACTGTACCCGCGGCTCGAATACCATTAATTGCAAGGAATAGAAGAGAGGGTCTTTCGACACCAAAATAGCACCGGCTCCTGTCAAGCTTCTAATAGCTCAATAGTGGTTAAGCCGTAGGCAAGCCCTGTAGGACTCCACTATTAAGACCATAGCTCTCGACGGTGATGCCCCGTTAACTGCACAAAGGCAGGCGCACTGCAAGGCTGAAAAATCCCTATTCTACTTACTCACAGGCAATTAATAATACCAACCATTTGTAGCTAGCTTGAGGACCTCCCTTCTTGAGCAAGAAAAGAGAAACCTTGTGCTCTGATACCAATGTAACATTTAATGGCCTAATAACTTATGAGTAGCGGAAATTAGCATGAACATAGTGCGCATTTCATTAGAATAGATTCCTAATGAGAATTACAAGAGTGCTTGGGTGGAGAGAGCAACAAAAAGCATAACACCTAGTTAGATAGCATCGACAATACTTTCAAAAGAGAGAGAAATTAAGCTATTGACAACAGTTGAGGACCGGATTTGCATGGAGCCGGTCCCCACTCCAAAAGGCTTTGTATTATGGTTTCTCCCATCAAGAGAGACATTGTACAATACAATTCTTTGTGTTCCTTCAAGACTAGCTAGTGCAATGAAGATGGAAGCTTCATACACCAAGCAAAACACTTAATCAAACACAACTTGAATTATCCCTGTTCTCAGACCCAAGAACTCACACACCTTCGAAGATGGTGAGAGCTAGCAGGGTATGAGAGTAGATTGAGAGGAAGAAGGAGTATCTTACGAGAAAGATGTACATCTCCTCACATAATCACTCATATTAGCATAGCTTAGCTTAGTAATTAGCTTGGTAGAGGAGATGAGCATGCATTGAAGCTTGGATCTTGGTTGGATTTGCATCCACATGCCAAGAGAGTGTTGATGTAGGCTTCTATCTCACAAGCTTGGAGTAGGTGATGAGCTCTCCATTAAAGCTTGGGAGGAGATAGATTATTCTTCCTTCCTTCACACATGGTCAAGTGTGTGTGTGTGTGTGTGAATGCCAAGCAAAAATCAGCCCCCTCTCTCTCTTGGGCGAGCCCTAGCTGCTAATTTGGTCTGGCTTTTGCCTTATTGGACCTCCCCAAGTCAAGCCAATAGGTATTAAGCAGCATAAGTGATAGCCTTCTGACATGTGTCCCCCTTTCCCCTTTTGTGAGAGCTTTAGGTAATTAAATAATTAAACTAAACTCTCATTGGAACCCTTTGTCTCCTGGCCAATAGAAATCAGGCAAGGCATGGGGCTTCTGAATGCTCATTGGACCCTTTGGGAGATTGCCCAATAGTCTTCTAGGAGACTTAATTCTCATTGGTTTCTTTTATTAAATGTTTTTAAATTAATTAAACTACATTTACTCTAGCTTAATTCTCATTGGTCCACTTCAAGGGTCTTCCAATAGGAATTGGGCACACCTTGTGGGCATCTGACCTAGGGAGCTGACATGTGTCCCTCATTCCCTTTGTGTAAAGGGAGCCTATGTGTGTGTGTGTGGATTTCTCTCTCATCCCCTACCTTTGGGGCTCGCCCCCTCCCATGTAGGGATGTGCAAAGACTTTTAGGGCACACACAAAGCATCCAATTTTCCCTAGGGTTGACCTTTGGACACAACCTTTGAATTTTGGAACCTTAGCATTTTGGAAGTCTTAATGGGCTGAACCTTAGGGGTCTTTTTAGCCCATTGCTACACATGGATCTTTTGTAGATGGCCCCCCCTTTGGATCCCTATTTTCCCTCCTTTGGATCCCTACTGTGGCCGGTCTGCTAGCTTAACCAATATTCTAGCTTTTTCTCCCTTGGCACTTCCCCACATTAAATGATCAGTTTAATATGAGAAAATCATTTAGGAGAATTAGATATTGATTATTCTGACACGGTGAATATTACCATTGGTTCAACTATAGATGGATCCACAACCCTATCTCATGCGGCTCAAATGCAATCGCTTTTCCATATTTGGAGAGTGTCTGTTCAAAGGATTTTCTTTTAATCTCTATCAAGGAGTCATTGCCTCCCATTTTTAACATCTTCAATGACTCTTGCGTAAACTTGTGTCCAATTATTTTTGGATCTCAGAGACCAAATTGCAAAGAAGCCTGATCCATCGTTTCCTTCTAATATGTAGGCAAAGGAAATGCCACTAGTTTTACCTTCTTTGCTATAGTCTTGTACTTCGTCTCCACTCTCACTTCTAGATCTTTTTGCACATTGAAGCACTCCTCATCTTTGAAAGACTCAATGATCGTATACATGTCCATAGAATCTGCTTTTACCATGTCATTTTCTTGTTGAAAACTAGAACTTGTTATAGCATTGAGATCACTCATAGTATCTACAAAAGGAACCTCTTCAAAAACACAAGAAATGTACTCATCTTCATCTAGAAAATCATGGTTTTTGTATTTTCTCCGTACACTATTTACATATTGTTTTTGTCCTTTCTTTACATCTCCAAGCATTGTGAAAGATACTGATCCATCCTTTTCTACTAGTGCACCTGTAGAAAAAGCTTCGTCTCCCTTTGCATCAGGCAAAAATATTTTTCTTCCTGTACCACTGCACTTACGCTTTACAATGGTACTCATCCAAAATCCCTCATCTCCCTTTGATCTCGAAACTCTTTGCTTGGTTTTGGTAGAGAATGCTCCCTTAAACTGCCACGATTTCTCTCACGGTCAACGCAAACTGTCAAGAATTGCACAGTTTGTTTTCCATCTTTGCTTTTGACCCTGGCATAGATAGATCCATCATCCAATATTTTTGTCTCCATTCGCACTATGGTGATGTATAGTTGTCCAAGGATTAGAGGATAGCTTGACATCCCTTGAACAAAGAGATTTTGCTCACCTTTCACATCCCCTATGGTTACATTAACATTTGGACAAGCACCATAGAGATCCCAGGATGAGTTGTTTGCAGTCCTAATCATCCACCCATAGTCAATATCAATTGGTCACTTTCCCTTCATATAGAGACTCTTGGACATGAGGTTAATCTCCGAACCATGGTCTATCAAGTCCACGTAAGGCTCCTCAAGGTCTCCCACATTAACCAAGGTTTTTGTTGTAGCCCTTGTTCAATGGTTTCTAGAATAGTGGCTCTTATGAGTGGCTTCGTCTTCATCTTCATCTTCAAATTTAGCATGCCTGTTTTTGCCGTCCGAAGAATGATAGCAGCTTATGAAATTCTCATCTTCATCTATTTATTATACTTGTATCACATGTGTCTTTGAAGCACTGTCTTCAGTCTCTGATTGGATAGACTCCATTAAAGCTTGTCGCTTCCTTCTTATGATATCAATGATTTCCTCGTGGAACTCTCTCTTTGCAATCCCAAGGACTTCTCCCAATGTAAACTCCACCTTGCTATTTAAGATCCTTTCCTCAAAAACTTTATTTAAATTTGTGGCAGCTTCAATATCAGATTGTAGCTTGTATGATGGGATTTTTCCCTTGCTCTTTTCTTTATCTTGCTTCTCCTTTGGTGCAGTATCTCTCATTGGTACTTCTTGTGATGGAGGTTCCCTTGACATGGGCTCTTGAGAGGGACCCAGATCCTTTCTTCCTCCACCTCTAGTAGCCCTCTTTGAGGGGCCTTCATTCCCATTTTCTCTCCTGTGTTTTTCTTCAACAAGTGCCTTGTTGCCTTGACACTTTGCAATGTATCATGACACCTTGCACATATCCTATTTCACACATTGGTTTCTGCATCGTATACAAAATAGCAAAAAGAACATACTCGTGCAATCAAATCAACATGATAATCAAATTCAAAACATCATTTTGTACCATCATAGAAGAGTGAAATCACTTCTTGATTGGATGAAACAAAAGGTATATTACCTGTGTATATTGTTTGTAAGCTAATTTTTTGCGAGGAATCTCAAATCTCGAGCGAGATTTTTTGAGAAATCCCAAAAGCGAGCAAGACGGGCCAAAACACACTATACAAAACAAAAGCCAAACATGACTTTTTAGGTGACTTCAAGCACACAAAAAAAAAATTAAAACAAGATCACACCTAATTGAATGGTAAAACAACCACAAATATTTGACAGAAAAACCGCTTGAACAAGGGTTTGGTAGAATGTTTCCTTTGATGGGCTAGAAAAATTGGAACCCATACAATGGCATGTTGATATTTCTCTTCTTGGAACTAGTTTCCCTCAGATATTGGAAGCTCATTTCTACCACCATTGATCCTTGTTGGGAATAGTGGAACCATGATTACAATGGATATGAATCTTTTGTTCCTACCTCCGTACATATAGGACCACAAGACTTACACTAAAAGAGTAAGGTTGGTTCCACTCAAACAAATCTCATGAATAAGGAGAGTCTAGGAGCTTGAGCTTGTCTTCACTTCTTCTTCTTCCTCTTCTTCTTGTCCTCTCTCTTGCTCTACCTAAAGTTATTTGTGGGTTGATGTACGATAAGATACTATGCATTTTAAGTTACTCTAGAGAAAACGGTGGAAACTTGAAAATAATTCTATTGTTGCAATGAGTCTATCCTTTTGAGAAAATCCACATCATGGTATATATTAAAGTTTTGATCACCCCATCATAGGTAGCCTTCTATCGGGGGGGAGTTAGTGGTGTTGCCAAAGGTGGTGGTGGCAAACGTGTCAAGAAAGGTGGTAATGGTGGGGGATTATAAAGAGTGCTTTGATAGAAGAGAATGCAAGGTTGATAAAGCTATGAACAATTTTGTTATGAAAACTTTATCCACATGCTAGTTCTCTTTCACCTACCCATATCGATAGAAACCTAGGTTTAGCGTAATTCCACCTACAAATTTTGAGATTTATCTTCAAAATTCAAAGTAGAAGGTGAATAAACCTACAAACTTTAGAGTAAAAAAATCTCTTAAATTTTACATGTTTATATGAGCATAGCTTAAAGCTCCTAGACTGCTTGGGGTTCCCAGTCTACTGAGTTTTCCATCATGCCTTGACCCAGATTACTCACCCAATGTTTGATGCCCCTATGCTGAATACACTTCTTAGAGCCATGGTGTATGATTGTCATTGTAGTCCTTTGAAATGATTTTCCTAATGCGGCTTAGTCCTCCATTTTTGTTTGTACTCTATCTACTGTTTGGGAGTTGTACGTCCATCAATGCCTCATAACAATTCAAATGAATGGTAGTCTAGCATTCCATCTATCCTCTTGCAGAATGATGTGACCCAGGACTTGGTCCTTAGCACCCCATAAGGTAACCCCCTCCAAGAGGTAACCGGGAGGTTGGTTGTACTACAACAAACAACATTGTGCCACATTCAGACAATTGTGCTGGCTACGAAAGGTAAATCTTAGGGTCCTCAGTCATTTACAAATTTGGTTTTGAAGGAGTTGGGCAAGGAAACTCAAAGTTGATGAAGCGAGAAGGTCCTCAATTTCTATTGTCCAATTTTCAACAACTATATAGTATAAACGAAACCCTTCAAAATATAAGAGACACAGACTCTTTGACATATGGGCAGGGACCAGTACTGCTCAGAAAAACTTTGTTCTAAAAACTTGTCAAACATGTCTATGAGAATTTTAGTGGTAAACTAACTAAATTTGAAGGTTTTTACACCAAATGATGCTAAATTTCTCTAAATTTTGTAGGTTTTCTCACTTTCAAATTTAAAATTTAGAGGTAAATCTCAGATTTTGCAGGTGGGATTACATATAACCTAGGTTTTGTTTTTCAAACCCTCCCCCTCTCCTCTCTTTCCTCGCTCTCTCTCAATCTCTTTAAAAGAAAGGTCTCTGAAAGAGCTCGTGTTGGTGTGGACTTTTCCTTTTTATATATATATATATATATATATATATATATATATATATATATAGAGAGAGAGAGAGAGAGAGAGAGAGAGAGAGAGGAGGAGGAGGAGGAGGAGGAGGAGGAGGGGATCGTATATGGATGAGGGAAGGCTGGAAGGGAAGACGCTGAGGAGGTGTAGATTGTGCATGGTGTACGATCAACATATCTGTGTTGATGTGCGTCATGCAACCTTGTACTTTGTCATAAGGAGAGCTTCAACATGTTGACATAGCCCAACCTAATCTCTTGTCACACCATCGTTCTGGGTGTTGTGTCTTGAGTAGGTTTTTCCCAACCCAATTAAGCATCCAGTGTGAATAATCGTGGTGGTTGTTGGACTAAGTGAGGTAGGGGAGGGAGAGCACGTGCTCTTGTGAGGCAAGAGTTCAGAACTTCTATTGGGAACATGTAGAGGCAGCAAAAGGAGACCTTCGAAGAGGCACCGCTGCTAAATCACACTTCTCTCTCTCCCTCTCTCTATCTATCTCTTTTGTTTTGATATGAAAGCACAAGAATAGCGCACATGTGGACTTATCATTTAAATTTCCCTTTCTTTAAAAATTTAGAGACTCTTACAAATCAGTACTACGGTCAATGTGATTTCAAATCGTTTGTCCATTTACAATCTCTTCTACATTATTGATGTTGTAGATTGCAGATTCACTTAATCTGGTATTTGAAATTTGACTCCAAGAAGATCCTTTATCACCTCGTATGTCACGAATGCCAAAGCAACAGAAAAAATAACCTTGAGAGAGTTGGGAATCAGGCCTTTATACAAGGCTTCAAAGACTTCATTGCGAACAGTCTTTCAAAAAGCATCAATCACCTCAGTGTATTGAACCGGTGCTTTCATATGACCATCCATAGTGATGACAGAGGAGGAATCCTTCCATCCCACCATCTGCATCCTCCTCCGTACCACATCAAGTGGATATGCCACGGTCTAGCTCACAGTACCTGTTGTTGCTCCACATACAAGTTTTGTAGGATGCTCAAGTCAGCATTCTCTTATGGCCTACTTGCTATGTTCCTCTTCACCAACCAGTCTTTGAGTGATTCATATACCACAAAATCCAAACCCACTTACGGGATCACACCAATAACAGATGGCAACGAGCCTTTGTAGACCGCTAATGGTCCTTCCTATTTTAATATTATCAATGACACTACATGGAACATTCCTTGATAGCGCATTGGTGAATCCAATGTCTGCATTGTAAGCCTACCCCGAACCATGTCCATGGGGGACGCGGTAGACATTGCAATAATTCCGGCACATGCACCAACTCCAAGTCTTAGTAATGGTTGCTCGTGATTTAGGGCAGAGCAGAGCTCTCATCCTCTCTCTCTCTCTCTCTCTCTCTCTCTCTCTCTCTCTCTCTCTCTCTCTCTCTCTCTCTCTCTCTCTCTCTCTCTCTCTCTCTCTCTCTCTCTCTCTCTCTCTCTCTCTCTCTCTCTCTCTCTCTCTCTCTCTCTGTGGTTGGGTTCAGACGAGGGTGGCGATAGCCCTCCCTGCACTCTATTCTCTCTCCTTCTCTCTCTGAATCAAAAAGAGACTTGCGCGCGCTGGGCGACAGCCCTCCCTCCACTCTCTTCTCCCTCTCTCCCTCTCTTTATTAGTCAAAAAGAGACGCTCTGAAAGAGTGTGCGCCGGTGCGCGCTCTTTCAGACAGTCTCTTTTTAACTAAGAGAGAGAGGAGATAGGAGAGAAGGATTGCATGTCTAGTAGAAAACACAAGAGTGATGGCGTCGTCTTTGGAAGCTTCAAGTACCTTCTTATCTGTGGCTGCAGTGGATCATGCTCTTCACGCACAGCCTCACCGTGCCATCACACATGCAATTCCTTTTCCATCGCGGCTTTGCGTGCCCCTCCCGTCGAAAAGCCTGCCGAGAAGCCCAAATCACCTCATAGATCCAAAGTAAAGATTTTGAGGCCTGAATCCTACTAGTTCAGTGGAGTGGGAACGGTTGTTGCTATGGATCAGGCTCCAGGATTTCAATATCCCATGGTTGAACAATTTGAGAAAGTGAACTATGCCAGTGTACGTTGTCTATGAACAACTACGTACGCCTTGGATGAGATTTGTGCTATGTAAGGAGTACACAAGTACTACCATTCCCTAATATAGATCTTTCTGCTGCAGCTATGACCTTCCATGTGTTGTAATTATATTTGATGCTAAGTCATGATGTCTCTTCTTCTTGAAAAGAGAGAGAGAGAGAGAGAGAGAGAGAGAGAGAGGAGAAGTAAGGGTTTTTTTGTTGATGCTATCAGGCTGTTAGTGATGTAGATGAGACAACAAAGGGCCAAGAAATAGAACGAGTAACGTCAATTAGCAGACATGAGGGCAGAAAAGATTAATATGATGATTATAATTCTCAAGTAATTAAGCCAGCGACTTCAGTGCAGGTAGCTGCTTGCACTTTTAGCAGAGTGTGTGAGGCGATTAGTGGCAGACACCTCAAAAATGAGGGAAAGGTCTTGGAGAATTTTGCCACTAGTGCAACTCATGGTCTGTTCAGCCGTTGGATTCAACGAAGAATATAATGTTCAAGGTAGTTGGTTAATGTGTAGCTCTAAGGAAATGCAGCAGCATTACAGCGGTAGAGCTTAGGATCGATCACACCGAAGCTTATGATGGTTATCCTCAAGTAATTAAGCCAGTGACTTCAGTGAAACTAGCTGCTTGCACTTTTAGCACAGTGTGTGAGGGCATTAGTGGCATACAACTCAATGTTGACAGAAAGGCGTTAGGGAATATTGCCACTAGTACAAGTCATGGTCTGTTGAGCCGTTGGCTTCAACGCAAAATATGATGTCCGTGGTAGTTGGTTAATGTGTAGCTCCAAGGAAATGCAGCAGCATTGCAACGATAGATCTTAGCATCGATCACACCAACGCTTATGATGGTTGTCCTCAAGTAATTAATCCAATGAATTAAGTGAAGGATATTGCCACTAGTGCAAGTCATGGTCTGATGAGCCTTTGGCTCTAGTCACAATCCTCGTCCAACTCTGTTGATAACCTATTTGAAAATTTGATGAGGCAAGCATTTCAGAACGATCTGCAGACAAATAGAAACATCTCTCATGACCAATTCAACGCAGAATATGGTGTTTGCAAGAGTTGGTTAATGTGATGTAGCTCCAAGGAGCTAGATGTAGCAACATTGCAGCGGAAGTTTAGTAAATCATGCAGGTGCAATAGGAAGCGAGAGCTAATTGGCTATCCAACATTGTGAAGAAGCAGAAGGCATGAGCAACAACTTGCACTACTATGATATGATTCCTACAGCCGCCAATATTTCAGTGAAGTACAAGTAGTAGTACTAGCACCAATGTGAAACATTGGAAGAGAATAATAATTCATTGCTTATTAGATATGATGTTGATCAGTGCACTGGAAAATTGCAAAAACCTCTCTTCTAAAAGATCTTCTGGCAAACAATCGTCCTTAGAGTGTATGATAAGGCCTATGATAGAATTGAATGGGAGTTCATACTTCAAAGTCTATATGATATGGGTTTGGAGAGATTATTTTTCACACTTTTTGGGAATGCATCAAGTATAATTTCAGTTAATGGTACTCTTACATATGTTATCCCATTGCATGAATCCATAAGACAAGGATGCCCACTTTCTCCTTTGCTCTATGCTATCTCATCTGATGCCTTGGATAATTGGCTTGCTAAAGATGTTATGCAGTAGGGAAAACTCGCTGCCATATACGTACCTGGCTCTATGAAGAAAATGTGCCTCTAAAAGTTTTTTCATTATACCAATGCAATTGTGAGGATGATGTACATGCAATGGAGAATTATAGGACCTGTCTCACTATCTTGCAAGTGGCTCGATTATTAACCATGCTAAAAGTGTGGTTTGATGGGGCCTTTTGCTTTGTCTAAGCCAGTTTTCACCAAAAGACTTAAAACTGCTACATTGGGGGGAAAAACATGCCCATGTTGCCTATTGACTGGTGTTTTAGGCCAAGCCATTATCTGATAGTTTATAGTTTAGCTTCTTTTTTATGTGTCATATCCGTACAATTGGCTAGTCATCACCATTGATGGAGCTGTGCTGTAAATACCACTTTCTAGCAAGACAATTTGAATGATTAGAAGATCCAAGCCAATAAAATTGTGAGTGGAGGTCTGAATACTAAAATAGTTAATAGGAGTTTTGGTTATGAATTGAAATGTATTGGTGTTCCAAGGATCCTCTATCCTCTTGACTAAAAAAGAGAGAGAGTGAGAGGACCCTGCGAGGAAGTGTTCACCAAATCCTTTCGTAGAAACCAACCAGAAAAAGAACATTGAATATCTTAACAAAATTTTCTTGGATTTTTACTGAGTTTTACACTAAAATCCTCCAAATTTAGCCATGGCACCCTCAAAACTAGCCTAGAATTTTCAAATTTTGGCCCTTAAAAATACACTTTAGGCCTGGTTTTAAATGAAGTTTTTGCCAATGATAGTGGTATTGTTTCTCATTTTAGAGAGAGAGAGAGAGAGAGAAATCTAAACATCTTCTCTCACTTAACATGGTTCTTTTGTATGGATACCACTTTATCTCGAGCAGACACAAGATGAAAACAGACTAAATTCGATGCAAAAAAATTAGTATGCAAAGTCATTGCAGTGCCTCTTATTAAAACTATCGTTCCAGATTTGAAGAAGGCTCTAGTACCACCTTCTGTTGATGATAAAATTTACTATATTGCATACAAACACTTGCTCAGGTTCGTCTTTGCTTGGAAAAGCCCACTCGGTGCGTGGTAAGACTCATCTGTTTGCTGCTTGTAGGTTACCCTACTGTAGCTAGCAATTTGTTTCTGTCATAACTTTGTCATACGAACTCAGAATATAGGTTTCTAGGTACTCAAAACGATAGGAACAAGTCTGATCTACAGGGGAACGTGGACATAATTTTGAGAATCGTCTTTCTTTGGCTGAAAACGCAACTTTTTCAGGTTGCGACTCATAAAACCCTTATTTTTAGATCTCCATCACTTTTTTAACTTATTTTAAGTCTACCCATGTATTTTAAGCTAAAACACATAAAAATAAAATATTGATATTAATAAAACCCTCAATTTTAACTACATTTTTATTATATTGTTCATAGAGAGACTATCTGTTATTCATGAATCTTTATCAAATACGTTTTTAGTGTATTATTTAAAAAGAAGAGAATATATTTTTTCTCTTAATATCGTAAACTTATTTATATAAGCTCTATCTAATAGACTATTCAATAATCTTTCAAATCATGCAAAACAAAAGATATGACCTATTACATTCTTTTCGACTCCACTTGTGACGCGCCGCATGAGACCGAAATACATTGATAATGAAAAATACAGAGTACATATAATAAATGGATGAAATAAAGAATCTGTATGGATGTAAGATAATCATTACAAGAGGAGCATAGCTCGTCTCATAACCTTCCAACCACCCTCGAGCTATCTCAATCTCAATCTCAATCACACTCTCACTCACACTCTCAATCACAATCGCAATCTCAATCTCAATCTTCTCCACGATTCAATCTCAATCACACTTTCACTCTCAATCTCAATCACAATCACATTGTCAATCTCTTGATGGCAACAACGATCATAATCGGAATCGCAACACGATCACAATCGAAATATCATGACACCTTGCACAGATCTTGTTTTACACATTGGTTTCTGCATCATCCGTGTATATTTATTTGTAAGCTAACCTATTACTGCTTGTAGGCTATCGTGCTGCAGCTGGCAATTTGTTTCTGTCATAGCTTTGTCATACAAACTCAGAATATAAGCTTTCGAGTACTCAAAATGACGGGAATAGATTTGGTCTAAAAGGCAACGTTGTCAAAATTGCGAAACACTTCTTTGTTTGGTTGCAAACGCAACTTTTAGGTCGCCACCCATAAAACCCCTATTTTTGGGTCTCCATAACTTTTCTAACTTATTTTAAGCTTGTCTATGTTTTCTAAGCTAAAACACATAAAAATAAAACATTGATATAGATGAAAATAATAATTTTGACTACGTGTTTACTTTAAAATCTACAGCCAAATGATCTTTTAATATTTTATTCAATAATTATTACTAAGTACATATTGTGAAGAGAATATATTTTATCCCTTGATATCTTGAACTCATTTGTGTACGAATAACACTCTCTATCTCATAAATTGTTCAACAATCTTTTAAACCATATTTAACAAAAGATGTAACATATTGAATTCTTTCTGACTTGAAAAGCTAAAAGATAAACCTAAGGAAAAAAAAAAGTGTATGTAGAAAAGTTTCTAGATGAACTCAGAAATGTTTTCCTTGATGACCTTCCATGTATGTCTTCTCCTAGATCACTAGACCATAGGATATGTCTATATCTAGAATCCAAATCTTACTCTTGATCTCCTTATATATTCAACATAGAAAAATTTTAGGAACTAAAACTCAAACTTAACTTGTTGAAAAAAGGGTTAATCAGACCTAGTGTATCTCCTTGGGGCAGCCCTGTTCTTTTCCAGAGGAAGAAGGATGGGACTTATAGATTATGCATTGACTACAAGGGTCTCCTCAATCAACGAACCTTTAAAAATAAATATCCCCTTCTGCACATCGATGAGTTGATGAGTCAACTTACGGTGCACGAGTATTTTCAAAGTTTGACCTTCAATCTGGATAAGAACAGATCAGAATTAAGAAAGGAGATAGTTTTAAAACTGTATTTGAAACATTAAAAGCAAGGGTGGCTAGAAAATATATTTTGAAAAATTTAAAACTTGCATCGAAAACCTTTTGTGGTAAAATATGATGTAAGCGGGGAACAAATGGGATGTGTCTTATGTCAAGAGGGGAGAGTTTTGGCATGTGAATCTAGGAAGTTGAGAAGACACGAAGTAAATAATGAGTTTTTACTCTAGCATTATATCTTTTATCTAAATTCTTATGAGGGAGGGATGTTTGAGAGGAAATTTTGTTCACATAAGGGTAACTTGTATTATATTCATGATTGCTTATGTGTGTCTGTAAATTCCTCTTTGAAATATTAAATTTTGTGAGAATACCAACAAAATATTAGTTTTTAAGATAATCTTGCTCTAAAGAAACATATGAAGGCATAACTAGAAACCAGTTTGATTGTAGAGTTAGATAGCTTAAAAGGAGAATTCTTCTTGAAGTTTTTGTTAAGTGAAATGTATCATGTAAAAGATGCCTCTTGGATTGAATTTGATGTTTTATATGTTGAAAACCCCTCTTTCCAACTCTGAAGACAGAGTTAATTTTGATAAGGAGAGAATGTAATAGGACTAATTTTTGAAGTTCTCAAAGTAAAAAAGAATGTAGTAGGCCATATCTTTCGTTTACCACAATTTGAAAAATTGTTGAATAGTCTATTAAATAGAGCTTATATGAATGAGTTTAAGATATTAAGAGAGAAAATATGTTCTCTTCTTTTCAAATTGTACACTAAAGACATATTTGATAAAGATTAATGAATAACAGATAGTCTGTCTATGAGCAATATGATAAAAACGTAGTTAAAATTGAGGTTTTTATTAATATGATCAATGTTTTATTTTTATGTGTTTTAGCTTAAAATACATGGGTAGGCTTAAAATTAGTTGAAAAAGTTGTGGAGACCCGAAAATAGGGTTTTTATGAGTCGCGACCTAAAAGTTGCATTTTTAACCAAAAGAAAGACGTTGGAGAGGGGGAATGGGGAAACACGCCCAACACAAACACAAGGGCCTCTCCATAGCTCGGGGTATCCACAACACCCCTATCCTCTCAAAAAACACACTTTACACTAGCAGACCACCGCGTGCCCAATTTCCAAGGCTCACACACTCCACAAACCCACCACACGACGAACACCTGCTGTCACGGTCTTTTTCCACCCATACACACACTCACAGCCGCTCAATCTTACCCTCTCACACAAAACACCGTCAATCCGGGAAGGCACACCCTTCCACACGGCCGGCACCGAGGGGGAACACCAAAGCAGGAGAAAGAGAAGGGGGGAAGGGGAGACAACAACAAGATAGTGCATAGTGGCTCGATTGCACTTCGCCAAACATGCACATAGTCTTACATTGCAATCACCATGGCAATTTTCAGAAGAAAATACAAAGGGCTTTGACAGGCACACTCCTCTATCACAAAGAACTCCCCTTTGCAGGCTTCAAATGGCACCAAAATCCAGGAAAAAAGCCCCAAATTTGATTCAATTTTGAATTTTAATGGGGGGGGGTGTTTCAATTTGGGAAATTGCCCTCTCATTGGTCCATCCGATATCCTAATTTGGTATTTTTGGGAAGGGGGCACCGCCTTGCTTCATCTGCTCAATCCTTCTCTCTTTTGCACTTGGGGGGGTGCAATTGCGACATCGCTATTGCCCCTAGGATTTTTATTTTTTATTTTTTTCTCCTTCACTTTTACCCCTTTGGAGCTTAGCTTTGCACTGCCTCTTTTTTTACCCTTTGACCATCTCTACTCGGCTCCACTAGCCCTCGTTCTCTATTTCTCTCTCTTCATTTGGCTCGGCTTTGCCCCTTCTCTCTTTCACTGCTTGGTCGGCCTTGAAATGGCCCTCCTTGGTCCTCTTGCAATTGGTTCTTTTGGTCGCCCTCAGGCTCTCTATCCTCCTTTATCTTTGGTCCCCGCCTTTGCCCGGCCTTGCCTTGAAGTGGGCCCACCCCTTCGCCCTTGTAATTCTAGCAGCTCTCAAAATCTCTCTCTCTATGCTCACTGTCCTGCTGCAGGACGCTCCCCTTGCATGCTACTTTGCTCCTTTCCTTTCACCCTGTGGGACACACCCCTCTCATGCAAGGGGGAGGCAATAGCGATATCGCTATTGCCCTCCCTCTCTGTCTCAGAAAACTTGTAGCCCAACTGGGATGCAGTTACCTCCGCTCTGGGGGGCCACGTCATTAGCCACGACCACAGGCCATCGCCACTAGCGTGCCACCGATCATCACGCGCCGCTGTCCATGCCGTCCCTTCTGGCCAAAAAGCCGCCTTCTCCGCCCTGTAGGGCCGCTCGACACCCACCACAACGCCCACTGGGCGGCAGCCATCGCCAAGCTCAAGGGAGCTTCTCTTAATGCCTCAAATGTCCAATGGGGGGTTTACCTTTGGGTTAAATACCATTCCCTCGCGACCTATACCTCCCCATGTGGGATTTTTCCCCTCTGGCACATGGTAGCAGCCCTCCTTTGGGATATCATCCAATGCTCCAAAAAACTTTACAGAAAACTCCTCAAGGTGCCCCCTTTTTTTGGCCTTGCCATGCTTTATCTGGTAGTTGGAGCTCCAAACCATTGAATCATGCCGGGTCTCCACCGTGTCAAGTTGGGGCCGTGCAAACCTCACCGTCCTTTGACTTCTCTAATTTCTCCATCCGAGGCCGCAAAACCCGAGAAAGTTATCTGCACACACTCCACCGCCAAATGCTCTATTTTTCTCCAGGCTGTAACTTGATGCTCGGGGCTTAGATGGACAAATCGTGAGTTCTTACTAACTCCACATAGCATGACCTATCTGCTTGAACCCTGTCGAGGCCTAAAAAATGCTAGATGGTGCATTTTTCAATGCGGGTAAATGGGCTCATACCTTGCCCCCAGAAAATCTTCTGATGACCATAACTTGCTATCCAAAGCTCCGATATGCAATCCGAGATGATCGGCATGCTCCATAATTTGCACTCTATGCATGTATCCGCTAAAAACTATTGGGCCACCTATCCCCAGCTGCCCTCTACGTCGGGGATCTGCTACACACTCTATCTTTGAACTGCAATATCTTGAGCACTCGGGCTCCGTTTTGACGAGCCGTCTGGACCGGCTTCTAGAGCACATCGAACACTACAGTCTAGGAAACTGATAGAGCACTTTGGGTACCTTCACCTGCTACCCCAATTGAGCCATCTTTGAGCCTTCTTGGCCTAAAAATCTGTTGTAGACATACTTTTCTGCTATCCTTTGGCTGCCCTGGACCTTGGTACTTGCCCTAGCCTTCTACACTACACCTGCCTGCACCCTCTGCTTGGCATAGACCACCTTTTAGATCGGACCAACTTTGGCTGCACCATCATGGCCCACCCCCTTGTTGAACATTTATGTTCAATCACATATAGGCTTACTGCATTAAAAAGATGCACACCTAAAGCAAACTCTTTGTACACTGCAAAAACACCTATCATATGTACAAAACTGGCATCTTCTACCCGCCACCTTTGCTCATGCGGGTTGCCCAACCCCCTGCTCTACCTATCGTCAACCTCTTGGGTCAAACACCTTGCATTGGTCTCTTTCGTCCACCTGCAACACCCTTACATAGTACCATACCAAGGCACATATCCAACTGCATAGCCAACACGCTTTTACCACTCCAAGCACTTATTGGCAAACTTCCCACTTGCAACAAAGCACCTCCAAGAACACCAAATAGAGCACCCTGGTGCTCACCATCCAAAGACTTACTTGCATCATCACTCGTACCAAACAGACCTAACATATCTGACTCGCCCTCCCATCCATGTTAAGCTAGATCCTCATTCAGAAGATCCTGCACCTGCTCAACAACATACTACACAACTACTTTTATTAGCATTCCCTTCAACCACCATTCACAAGCCTCCTTAGAAAGCTTGGACACCACCTTGGAGTCCGCATCACCGTACCTATCATAGAGTGCAATGTCTGCGTAGGAAGCACCTCTAACTTTGACTCCGCACCACCCTTCTCACCTACCATGAACTCAATTCCAACATTGGCGAGCTCCTCTTCTTCAGCTGGCCCTTCAAGGTTGATAAGCACCGCTTGCTTGTCGGCTGCAATCACCTGCTCTTCTACCACTGCATCATGAAGTTCCACCAAAGAAGAGAGAAATGTGTTCTCTATCGTATCACGCTCGTCCTCTTCCATAGGTACAACCGCTTTACACCTTTTGGCAAAACCTTGCACCTGATGCACCAATATGGCATACTCCATTGCTACCTTCATCAACACAGCCATTAGCATGGCACTGCACACCAGCTTTACATGCACATCATCACTCGTAGGCCTAGAACGCTCCACTTGGTCTTCACTAAGCATGTCGGCTTGCAATTCATGCTGCTCCTCGCACACATTCACTGTCTAAAAAAAGGACCTTTTTTGTTTGTACCTAGTTGGTACTTCTATAAAATCAAAAGGTTTTTTTTTGGAGGGAACCATTTTCGGCCTCTAAAATTAAATGTTGTAGGAGGGAAGCTATTAAAAATAAAAAATCCAGCGACCACTCCGTTTGAAGAGTCATAGTGGGTGGGGCCAATGATGGATTGGATTTTTTGCACGTTTGAACTTGTGTGATGTTGCATGTGTGTCCTGTATAGTACCAGTGGCTTTTCATAGTTGTTCTCGACTACACAACACTGTCACAAAGGCCTCAGGAATCACCTTCAGGATTCCCCTGTGCAGCTCCTGCGTCACAATGAGGACACCCGCGAGGAAGTCTACTGCTGCCAAGGGTTCACCTGACAAAGGCAAGAAGCCCAGGACAGTGGATGCAACCTCCCCCCTCAAAGGCACAAAGTCTCCCCAAAGCATCAACACACCGAACACAAGGGCTAGCAAGGGGAGCATTTCTGTGGAGAAACCAGGAAAGTCTGTAGCACCTTTTGCCGAGGACAAGAATTGGTCTTCAACTAACACAAGAGGCTGGTGTTTCTACGATGTCATATATTGTTACAGGATTTGATTTTGTTTCATGAGAGGTAGCTATGTCAAAGGTTGTAAGGTCATTGCATGCAAGTTTATGTACTGTTTTTTTCTCAAGAGCCTTGCATTATGCATTCATGAAAGCATATGTGCCTTGAACCGAACACAATTTTTCATGAAAAATTTCAACAATTGCACAAGTGTATTGTTTCATCTATGCATTGCATGAAGTCAATGTTTTGCTTGCTCAGGAGCTTTGAATTTCTATCCTCTTTTTCGCATTGCATGCATTCATGATTCAAGCACATGTGCCTTCAACCAAACACAATCTCAGAAGATTTTTCAACAATTGTGAATGTATTGTTTCCTCTATGCATCTATGCAGAAGGGTCTTCTTGTATCCCTATTATCATACCCTGTAGGAAAAGAGGGTTTACTAAGAAAAGGAGGAAGTTAAGAGTACAAAATAAAGTACTGTACACTACCAAATTTGGTACTTTACAGAACCAAATTTGGTACTGTACAATGATAACTCTGTATAGCCTCAAATTTGGTCAGTACCAAATTGTGCATTGGGAAGAACATCTGTGTGACCAAAGGGTTGTTTAGGGTGTAGGGTTTAGTTTGACATCTGAAATGCTTCCAATAGAAGGTCATTTAGGAGGCATGATTAGGTATTTTGGATTGGTAGATGGACGACATGTCTAACATTTGAGCTTTGTGTTTCCACATTGCACGCAAAAACAAAATGGAAGAATACCTTATTTGGACCAAGTTCTGTTATACAGTCGAGGAGCTTCATGAAGAGTATGGTCTCAGCATGGAGGGGGTGCTTGCAAAGGATCTTAGGGATGAAGACCTCCCCCATGACGAGTGGATGACGGTGTTCAAGCAAAGATACCAGAAGAATGCAAAGATCTACTTGAATCATGCGCACCCAAGACTCCTTGAAGATTGTAGGTTCCTCTTCCACAAGGTATATCAAGCCCCTCCATCTTGTGGGGAAAATCACAATGAAGTTTGCGCGCTGCTATGATTTTGGGAGATTCCATGCGGCAACAAAGGACCCTGTGCACCATAAAGTTGCATGGGCGAGGTTTGGAGAGGCAATACTGAACATGTGTGCCAGCTGCCCGGGAGGGTTGGAGCGGAAGGTCGAAACTCGAAGGGCAAATAGTGCCTCCCACGACGGTTTAGGGTCATCTGTTAAGAAGCCCCGCCTTATGCAAAGTGGTAGTAACCTCTGGAAAGAGTTAGACCCCCCACAACTTCACGTAGAGTTGCCTGATTATGTTACAGAATTGGAAAGTATTGTTGAGAGAGTGCCTCAAAAAAGTGCAGTTACATCGGACAGGCTGAAAGAGCTGAAAGTATCTCTGCAACAGAAAAAGGGAACATTATTGAGAGCCGAGGGTTCCAATGCTGTTGTGAAGTGGATAAAGGAGGACATAGAGCACTATCAAGTGCAGCTTGCAAAACTAAAGCAGGAAAACCCTTTCAATGATGAGGACCTCAAAGAGGTTCAGGCTGATCTGGGAGCGAGTCGATGCATGCTTCGCCAACTTAGAAACAGTGAGGACACGCGGAAGCTAGAGAAGGAGGTCCATCTACAGCAAGTAATTACTATCATGTCTCAAGAAAGTGGTTTTGGTAGTGCATGCAGCTTTTTAGTATCTATAAATGCTGCTTTGCTAGTTTGACAGAGTTTGGTGGTTTTGCTTCTGTATGGAAATTGCATATTCTAGGTAGATTGCTAGGTCCACGTGCATTTTTTGAATTTTCTCTATGTTATTTTGCTACTTTTTGTCCATACTGGTATCTTTTGGGTTTTTTTGGATATACTTTCTTGTTTTGGTATCTTCTATCATGTTGTTTTTAGTAGTTTGGTAGTCTGATAAATCTTTTGTTTTGGTAGTTTTGGTTGTGTTGGTAGTACCACTAAACCCTTACAGGTAGCTTTTGGTAATGCTTTGGTAGTTTCTGGAGTAAATCTAACAAATGTTCTTTTGGTAGTTTTGGTTGCTTTTGGGTGGTTTATTGGTGGACTTTTTGGTACTATTCTGGCACTTCCTTTGGTAGTTTATGGTTCTGATAACAACACTACTTTGAATGTATTCGTACTTTTACGGTTTTAGGGTAGCTTCTTACAATGCTTTTTTGGTGGCTGTTAGGATTTTTGGTACTAATTGGTAGCTCATGGTTATGATTTGGTACTAATTGGTAGCTCATGGTTATGATCTGGTACAAATTGGTAGCTCCTGGTTATGATTTTTGGTACTATTTGGTAGCTCATGGTTATGATTTGGTACTAATTGGTAGATCATGGTTATGATTTGGTACTAATTGGTAGCTCATGGTTATGATTTAGTACTAATTGGTAGCTCCTGGTTATGATTTGGTACTAATTTTGGTAGTTTACAGTTGTCTTCTTGCATTGATGACCTGCTAGTTTTTGGTACTAATTGGTAGTATGATGGCTTTGGTGCTATCTGCTAGGTTCTGGTACTGATTAGTAGTATGATGGCTTTGGTAATGTGTGTTAGTTCTTGGCACTAATTAGTAGTATGATGGCTTTGGTATTGTCTACTAATTTCTGGTACTAATTGGTGATGGCCTTGGTACTGTTAGCTAGTTTTTGGTAGTAACTGGTAGTATAATGGCCTTGGTACTATCTGCTACTTTTTGGTACTAATTGGTAGTATGATGGCCTTGGTATTGTCTGCTACATTTTGGTACTAATTGGTAGGATGATGCCTTTGGTACTGTCTGCTAGATTTTGGGTTCTAATTTTGGACTGTTTGTATTAGTGCTGGTTGACAACAAATAGAGTATGATGTGCTGGAGGCAACATGGAAGGAAGAAGAAGGCCATGTCCTATTTGTGAAGCAGATGATTGCTGATGTTCAGTGTGGGAAGAGATTTATGTTATATCCTAGGCCCCAGGTTGTTGATTCATGGGAGATGATCCATGTGTTTGGAACGTGTGTTGCATGTGGTGAGCTCTTGGAGTCTACAGAAGTTGTAGGAACCTTTATGCTTCAGTGCTGACATCAGCATCACCCCCTTTGCTTTAGTGCTTTGCTACTAAGTAGGGATCACCGTGCCAAACTTGGTTGTAACATGGTGATACCCGAGGTGGAAAAGTCTTGGGTCGGTGGGCATCATGGTGTGAAGAGTAAGTATGTGTGTGTTCTGCAAATCATATGCTAACCTGCACTGAGTGTGAGGTTGTTTGTAAGTATGTGCTCTTTCTCTGTTTTTGCAAAGAGGATGCTGCAGCGGCTGGGCCCAATGGGAAAAAATGGACAGGCAGTCAAGGATGGACAAGATGCCACAAAATCTGCTGCAGGTCATGCATGGGAGGAGGATGAGGATACTGCACAGATAAGGGATGTTCTCCGAGATTTAAAGCATGGTGGTGTGGAAGGGAAAGGGACCGAGAAGGGACAGCATTGTGATACCATGCGGGACAGTGAAGAAAACAGTGACTGTGAGGACAAAGATGCTAAAAGGGATAAAGACAATGTTGGAGATAAAGTGCCTCACATAGTGGAACTCGATGGTGCAAGGGAAGAGGCCACTATGGGGGAGGAGGACAAGGAGGGGGTTAAGGGGGAGGCCAAGAGGGGGGTGGACACCAGGGGTGACCAATGTGCAGAGGATGACAAGAAAGGGGATGACGGGGAGGCCAGGAAGGGGGAAGAGGTAGAAAAGGAAAAGGCAGGCAATGCGATGAAGGGGGATGGGCCCGACGATGCCAAGAAGGAAGTGATAGTGGAGGATGCAAAAGTGGATAGTACTGACGGGAGTGCAGATCCTGAAGCTGAAGATGCTATGCAAAAGATGTCAGGTGATTCCACTGATTCGGTGACCCTGTTGGAGCTTTTTAGTCTGCAAGAAAGAAGTGCAACCGCGCCTGTGACCAATTTTCTCGTGCATGCAAGCTATAGCCCTTCTCATATGCTTATGTATTTTTCATTCTACCAATAAAATAAACTTTTGGCCTTTGTCTTTCATCAGTTGTGTTCCAATGAAACTGTTCACTATGGTACAATACAATTTTCCAATGTTACTACTCACTATGGTACAATGCACTTTTCCAATGTTACACTGCTACAGTGCAATACAATACCCAATTTAGTACTATATAGTACAATGCAATTTTCCAATGTTACACGGCAGTTTGGTACAATGCAGTTTTCCAATGTTACACTTCTACTGTGCAATATTGTACCACAATATGACATTGTATAGTACAGAGCAATTTTCCAATGTTACACTTCTATTGTGCAATATTGTACCACAATATGATACTGTATAGTACCCAATTTGGTACTTTGGTACTGTATAGTATCAACTTTGGTACAATACAATATCAAATTCTTTATAGTACAGTATCAAAATTTGTGCTTCTTGTGTCATAGTGGTGCTCTGTTTTTTATATAATGTTTGCATTGTATATTTCCCACCACTCATTTGGACTGTTGGTATTGTAGTAAGATCTTGATGGCAAGATGAGACACAACCAAACAAAAGACTTACGGCTGATCTGGCTGCTAAACCTAGCCAGCTGATTGTGCTTGACCTTAATGGGGTCTTATTGACAAGCTACACAGAGCTGCCAGAAGGCCTTTGGGTTTTGGTGGATGAGCACCAACCACGGATCGTCCATCCCAATAGCTCGCTGGTTTATTGTGTAAGGTCAAATTCTGACGAGTTCATATGAACTCTTAAGAAGAAAGCCAAGATAATTATGTGGTCCTGCTGTAGAAGGCAAAAAATAATGAATATGTTGAACGCTTGCTTCCCCCAGCATGTGAGGCAGAAGTATTTTGCAGGTAACAATACCTTGAGTGCTTTAGATGTTAAGCTACTCGATCTTCTAACCGCCTTTATGGCATGGTAGATATACTATCACAAGAAGACTATGAGACCTGGCGGCAGAGTATGGCAAAGGTGCCGCACGTGCCCGACGTTGTGGCCAACAAGCCTGTTTTTTTGAAGAACCTACGGACAGTGTGGGCAAGACACCCCAAATTTGATGCTAGCAACACAATATTGGTGTAGATACAAGTCGCTGAAAAATGACTATGAGAATTGTCTTGCCATTGGATCATATGAACCTCTGGTGGTTGAAAAAGATTACCCTTTTTACCTGATGGTGGACAGTATTTTGCCCTGGTTGCAAGGATGGATACACGATCGGTACCCAACAACATACACTTGCAAAAACCCAAATTTTGACACACAAGATGATGTCTCTCCATACGTTGCTGATTACTTCATACAGATGGAGGGGTACTCTTACAAATTAGATCCCCCTAACCTAGGAGATTCCTAAAGTGTTGTACTTGGTGAACTTGTGTATCATGTCACATAAAATGTAATGGAGATTCTTGAACTTCGGTACTTGAACCAAATTTGTATCGTGTCGTGCACATATATAATGGAAACCCACTTTTTGTGTACAGTGTCTTGGAGCTTGAACTGTATTGTCTCTTTTTTGGTGTTGTCTAGTAGTTTCTAGTCTAAAAGCATCTTTTTTAAGATCCTAACATTGGTGTTAATACAATGGTATCAGTAAGTACCAGTACTGTGTGTATCTGGGTGTTACACAATACCTGATTTGGTACTCACAGTACCAACTTTTGGTACGTCCAAAGTACCAAATTGTCTGTGAACTGTATTGTCTGTTTTTGAGTGTTGTCTAGTAGTTTCTAGTCTAAAAGCAACTTTGTTAAGATCCCTGATATTGGTGTTAATACAATGGTATCAGTAGGTACCAGTACTGTGTATTTGGGTGTTACATAGTAGCTACTTTGGTACTGGTACTCACAGTACCAACTATTTGCTCTCTATTATTGGTACTGTTAAGATTGTGTTACAATACCCAGTTTGGTAGTCTGTAGTACCAATATTGTATGCCAAGGTTTCTTCATCATTAATAAAGATATTCCTTCCAGTATATCATTTTCTCTCTCATACATTTCAGTTATATACTTGTCATTCTCACATATGGCACAAAGATCCCTTCATTCCCCTATTTTTCACATGGTATGAGAGTGAAGAGAAATTTTTTAGAGAGTAAAGGGTAATTGGAGACCCTTTTGTGCATACTTGTATTTGGTAGCCTAGGGTTGCAGCTTGGATCCATGGTCTTGTGATTATGCAAAGTTGGCTAAAGTACCAAATTTTGGTACTTCTTGTCATTATTTTGGTACTGGCTAGCACCCTTTTGGTACTGTTTAGTATTATTTTAGTTCAGGTTAGGGGCAAGTCTTAAGAGACAATCAGTAATTGGAGGCCTTGTTGTGCATACTTGTACTTTGGAAGTGAAGGATAGAAAGAACAACAGTAAACCATGAGGACAAAAAGCTATATTCTGACTAAGAGGAAAAGCATAGACTTGCCCACTTAGGGGTTTTGGCATTGTGTAACTTCAAGTATCATGGATACACAATCATCACTATCATCATTCTCATATACTTCAGCAGATAACTTGAATGGATTAGGGACTCCAACAATAGGCTCCATTAGGAAACGTATGGCCCTTACAAGATGTGAGTAGATCATGACTATATGTGTCTGATCCAGTAAGCTAAATGTATCAACTTTTCCTTCGACTTGGCCATAGTAGAAACCTTCAACAACCTTCCTGCCTCTAAAAATCTTGTTATGCCACATATCCTTTTGTGATCTCACCGTCTGGTACAACTCCTTCGTGCATTTGATAAGGTAGAAGTCCTCTTTAGTCCCGAGTATTTTGACTGCAAAGTTATCCCCAATCGCCAACATTTCATATAACATTTCAGCACTTCCTTCATACAATGGCTCGTTAGAAACTTGGCTCATCGGCACAAAATCTGAATATATGTCATCCTACTCCTCATGCTCTTCATTGTACCTTCCTGTATTTACAGACTCTGGTAGTGGTTTGATGGAAACATAATTACATTCTTCTATGTGTAGTCTATTTTTGCATCTTCTCCATAGCCCACTCATACATGGATCACAGAAGCATGAAAGGGTTCAAAAGCGCACAACACACGGGTTGTCCTTTGAATACCCATTAGCACAATGAAATGAGCGGGAGCCCACAATGCTCTCACAGTCCCATGGGTGATCACATTGCACATCATCCACGCTAATAAGCCAGAAGACTCTCTGTGTAGTACACCTGTGAGACTGATCTCTTGGCTGAAATGTTGCATTCAAAAAGTTCACCACATTAGCCATACACTTCATAGGCCAGCCATCTAGTTTCAATTCCTCATGTGTCAAGGTTCTCTTGATGACTTCCCCTGCCCCATCATGCTCTCCTTTTCCATGCCCGGATGCTAAGAAGTTATGCATCATGTGCAAGCCAGTCTTCTGATAATACCTGGCCACAAAATAGTAAGGTCTACGAGCTTTGAATTGTGAAGCCGCACAATCTGACCACACCCAATGGTGCTGCAAACAATGTCCTTGCTATTCTAGCCACCTGTCATGAAGCAAGAGACAATGTTGTACAACCAATATATCATGCTGCTTGTCATCAAATATGTAAAAGCGCAGCGTCTTTTTAACACCACCTGCTGCATTTCCTACATAAGTGATGTAGTATTGTGACTTGGGTAGACCATCAATGCATTGACTAAATCTCATTTTGAATTTTAAAAGGATAATTCTCTGCAACAATAACTAATACAACAACATTGTTAGGAAACTTAAGCAAACAATCCTTGTATTGTTGGGCTTGCCAACGAAAGACAAAGTTGTGCTTGATGAAGCCTGTGAGGTGGGCTGAAAACACGCTAAGAAAAGCAGCACTTTTCATCCGTCGCACAATCAAGTCCTTTCTCGTCTTCTCAATCCCACCTGCATCAAGTTGTCATGTTCCAACATCCATGAAGACCTTCATAGAAACCTCCCTGCTATCCTCTGCTATCTCATCTGGACAAAATGTCAACTTCCGTACACCACATTGGGAGTAGCCCCCCATCAAGCATTTCTTGGCATGGTATTCACTATCTCTTGGCCTTGTGCACATGATGGATTCCCACATACTAGTGATGTGCTGACATACTACCTGGTTTGCAAAACACTCTCCTATATCATCACTTCTACAGCACACGGAGCAATTGCAAAGGTGACCTTTCTCATGATGCCCAAACTTGTTTTGCCGCATCTGACTAAAAGCCTCATTGAAATAGAGTATCTACACATGGGATACACAACAGCAGGTATACCTCTCTTTCAACTTCCGAACAAAGTACGGCTTTAATGACTCAAAGAATCTAAGAGACACGACCATTGTAGGGTGAGTCCTCTTGAATCTTTGGTATAGCTCTACCTATGGAACCAATACAATAAGAGTTAGAAAATTCCAACTTCATGTAAATGGTAAAATGCCACTAATGTGCAGTAGTACCAAAATTTGTTGTATACAGTACCAAAGAATGTATTGTAGAACCAAAATTGGTCTTAAACATTACCAAAGATAGTAATGTACCAAAATTGGATGTACACACTACCAAAGCTTGTAATGTAGCACCAAAATAGGTTGTAAACAGTACCAAAGATAGTATTCTAGAATCAAAATTGGATGTAAAGAGTACCAAAGATTGTACTGTAGAACCAAAATTGGTTGTAAACAGTACCAAAGATAGTAATGTACCAAAATTGGATGTACACACTATCAAAGATTGTATTGTAGAACCAAAATTGGATGTAAAAAGTACCAAAGATTGTACTGTAGAACAAAAATTGAATGTAAATAGTACCAAATATAGTATTGTAGAACCAAAATTGGATGTAAACAGTACCAATTTTAGTAATGTAGAACCAAAATTGGAGATAAATAGTACCAAATATTGTACTGTGGAACCAAATTTGGTTGTAAACAGTACCAAAGATAGTACTGTAGAACCCAAATTGGTTGTAAGCAGTACCAAAAATTGTACTATCTGCTTGCTTTTGACTCATTTTATAATTGTTTGCAGAAGAGTACCCATATGGAAACTTTACAAATGCTTTGGTGATAAACAAGAATTTTTTGGTACTATATAGGGAATAGTTTGGTACTTCACAAAGACTTTGGTACTATACAAGTAGGCTTTGCTAAAATAGAATGAGGCTTTGGTACTAAATATTGAGGCTTCGGTGCCCGTAGGGATGGAAAAGGTACTATACAGAGGCTTCGGTACTGTACAGATAAGCTTTGGAATCACTAGTATGCAGTAGACTACCAAATTTGGTACTGCACAGGGGCTTTGGTTCTTTACAGGATAGCTTTGGAACTACATAGGAGTGCATTGGTACTGTATATAACCTTTGCAAGGTATTGTATACCACCACTACCATATAGCAGACTACCAAATTTGGTACTGCACAAGGGCTTTGGTTCTATAAAGGATAGCTCTGGAACCACCCAAGAATGCACTGGTTATGTATACAACCTTTGTAAGGTACTGTATACCACCACTGCCATATAGCAGACCACCAAATTTGGTACTGTCTTGATCAAATCAGCCTTAAGAATCACCAAATAAATTACAATTGCTAAGATTTGTTGGTACCTGAGAGTCATCGAGTAGATGCACAGGATGTTTGACAACACTTTTCCTTCCAATTCTCTTCTTACATATATCCTTCTTGTTTGGTGAAACTCTGGTTTCTGATGTCCAAAAGGCATACACCAAATCTCTTGTTTCATTTATGATAATGGTTCCTTGTGGCAATTGTCTCTCACAAGCACTTAATGGCAACACTTCATCCTCATCTCTATCCTCCAGCCTTGAAGTTGCAGCAGCTATATTCCTTCGATGGACACCCAGAACAATAGCAGTTTTGGATTGGTTTACTGAGACTACTCTTGTACTATTGTTCAATATCATCGTCAAAGAGGTTCTCTTAAAAAAAAGCTCGCTTGCTGAGTGCAAGACCTTAATTTGAGCCAAAGTGTTGTGCACACTGGATAGAACGGTGTCTTCGACATTGTTGAAATCTGATTTTTGCAGCTCAAAAATTGTCTGGTGGTCCAATAGTTGCTAAAATATTTCCTTTCGCTCGTTCCTTGATAGCCCGAGTGTTTACTTGAACCAACATTGTGCCACCACTGCACAAATGTTCGTCCTTGACCTGGCTTTCGGTAATCTAGGTGCAAAAGAAGGATGTCATTCTTTCCTTCTCTGTTTGTGTTTCTTTGCAGCCCAATAATAACGAAGAAAAGCTTGATTAGTGACACATGTATCAATGGAGCTGACAATGGGATGGTTTTGTATTTGTTCATCCATGTGTGATTCCTCCTCATCTAGCTCGTCGAAAGAGAGTAGTTGTGAGTCACCCGAGCGGTAAATTCTTGTAGCTTAGAAGTAGAAATCCTCTTAAAGTTTTGGTTAAGTAAAATGTATCTAGTAAAAGATGTCTCTTTGATTAACTTTGACCTTATGTATGCCGAAAATCCCTCCTTCCAACTCTGAGGACGGAGTTAATTTTGATAAGGGGAGAATGTAATAGGATTATTTTTCCAAGTTCTTAAAGTTTAAAAGAATACAATAGATTAGATCTTTTGTTAAATATGGTTTAAAATTTTTGTTGAATAGTTATGAGATAGAGAGTATTAGTCATACACAAATGAGTTCGAGATGTCGAGGGATAAAATATATTATCTTCACAATACATTAAAGATGTATCTAGTAATAATTATTGAATAAAGGATCATTTGGTTGTAAATTGTAAAGTAAACATGTAGTCAAAATTTTTGTTTTCATCAATATCAATATTTTATTTTCATGTGTTTTACCTTAAAATACATGGACAAGCTTAAAATAAGTTGAAAAAGTTGTGGAGACCCAAAAATAGAGGTTTGTATGAGTCACTACCTAAAAGTTACGTTTTTGTCCAAAGAAAGACGTTTTTCATAATTCTGTCTTCGATGCCTTGTAGACCATACTTGTTCCCGCCGTTTTGAGTATCTGGAAGCCTATATTGTGACTTTGTATGACAAAGTTGTGATAGAAACAAATTGCCAGTAGCAACAACGCAGCCTACAAGTAGCAATAGATGATGCAAAAACCAATGTGTGAAACAGGATCTGTGCAAGGTGTCATGATATTCGCATTGTGATCGTGTTGCAATTCCGATTATGATGGTTCTTGCCATCAAGAGGTTTCGATTGTAATAGCTCGGGGATGGTCGGGAGGTTATGAAACGAGCTATGCTCTTCTTGTAACTATTATAGATATACACTCCTTATTTCATCTAATCACTCTGCGTACTCTGTATTTTTCATCATCAATCTATTTCACTCTCCCATGTCGCGTCACAAGTGATACCACTTGTGACGTGACATGGGAGAGCAAAATACATTGACAATGAAAAGTACAGAGTACGCAGAGTGAATAGATGAAATCAGGAGTTTGTATGCATAATAGTAACAAGAGGAGCATAGCTCGTTTCATAACCTCGCGGCCATCCCGAGCTATCTCAGTCTCACCCTCAATCACGATCTCAATCTTGTGTACAATCTCAATCTCAATCACAATCACACTCTCACTCTCAATCTCAATCACAATCACACTCTCAATATCAATCTCTTGATGGCAACAACCATCATAATTGGAATCGCAACACGATCCCAATCCCAATATCATGACACTTTGCATAGATCTTGTTTTTACACATTCTTTTCTACATCGTCTACAAAATAGCCAAAAGAACATACTCGTATAGCTAAATCAACATGATAATCAAATTCAAGACATCATTTTGTACCATCTTCACTCTCAATCTCAATCTCTTGATGGAAACAACCATCATAATCGGAATCACAACACGATCCCAATCCCAATATCATGACACCTTGCATAGATCCTGTTTCACAAATTTGTTTCTACATCGTCTACAAAATAGCCAAAAGAACATACTCGTATAGCTAAATCAACATGATAATCAAATTCAAGACATCATTTTGTACCATCATAAAAGAGTGCAACCACTTCTTGATTGTACCTGTTGCTGCTTGTAGGCTACCCTGCTGCAGCTGGCAATTTGTTTCTGTCATAACTTTGTCATACAAACTGAAAATATAGGCATCCAGGTACTCAAATTTATAGGAACAAGTTGGTCTATAGGGCATAGAGGACATAATTTTGAAAAACGTCTTGTTTTGGTTGAAAACACAAGTTTTAGGTCTCGACCCATAAAACCCTTATTTTTGGGACCCCATCACTTTTTCAACTTATTTTGAGTCTACCCATGTACTTATGACGTGACACGGGAGAGAAAAGTACATTGATAATAAAAAATACAGAGTACGCATAATAAATAGATGAAACAAAGAATCTGTATGGATGTAAGATAATCATTACAAGTGGAGCATAGCTCATTTCATAACCTCGTGACCACCCCCAAGCTATCTCAATCTCAATTACACTCTCACTCTCAATCTCAATCTCAATCTCACTCTCACTCTCACTCTCAATCATAATCACAATCACACTCTCAATCTCTTGATAGCAACAACCATCATAATTGGAATCGCAACACGATTATAATCCCAATATCATGACACCTTACATAGATCGTGTTTCACACACTGGTTTTTGCATCATCTACAAAATAGCCAAAAGAACATACTCGTGCAACCAAATCAACATGATAATAAAATTCAAAACATCATTTTATACCATCATAAAAGAGTATTATCACTTCTTGATTGGATTAAACAAAAGAGATATTACCTTTGTATATATGTTTATAAGCTAATTTGTTTCTGCTTGTTATAGGTTATCCTTTTGCTATTGGTGATTTGTTTCTGTCATAACTTGGTCAAACAAACTCAAAACATAGACTTCCATGTACTCAAAATGACGGAAACATGTCTGGTCTACAAGGTAGCATAAATAGAATTGCAAAAAAAAAAACGTCTCTCTTTGGCTAAAAAGGCAACTTCTAGGTCACGAATCATAAAAACCCTATTTTTGGATCTCCACTATTTTTCCAACTTATTTTAAGCCTACTTATGTATTTTAAGCTAGAAGATATAAATATAAAATATTGATATTAATAAAAACCTCAATTCTAATTACGTTTTCATTATACTGTTCATAGACAGATTATCTATTATTCATTAATCTTTATCAAATATGTCTTTGTTATATTATTTAAAAAGAAGAGAATATATTTTCTCTCTTAATATCTTAAACTCATCTATTTAAACTCTATCTAATAGACTATTCACCAATCCTTTAACACTAGAATGGTAACCTAATAGGACATAAAAGTGTCCTTTCAGGGTTTTGGGAAAAAATTCCAAAACCATAGTAGATCCACTCATTTTGAAAAATCCCTTCATGAGCTTATAGTTCAATAACTACTACATATGGAAAAAATGAGAAACTTGTAATTTTTCTCATCCCTTGGTCACTACAAGCCTCCAAAGTTGATGGACCAGTGCATTTTGCCCAAAACAACAATTTCTTACAGTTGATTGCATATAAATAAGAGTGGGGATTTTTGTAGGACATGAGATAAAATTCCCTATTAACTTCAGCGGGTTGGTGACCAAAACATATGGTTGCTTTTACCTCACTAATTTTTTTTGGGCAAAAAAATAGGTACAAAAAAGTTGCATTTTTGCCATTCTGCGGCCCTATCATCAAAGTTTCTATAGTCACGCTCAATACAGATACTATATACATGTTTTCTTAGTTCCCTTTGGGCCTTTGGATTCAAAAGGATCCATGGAGCATGTCAAAAGAATAATGGATCTCTTACAATTGGAACTTTGTGAAGGGGATCGGGGAGCACCACAGACGGAGAGTGAGAGAGAGAGAAGGAGACAACCACACGATGTGGGTGGGGAGACTCAAAGAGTGAGCAGCCCCCTATACACTTATGCTATGTATAAGGTATACAAGTCAGTGGGAGCCCAGACTCTAGGCGGTCGGGCAAGGCATATGCGCCTATACCCCAACAACCTCCCACTTAAAGGCGATTGTGCCTTTAAGCAAGGGAACCTAGTCTAAAGACTACAAAAGGTGAGAGAAAACCGCTCTCAACCGATGCCCACTAGCTGGCTGTGATCGTGTGCATCCGGCTGTCCTACTCCAGTGTAAGTCCATACACCACCAGACGTACCGCACACGTACTTCAAGTATGTACGCAATACCTGCATATCTCCCTCGTGCACTATGCCATCATCAGTCAACAAACGACTGAGAACCCCAACTGCAAATGCTCCCACTGCAGCTGCGATATCCGGTCTCAAGATCAACATCTCATACATGAGACCACCGAATGCCGATGCAATGCTAGCGGGCCCTGCTAGCTCTACGGAGCATGCATCAACATATATATCCCTGGCAATAGGCATCTCTGACTGACAAGGCGTGTCAGCCACATGCATCTCCTGACTGTCCGCAAAAGACGCATCAACCTGTCGTGCAACCTCAGAGCAAACCAGCTGCTCTAGGTGTCTACTGGAAGACATATCCTGCACAACTATATCCCCATGCTCACTGTCAAGCATAGAAAGGAATGACTGCATAATCGCTGATATCTCAGTCTCCTCTGCAATCATCCACTGCAAACGTGACCACTCAATCTGCTGTGACTCACTAGAGATCTCATGCTCTAACTCCGTATGCATAGACTCTTGCACAACGTCCTCCTGTCGTGACTCACTAGAGCAAGACTGCTCTACCTGCCTATCCTGCATAGAAGTATCTCTCACAAATGACTCTCTACTTTGCTCAGTCCCTAGCAAAGCATGCATGTCTGACTCTGTCACCTCTCTGTGTGACTGCTCAAGTCGTGCCCCAACTGTGTGCACAACGAGCTCACTACTCTGCACTCCATGCAAAGCACCTTGCAACCCATGAGAAAAAGAGACTGTCCGGGTCTCTCGCTCTCTACATGGCTGTAAGAAGATTGAGACTCGACCATCTCGCACCAGTACTACGTGCAATGGGTACCATGTGCCAACTCTAGCACCTCTCGCAATCACTAGCGAGCCCAAATGCAATGAAAAAGATCGCTCAAGCAGCGATACCCGACATCCACTATCCCGTAACTGTCTGACTGAGATCAAATCCCGTCTCAGATCTGGCACATAGCGCACATGACGCAGGGTAAATCTCATAACACTGGGCAAGGACAAACATACGTCTCTTGCACCCTCAATGTCATACACAGCACCATCAGCCATGTGCACACAACCAAGTCTCCCACTAGAAAAGGTGCTAAACCACTCACGATGCGACGTGACATGGAAAGTAGCATCTGAATCTAGTAACCAATGTGAAGACAATGTGCAATCCGTAGACATAAGATCGTCTGAAGACAAGCTAGATGTAAATGTGACATCACCGTCACAAGCATACTCAGTGACCACCGTACTGATCTCACTAGCATCTGTTGTGCCCAAATCTGCATCACGCATCTGTCACCTCCGTTGTCTCAAACGCCTGAAACATCGACGCCTAATGTGCCCTCTATGTCCACAATACCAACATGTCAAGTCTCTATGCCGTCGAGATTTGCGTGTGGGACCAATCTCTCCCATGGACATAGAAGTGGGACTAGACTCCCTTGTAGACATGGATGTCGCGTACATAGCATGTAAACTCTGCCATAAAGCATGAGTTGTAGTCTCCCTCGAGACCTGCCAATCAACAGACTCAACCAGATGCAAACGAATCGTAGACATTGCCAACTCATCAAGATCCTGCCAATCATCATCACGCATAGACTTGGGCTTCGCCGATAAACCACACAAGGGTTTATCCTGCCCCAAATCCTCCAATGCAACAAGCATATGCTCCTTCCAAGCAACAAAATCTGCACCATCAAACTGTGTCAGATCATAACGCTGGAAGTCAAATGAAAAATCAGCCATAATGCTCACAAAAGAGCAACCAACAATGAGTAGCAAATGTCAACCAAATCAGCCCTAAACTGGCTCGAATCGCATCAACAAAAGTCTGCAAATATAGCTGTAAATCAGCCCCAAAATTCAGCTCTTAAACAACTGCATATACAAGTCGCAAATGTGTCCCAAAGTAGCCTACAACTGAGCCATACATGGACACCTGCAAAGAGGAAACAATGGCGGAAAATTCAGCGCCCAAATAAGCCCTCAAACCTGCCTGTAAACTTGTAAACCTATAGCTGAAACCTACTGAAAAACCTCAAGCCATTAGTTCTTGAATCCAGCTACCTAGCTCGTAGCCACACAAGCATACATCACAATACTCACTCTTGTGTGTGTGCCAAGATAACTGTACGCCTGTCAAACCGTGAGCTAATCACCAAGCCCACACTGTGCGGTATTGATGCATACACACGCACAAATCTCCCACCTGCAGAGAACACCGCACGCAAATGCTGAGTGCAACCCGTAATCTCTACCTAGATCGCATAAATGATGCACATAAAACTCCTGGGAAAATTTCGCCAGAGTTTCGTCAGTAAAACGGCCACTAAACCAGTAACCAAACTGACTGCACACTCAAAACCATGAGCAACCAAAGCGCATCAAACCGCACTCCAAATGCATGCACCAATCTCCACACTTTGCATACATAATTGCAAACACCTGCAAATCTAGTACACAAATATCTGCTCTACCTGTGACTGCCAAAAAACATGCTCGAGACATACATTGCCGAGCTCAAAATGCAATCACATTAGTCTCCCTGAGCATCAAACCACATAAGGCATACATTGTATCCTCCCACCTGTGAGGAAACTTGCAGCAAATATCACTCTCACATTTGAGAGCAAACCATGTGTGGAATCCTCGACACACAATAAACCACTACTGCAGCAGAAAATTCAGCGTTCAGAATTTTAAAATTCTGATATGACGAGCGCGTTCGGAGCGTGCCAAAACCCCAAGGTAAACTCCTGGATCACATGTATCCAAGTCCGGGTGTGAAAGCTATGCCAAAAACCTCCGTTTCGACCTAAAAACGGAGCATAAACTGCCAAAAGAGGGCTGAAAAATGCAGCTCCTCAATCGTAGCTCGAATGAGGTTTCTAATGGCTCGAATGGCTTCGAAAGGGGGGTAAAACGTCAGGACACCTGCTGGAAACGCTCTCGAAAAGCTGAATTTGCCGATGCCGAAGTCGAAACCCTGTTTGCACTCTTGAAAGTGCGCGCGCGCGGACGCGATTTCGGGAATGAAACTGGCTCTCCACTGTCGTCGTGACTGTGCACACATGCGCTCTCTCCGCACCTACGCTCTGATACCAATTGAAGGGGATCGGGGAGCACCACAAACGGAGAGTGAGAGAGAGAGAAGGAGACACCCACACGATGTGGGTGGGGAGACTCAAAGAGTGAGCAGCCCCCTATACACTTATGCTATGTATAAGGTATACAAGTCAGTGGGCGCCCAGACTCTGGGCGGCCAGGCAAGGCACATGCGCCTATACCCCAACACTTTGGGGGCAATAATAAAGTGTTAAATACAGCAAACATGAAAAAATTGGGTTTAGCATTATGACCTCTAGAAACCCATAGAAACTACTCAATATCTAGCCAAGTTTGTAGTCTATGATTAGATATAGTTACTACCTACAAAATACACACAATTGGCTTGATAAACTAGCAATATTGAGAAAGTTATACTTGCTACTCTAAAATGTATCGTATTCTTCAGCAATCAAAAAACTCAACCATCATCATATACTATGCTATATAGCATATTAGGTCCCCCAAAACTCAAGGAAGATTAGCTTTATGTTATACATTACACTTACACAATCAAAATTGAATCTGGATATCAAGAAAGCCACCAAAAAAATCATAAAAGTGCTAATTTTGGCCAAAAAACAGGATTATGCAATTCTTGTAAATTGGTCATAACTTTCAATTTTAACACTTAGCTCTCCCTACAAGCATCAAAACATGTTGAGAACTATGAAGGCCTAACCTCTAGCCATCTAAACCTCACAAACATGAAGTTTAGAGTGGTATAGTTGCCAAAAATTGAAAAAAAACCAAAAACAGGACCCGTTTTTTCACACATTTTAGGTTCAAAAATGTTGTGCAAGAGTAAGGTTAATGGTGAGATTGATACTCCAAAAAAAATGCTAAGTTTTTTTCAGCTCATATTGAAACTTTGTGGATATATAGCACCTAGAAATTCATTTTCATACTCTTCAAATATTTCAAGCAAAATGGTCACTTAACAGGACACAAAAGTGTCCTGTTACCATTCTAGTGTTAAACCATATTTAACAAAAGATCTAACCTATTGCATTCTTTTTTTACTTTAAGAACTTGAAAAAATAGTCCTATTACATTAGAAGCGAAAAACAACCAATGATGATGATGAGGACTCCGATATGAGAAAAGCGACGGTGATATAATTCTTCAACAAAGCTAAGTTCAATGAGTTTGATGGTATGAGGAAGACATGAAAATATTTAAAAGCATGGATTGAAGAAATCAAAGCTTTTGGATTATGCTTTCAATATGGAGAACAAGACTACGAGACTTTTGAATGCTCGAGCAAAGTGATCGATAAGGCAACTTTATGTACCAAGATGGCTCAATTGGAGACTATTGGCGATGCACATTGCGGATGATAAAGAAAAAAATTACCACCAGCAGCAGGGTAGCCTACAAGCAGCAAACAGGTTAGCTTACAAACAGATATACAGACGATGCAGAAACCAATGTGTGAAACAGGATCTGTGTAAGCTGTCATGATATTGGAATTGTGAACGTGTTGCGATTTCGATTATGATCGTTGTTTCCATCAAGAGATTGAGAGTGTGATTGTGATTGAGATTGAGAGTGAGAGTGTGATTGAGATTGAGATTGTGCACAAGATTGAGATTGAGATTGAGATAGCTCGAGGGTGGTCGGAAGGTTATGGAACGAGCTATGCTCCTCTTGTAATTATTATCCATAAGTCTCTTTACTTCATCTACTTATTTTTCGTACTCTGTATTTTTCATTATCAATGTATTTCACTCTCCCATGTCGCGTCACAAGTGGTATCAGAGCGGTTTTGATTCTGCAACATCAATGTATTTTTCAATTCACTCTCTCGTGTCACGTAACAAGTGGTATCAGAGCGGTTTTGATTCTGCGACATCGATAAAACAATACAAGAAACAATTGACAAAAGAAACAAATAAAAGTGGATGTAAAGAATCGATGACGATGATGAGGACTCCGATACGAGAGAAGCGGCGGTGAAATAATTCTTCAAGAAAGCTAAGCTCAATGAGTTTGATGGCATAAGGAAGACATGCAAAGATTTAAAAGCATGGATTGAAGAAATCAAAGCTTTTGGTTATGCTTTCAATATGGAGAACAAGACTACGGAACTTTGGAATGCTCGAGCAAAGTGATCAATAAGGCAACTTTGCGTACCAAGATAGCTCAATTGGAGACTATTGGTGATGCGGATGATAAAGAAACAATTTGCCAGCAGTAGCAGGGTACTATGCTCCTCTTGTAATGATTATCTTACATCCATACAGATTCTTTATTTCATCTATTTATTATGCGTACTCTGTATTTTTCCTTATCAATGTAGTTTGCTCTCCCTTGTCGTGTCACAAGAATGTAATAAGACAAATTTTGGAAGTTCTTAAAGTCGAAAAGAATGTAATATGTCATATCTTTCTTAACCACGATTTGAACGATTATTGAATAGTTTGTTAGATAGAGAGTATTAGTCTTATACAAATGAGTTTCAGATATTGAGAGAGAAAATATATTATCTTCTTTTTTAAATAATACACTAAAGACATATTTGATAAAGATTAATGTATAACAGATAGTCTGCCTATGAACCGTATAATAAAAACGTAATTAAAATTGGTGTTTTTATTAATATTAATATTTTACTTTTACGTGTTTTAACTTAAAAGAAGCGAAAAAAGTTGTGGAGACCGAAAAATAGGAGTTTTATGAGTCGCGACCTAAAAGTTACGTTTTTAGCCATAGAAAGACGTTTTTTGCAATTCTGTCGGCATTGCCTTGTAGAGCAGATCTCTTCCCATTGTTTTGAGTACCTAGAAGCTTATATTCTGATTTTGTATGACAAAGTTATGACAGAAACAAATTGACAACAGCAGTAGGATAGCCTACAAGCAGCAACATTTACAAACAAATATACCCAAGTAATATCTCTTTTGTTTCATCCAATCAAGAAGTGATTGCACTCTTTTATGATGGAACAAAATAATGTTTTGAATTTGATTATCATGTTGATTTGGTTGCACGATTATGTTCTTTTGGCTATTTTGTAGACGATGCAGAAACCAATGTGTGAAATAGGATCTGTGCAAGGTGTCATGATACTAGGATTGTGATTGTGTTGCGATTCTGGTTATGATGGTTGTTGCCATCAAGAGATTGAGATTGAGAGTGTGATTGTGATTGAGATTGAGAGTGAGAGTGTGATTGAGATTGAGATTAAGATAGCTCGCGGGTGGTCGGGAGGTTATGAAACGAGTTGTGCTCTTCTTGTAATTATTATCCATACAGACTCTTTACTTCATCTATTTATTCTGCGTACTCTGTATTTTTCATTATCAATGTATTTTGCTCTCCCCCGTCACGTCACAAGTGGTATCAAAACAGTTTTGATTCTGCGACATCGATGAAAGAATACAAGAAACAATTGAAGAAAGAAGAAGATGAAAGTGGAGGTAATCGATCAAAGAAGAAGAAGCGAAAAAGAAACGATGACAATGATGAGGATGAAGATACGGGAGAAGCGACAACGAAATCATTCTTAAAGAAGACTAAGTTTAAAGAGTTTGATGGCATAAGAAAGACATGTAGAGATTTAGAAGCGTGGATTGAAGAACTTGAATATTTGGATTATGCTTTTAATATCGAGAGCAAGACCACCAGACTTGTGAATGCTCGAGCAAAGTGACCGATAAGGAAACATGTACCAAGATGGCTCAATTGGAGACTTTTTGGTGATGCGGATGATAAAGGTAAGTCAGTTATCTCTTCTTTGTGTCTTAAGTATGTCATTTGAAATCTTTTGTGATTAAATTTATGCAAAAAATCAAAAACCTGAAATTAACTTTCTTAATTGATTCCGATAGTACACATTACTTCTTGTCCATTGAATTGACTGAGAAATTAAACCTGAAATTAACTTTCTTAATTGATTCCGGTAGTACACATTACTTCTTGTCCATTGAATTGACTGAGAAATTAAACCTGAAAATAAACAGAGAACTTAAAAGACTTGTGGACTTATTTAGTGATAAGAAAATCTCATAAAAATTTAATTAAAATTTTTCTTTCTCTTTGAATAGTGATAATCATAAGGATGATATTTATATCATACACATGGGTGCATAATGTAATTATTGACATGGATTGGGTGACTAAAAAATCATGTTTTAATTGATTGTGAAGAAAGAAAAAAAAACTTATAATGGGGATAGTCACACTATTCACAGAGAAAAAAGAGATTCTAAGTTTATTCTAAATTTCGTCATGAAAATTGATAAGGACACTTTGACAAGAGCGCGAGACCTTCATAATTTTCGCAAGTGAATTAGGGATAAACCTGAAAAAGAAACGATGAAGACTCCAAAATATGTAAAAAAACTTCTTTATGAGTTCAAGGATATTTTTCTTGGGATGGCCCGCTACGTATGCCTCCTTCTAAATCACTAGACCATGAGATATGTCTATATCCACAATCTGAATTGTACTCTTGATCTCCTTACAGACTCTCAACATAGATGAGCGTAAGGAACTAAAACTCCAATTTGACAACTTGCTAAAGAAAGGGTTAATCAGGCCTAGTGTATCTCCTTCGGGTAGCCCTATTCGTTTCTTGGATGGGCAAAAAAATCATGAGAAGTGAGACCAATTTAACCAAACTAGCAGGATGATTTCAACGGGCCATCATCACAACTATACTGCAGCAAACCCTCGAAACCCACCAAACCAACCTTTCCCTAATAGACAAGGCAACAATGGACAACGACGAGGAAACTTTCCTAATGGGGGAAATGTAAGAGGACACGAAAATCAGTAGTAGCAACCTCAACAACGCTGGTAACATGACCCCGAATTTCTTGAAAGAGCTCGAAGACTAGGACTGTGCTTCCAATGTGGAGATCAAGGACAACGGACATTTGAATGTCCAAACAAAAAAAATGATAAGGCAGTGCGGGCCAAGATGATTGAAATAGAGACCATTAAATAAGCGGATGATAAAGGAGAGATATGATCTTCGAGATGATGGATCATTGAAAATAGAACCAGAGATAATTCTTGATCGTAGAGTTAGAGAGCTTAGGAGTAGAACTCTTGTGGAAGTTTTGGTTAAGTGGTATATATATCCCGTAGAAGATGCCTCTTGGATAGATTTAGATGTTTTGCATGCTGAATACCCCTCCTTCCAACTCTGAGGACAGAGTCAATTTTAACAAGGGGAGATTGTAATAGGACTTATTTTGCAAAGTTTTGATATATATTTCTGTTTGTAGTAAAAATTTTGTTCATTCCAGTGTTTTTCCACAGTATAGGACTTCATTCTAATCGTTTTCGTGAAGTTTCAAATTTTGACTCGGGACACCTCTCGGGAGACAGCTTTGAAGGTGCTATGGTCAAAATTTGAAAAAGTTTTGTATGTAGCAGTTGTAGTCCCGAATACAAGAAAAAATATTGCTTCTTTGAGTTTTTCCAGATTCCTTTATTTTGATGTCCGTTTCAGCCCGTGGATTTGCAAAAAAGTGAGGAAATGTTGTTTAAGGTTGTTTTGTAGAAATTGTTGACTTGCAGGTCAATTTTCGACCAAACTGAGTAGGATATAGATTTTTGCATCACACGACATTCGAAGAGCTCGACGAAACAAACAAATTCATATGAGATGGCCCCGATCAAAATCCTGAACCGTTTGGGAGTTACAGCTCGCTGAAAATGCTTCTAAACTTGCTAACTTGCATGTGTGGGTTGTGTTTTTGTGGTTCTTATGCCTTTGAGTGCAAGACACCTCTTTTTGAGGTTATTTTTGGGCCACATTGCTAAAGACTAAAGGAAGGTCATATTTTAGACCATATGAAACCCTTGTTCTTCTTTTCTAACTCATTTAAAAGGATTGCAATCTTGGAAAAGTCTTTAATATAGGCCCACTCATATTGTTCTAACCCCATAATACTCCTCATATCCTTCATGGTTCTGGGTGTTGGCCATTTCACAATTGCCTTGACTTTATTAGGATCAATTTGAATGTCGTCTTTTGAAATTACCCTTCCCAGATGTACAATTTTCTCTTTCGCAAAGAAACACTTACTCAGCTTGGCATACAATTGATGTTCACGCAGTACTTCAAGAGTTTTTCTTAGATGCAATTCATGATCCTTTTCATTCTTAGAATAAACAAAGATGTCATCCAAAAATACCTAAATAAAGTCATCATTGATAGGGATTTAATATTTACGTAATTAAGTCAAATTTTGTGTGATCACAAGGTCTTATTCACACATTTATATGATCACAGTAAACATGATTACACAAAACCCGGTTAGTGGTGACTTGCAAACCCATAAAATTCCCGTCGGACTTTTCAGTTTTCCCGGCTGGCCAGTAGGGAATTCTGAAAAGCCCGACGGGCTGTTAGTGCTCTATATACGCGGGCCCGCTAGGTGTATTAGCGTCTTGCTTTCATCTTCAGAGAGAGAGAGAGAGAGAGAGAGAGAGAGAGAGAGAGAGAGTGCTTGCGACCACTGTTGCAGGTACGTTACGAGGAGAGAGGAGAGAGGGGGTCGTGTGGGAGCGTGCTCTGCATCTCAGTGTGCAGGAACAGCAGAGTACCTGACCACACGATCCGGGTATGTGTTGAGTGTGTGTGTATGCATTGTGTGGTAGCGTGCCTTTTGTCGTAGTGCGCGGCAGTAATAAGGTATCTTACCACACAATGGGAGTGTGTGTGTGTGTAAGCCGTTCTACGGAACAATGCTTATCACGGGGGCATCACCTCAGTGACGCAAGGAAGATGGTGTCCTTGTGGTAAGTATTGGCTTACTGTCTGGGTACTACGTTGATAACGCGGGGAATCTAGTATCCTTATGGTAAGTCAACTTCCCTTCCCCTTTCCCAAAAAACATATGGACATCGATCAGTAACGCGACTATATGATGTTCGTATGTAGGCCATTGTTTTTCCTTAGATTCAGGCGGCACTCGGTCGGTAACGCGGCTAATAGAGTGTCGTTTGTTAGAAGCATATTTTTTTGCATAAATGTGGCGTTCAGGTCGTTAACGCGGCCATACGAACGTCATATAATTTGTATGTGCATGTGTAGTTATTTTTGTAAGTATCAGGTATATGAAATACTTGGTCGGTAACGTGGCTGTGAAGATTATTTCATATACAAAATGTATGAATTGTTTAATGTTGTTGTTTTTAGCTGTCCACTTGAAATTATATACTAGCTAATCATATTCAAAAGAATATTTTATTCATCAATCATCGCTATTTTAAATGTTCCATTTATATAGCATACTTTATTCATCAATCATCGCTATTTTAAATGTTCCATTTATATAGAATACTTTATTCATCAATCATCTCTATTTTAAATGTTTCATTTATATAGAATACTTTATTCATCAATCATCGCTATTTTAAACGTTCCATTTATATAAATTACATGTAAAAAAGTATTTGCACACAAATTGCATGTTTAATATTCATTTTTAATCTTTTTAAAGGACTCTCAAGCATTATTGCTATTTTTAATGCTTCATTTACAGAAATTCTCTGCAAAAAGTCTAAATGCACACAATTTGCATGTTAAATATTCTTTTGTATCTTTTTAAAGAGCATCAATTATCATCGCTTTTTGATTGCTACATTTACATAAATTCTATGTAAAAAAGTGTGTGAACTCAATTTGCTAGTTCAATTTGTATACTTCCAATGTTTTAAATGTTTTTGAAGATTTTAAGTCGGTGTGTGCTTTGTTTGAATTAATATGTCGCATGGAGAAAAATATAAGTTAAAAATTCAATATATGATGAAATGCTAAAGACCGTTAACATGTATTGTTTGATCTGAATTAAGTTCTTATAAACCACTTGTTTGAACTGCTTTTTACACGTGTAACAGATTGCAATTTTAAGTGAAGATTGTATTCAATTTTCATCAATATTTCCTTGCACATTTGTTAAAGTCTTCAAGTGGTGGTTAAGAGTTTACCTGAGATAGTGTGAGAGTGTTAGTGTCATTCAGAACCATGAATTTGTATTTGATATGTTGTTTTTATATTGTACATTGCAAATATGATGCCAGATCAAAAGAAATGTATTATGAGTGCCATTCATAAAGAATGTATTTTGGCAATCTCATCATGTGCAGCTGATCGCATACAACAGATTAGTGTGTAAGCGATGTCCACATCAAAGACATCACTGGCGCTATACGGGAGAACATAGAGTGCAGGTTGCGACTTGAAGGCCAATACGAGTTGTTGAGTCCAGTTGGGATACAAGAATTTGACCCCCACCACAAGGTCAGAATAGTGTTGGGAAATATGAAAGTATGTTGCAGAGACTTAAAGGAAGATATCTCACATGCTTGCGACATGTCAAAATTAGAGCTCTGGGATAAATTGTGGAAAGAACATAAGGTAAAGATGAAGCGTGTGAAAGAGCAGGACCAATCAGCCTTACCCAAGAGATTGAAGATGGCCCAAGATGCGCAAGCAGCTTTGGGAGGTCGATCCGATGCCAGCGGCACCGGCACAATCATGCACACTGCTTTGAATGCAAAGTGCACTCATCTTGTTGGAATCCCTCACGAAGCCTTGGTAGAAGGTATGAGGATTGGAGCAGGCTCCTTCGGTGTGTGCACATTATAAACCATCAAAGGCATCTCATTTTTCCAGACCACATTACATATGTGGAAAAATGTTACAAGGGAGGGAGTGAGGCGAAATTTGATAGCTTTCAGACAGAGCAAGGAATGCAAACGCTTCACCCCTCCATTGTAAAGTGCATTGGGTTTACTACATAAGCTCCTTGGATCACAATATTCCCATACTACAATGGGGGTACCGTGGACGACATGATGTGCCGCTTATCGTTCGCTCACGGATTGTTCAGACGACACATGCACAGGCTACAATATGGCTGGAGGTCATTGCCTGTAGCAAACAACCCTATAAGCCAGATAGACACGGTGCGGATCAAAGCAGTGGTCGAGCAGATGCCGGAAATTTTTCATGCCTTAATCAACGGTGTTGTGGCTGCCCACTCGGCCGGTCTAGTGCACAGTGACCTGCACCCGTTCAACGTAATGTTGGACTTTATTCGCGCCAATAAACCCCTCGTTGGTATCATTCATTGGGGTATGATGCTGAGAACACCTGCTAAGCGCGTAGCAAATAATTATCTGTCTCCAAGCACACAGTCGGACGAAGCAGTTTTGAATGCACAGAGAGTAGGGAATGCCGAGATGGCTAAGCGACCATGGATCGCTTCCGAAGTATACGATCCACGATGCACAGATGCATACACAAAAGCGAGTGACATTTATACATTGGGCTACCTATTCGACATGCTGGCAGATTTTTGGAGTGCAGCCATAAAATTTTATTTTCGAGAAGAAGTTTTTCACCACCCGGACAAAGATGTTATGAGGGCTATTCGAATTAAAGTAGATTTTTGGATGAAGTTAAAAGAGCGGGACCAAATAACGAATGCTTCTGATGTGTTGATATTTTTCAAAGAACATTTAAAGAAAGACACTAACCTTGTCCAACGTCCACTTGTTGAACTTGCGCCATCATTTTATCTGATTTAAACATTTCTATGATATACATGTCTTGTCAAGCGTATTCTTTTTTTTATTGAAGTGTATTATCTGGTTTGAAGTGCTTCACCTAATTGAGTCAATTATCTTTAGTCATTTCAAATTTTTCATTTAACTGTCAGTATTTCAAATTTGCCTTGTAGTTCAATTAGTCGCATTTGTTGTGGTTTGATTTAGTGGATTCCGTGCAGTGTCCCAATGAGTGAGAATATATATTTTCCAATGATATTGAATATTTGACACTCTGTTGGCTGCAGCTCTAAGAGAAAATGGCCGATCAAGAACAAGATATTGGCACCCAATCATTGCCTGATGATCAACAACAAGCGGCTGTTAATGCATTTCAGCGCATGAAGTCTCTGGCACACGGCATGTCGGCACAACAAGAGACATGTACTGCTCGTCGACTCTCAAAGTAGGCAAATCCAAACCATATGTAGTGGAAAGAGATCAATAAATAAGTGACAAAAGACATGATCAAGTCAGTATGGCCATGTGAGGACGCAGAGATCAAGAAAGGAAGGTGGAAGGTTTTGAAGTGCAACCATGATGGTATCAAAGATAACGCTGTGAGAGGATAAGAGGATTTATTTGGAGGTTTATGGCCATACCCTGCACAATGCAAATTGTGCGCTATATTTTGCAAAAATGTTATATGTTCTCTTTGTGCAACAATGATTAGTAGACTTCTCGTCAAATGAGACAATTGTAACCACTCATGATTTAAGGGAGAGTTGTGTCACTTTCACCCGAGATGAGCTGGCATTGATAGTGGAAGGTGCCGGCCTACAGTTAAAGAGAGAGAAGGATATTTACACGACACAGTTGAAAGAGAAAGATGTAGAAATAACACGTCTTTCTATAGCCACCCAGACACCACAACCCTCACAAGTTCGGATGGAGAAAAGCATTCACCGCTTAAGTCAGGACGTTCAAAACCTGACACAGTGAGTGAATCCAACACCTGTACAAGGGACACACATCAGCCACCTTGTCTTGTATCCAGAGTTGGTCCCCTCATCTACTTTAGATGCATCCTCATCTTCCCAATGTCCAGTTTTCTACAAGAATTTTGATGGATGGAGTGGGTACTATACATTGACATGTAGTCACTATTATCATTTAGTTTGTCCAATTCGTTTGATGCAAAACAATAGTCGATGCACAATCTGTTCACAACATATTCCACAAGGAGTATATATTATGTTTGGCATGGCAAACGAATATAAATTCAAGCAAGCACGCCCAGATATCCCTAGCACAATTAGAATTTGTTTGATGAGCAAGATGCTGCTTTAGGGCAACACAATTGAGATCGACAAATTATGTAATATCACGACAAACTATGTACTATCGAGAATATGAAGCATTATAATTACTCAAAACACATTTGAATACAAGGTATTTTACAATGGTTTCACTCATTCTACTCTTAAGCTATATTGAATCAGTTGAGTTGTTATCTGGTTCTAAGTCTGAGTGTTGTGGTTCTCCTTGTAATTCAACCTCCACATCTATTATCAAATTTTCTTCTATTTCGTCTACAGTGCATTGAGATACACCAGCATTGAAATCTTCTTCATCTTTGTTTTGACAATCATACAACCAAGTTGGCATTTCCTCCTCGTAGCCAACACTTTTGATGTGATTCAGTATCTTTTCGTTGCAATACATTTACACTAATTTTTCTGCTTTGTCTGCTAATAGTTTGTTACGAATAGTGCTGTGAACATACTTGTACATACTCCAGTTTCTCTCTGAACTTGAATTTGCTGCACATTGTGCGAGTAATTTCATTGCAAGAGGACGTAAGGTAGAGTAATGCTCTCCACCATTCATCATCCACCACTTCCATGTAGGTTTCTCTTTTGCCATTACCTGTATAAAATGATTCGCAAAAGGACCTTCTTTTAATCTAAATGCACTCATTTCTTTGATGAAATCAATTTGGTCCTGAACGTTGTCAAGAAATTTGCGGTCTTGCCGGGAAAGCACCGGACTTATGGCTGTGAGAGTTTGTGAGAGAACTCAACAAAAACTATATGAAGGAGTTAAACCATAGATGCCATGAAGACTAGGGTTTGGAAGGAGGTGCAATCAAAGAAGCCCCACTCTTTCTCTCTTGCACTCACACGCACAAAGAAAGAACACAAAAGAGAGTGTCAAAACAACACAAAGTTGAAAACATCAAGGCTATGGTCATCGTATCATGGGTAGTATGAAAGGGTTAATAGATGAGTTAATGGCATTCAATCTTGGCTGACCAAATAGGCTATGAATTGTTCTTTGGAATTGTAGTTTTGTGCTTACCATAATATATATATTTTGTCTAGTGATTGGGATTAATTGTGTGTACAAATCCTCTTGGTTCATAGCAAGATAACTACGTTTACATCAAAAGAAAAATTATAGTCTATGAGAGGTAGTATGATGGGATCCGGTGATAGAAGTATTTCATTGAGCCTTTTTGGGCCAAAGAGAAACACTATACGTTGTTGAAAGTGTATTTTACGGCTAATCCATACGTTAATTCTAATAGATCGTACAGAGTGAAAGCGATAGAAATTATCATCATGTGGGTTATTCATCTAGGATAGTATGTGAGAAATGTAGATATGAGAGAAGTGAAGAGATGAGAAGTTTCCCTCCCAAGCCCTATTCTTGCCCGTAGGCAATAAGGATACTGCGGGGAGAGATGTACCTGTAGCAAAGAGAACCTAGAATTTGTAGAGAGGATGAATTACTAAGAGTGAGAGAGATAGATTTAGTTAAGGAGATGATATTAGATATATATATATGTTAAATTAGAGATGAAAAACAAAACAACAAGAAATCAAGAAAACATCAATGTAGAGCACATCTTACTTGACAAACCCTTTGGCACCATTATTGATGGTGGAGAGAGAAGAAGAGGGGAGAACTCCACTTTGATTGATACGCCAAGTGCAAGACCTTCTTTGATTAGAGTTGATCTTCCAAGGTTAGCTTGTTGCAAGAATAGCTAGTCTTCTTCTAGGAGAAAGTGTAGGCTTAGGCTTATGTTAATGGCTAAGTACAATTTGGCATTACTACTCACTCCCTCATGAATTCCTCTCATCAGTGGCTTGAATGCTTGAGTTCTTTTTCAAAGAAGAAGAGGTTCCCTTTTATAGGTGAAGGGAGCCCCCAAGGGTTTACACAAGAAGAGAGGAGCCAGTGTGAATAGAAACTGGAAAAGTTAAAAAATGAGCTGTCCTTGCATGATGTGGGCAGACTGGGGTCCAATATTTTGATCATATCTCCTCAACCGTGGCTCCAAATAAAAAAGTAAAAATATGGACAAAAACTTCAGCTCATTAGCTACGATTGTCATTTTAAAATAGTTTTCCAATTCGGATTGGAACCTTGTGTAAAAAAATCATCAAAATAGGGTCCATTTCTGGTAGCAAAAGTCTTCCTGTGGTCCCCTTAGCCTAGACTTTCATTTGATTCCAAAGGACACCTCATGCCATATGAAAGCATGACATTACTTCTTGACAAAGCTTTGTAATCATGCTTAAAATAATGCATTAAAATAAGTGTATCTTTGAAAACATGCCACCTAGTGTCCCACTAGGACTTGATTCTCTCCTAGTAGCTTTTTAAAAAGAAATATAAGAAAAATATGAAAAATACATAGAATATATAAATATTGGATTTTACCCTAGATATAGGATCTAGCTAGGGTGTGAGATGATAATGAGATAGTAGAAATAAAGAATCAATGCTTTCTGCCCAAGTTAAAGAGGCAGAGCTATTGATGTTTTTCCCATAGTATTTTCGGATTGGTAAAGTAAGAATAGGTTACCCTTGAGAAAAATAATAGGATGAGATAGAAGGCTTATTATTATACTTAAATATACATATGTACATTATAGGAAATATAATTATGTATCTAAAAAATTACAAGATAACTCTTGTAGGATGCGTTCCCACTATGTACGTGTCACAGCACGACATCCACCCCCTCTAGACCAGCACATCCTTCGACATATGTCAACCTCATAGTAACTTGTGAAAGAAATTGTATCCCCTGTCATCCCATGACCTCCTCCAGGATCATATGGGTAACTCAAAACTTTGTATTGTACTAGGCATTGAGATTCTTCGCATCTTTTAATTTCTTTTGGATTAGAAGGAATTGTTATATACATCTGTCTCCAAAACATCTGTAACAAATCTCCATTATGCGCAAAATCTTCATGACGTAGAGACATAAGATGCTCATCCTCCTTTTCAAAAAAAACTTCTAGGATTCCTGTAATATACTTGAAAGATTTTTGAAACTGCACTTCAACCTTCTCACCAACCTCTAAATCCATATGTACCTCTTTCGCATAGAAGTCTGAATTTGCATCTTCATTCTCAAAAGAATCCTCTAGATAGCCTTTCTCAACATCGAGAGAAACCTCAAAAATATGCATGGTAAACCTCTCATCAATTCTCTCAACTTTTACCAAATACCTCTCCAGCTTTACATCATAAAACTTTGCATACCTCTCAAATATGATGTTTAATTCCCTTTTTAAATCATCCTGGTAGGTATGCTCCCGGTCACTTGTAACCAACTACTCAAAAACCTCCTTGGAGTTAGTCTCTGACACAATATCTTCACCCCTCCTTCCTTTTTGACCCATCGCTAGATTATCTTCAACTGAATCATGTCTCCACTCATCCAGGGAGAACCCTTCTTCATTACATGACTCTAGTGTCAGCATAGAGCTAGCATCCTCTTCTTGCTTCAAGGCATCACCATGTATACCCTTCATATCCATAGCAGATAGATGCTCACAAACCTGCTTGCAATTTATACCCTGTGACACAAGACCTAAATCCCTTTTATGCCGCAGATATTGTTTGCATACCTACAGGCAACCAAAATTCTTAGAACACTGTATAGTAGGCACTTTATGGAAAGCATATTTATTTGCATCTTCACACAGATAAGAAATATCATCCCAATCACAGACCATATCCGAAGAGGTTTCTTGCTCTTCTACTCTATCCTCTGATGTCACTTCAACCTGTATAGCATTCCCAAACATTTCTCTATCTTTGATGAATCTTGAAGATTCATAGCTTCATCCGCAAAACCCCAATCCTCATGCAGAGAATCTGCATCTGTCATTCCTTCCTCTACCATGGAATTGTGAAAGCTTGCTGCATCTAGCTCTAAATAAGGCACAATTTTATGAGTCATTTGCATCACATCTGCTACCCCATATATACAAGACATACATATTACTCTGTCAATGCACTCCTCTTCTTCCATCTCGTCTAGATGAGGTACTTCACAATCCGCAATGCTACTAGCAGAGCTATACTCACAAAGGAAGAGATTTTCAGTCACCCCCTCTAAATTAGCACTTTCGTAGCTAGGCATATCCATTTGGGTAGTACCACATGCATCAAACTCGCATAGGAAAGCATTGATAATGGCTTCTTCATCCTGGTATATGTCTTCAGTATAGGCATCCGGTTCTTCTAAACTTGGTAAAAGTTCCTGGATCTGCTCAAATGTGTTGTGTCAATCACAACACATTTATTACGGAGAAGTGATTCCAAGGTATAAAAGTGTGTGCAGAACCGAGTTTCAGCATCACTGACATGCGCAACCTATACAAATCGAGCACTCTTTGTCGTTTGAAGATAAATTTCATAGCCTAACGTGTTGCATCAATTATTTTGGCAAACCATGTGGTTTCTTCACTGGTGTACCAATCTTTCAGCACCAAGTTCAAGCTGTGCGTATTACAACCATTGACAAAAATGTGTGGAAAGCACTTCTGTATTAATTTACTGACGTTTTTACAATTCTTTGCGTTGTCCATCACAACTTGACAACATGTTCAACATCAATTTCTTTAATTACATTAATCAAGACCTCAGAATGTATTTGCTACTTTTAATTGCACCAGAACTATCAATCGCCTTTATAAACGTTTCTCCCCTTGGACAAACTAGCATTACATTGATCAACGGTCTTCTCTGAACATTTGATCAGCCACCATCACTCACAATCATACATCCTGAAAGTGAAATATTCCCAAGTATTATTTTTTCAACATGCTCTTTGACTTCGATGTAATATTTGTCCAAGAAAACATTTATTATCGTGTGATAAATAGGAGCTGAAATCCTGGACCAAACTCATCGATTTTCTTCCAAGCAGCCTTCCAATGATTGCTGTCTACCATGACCAAAGCACTTCGAGTAAAGAATATTGCTTTGGCGAGTGCTGTTTGTGCTTCTTCTAGAGACTGCACTCGAAACCTTTGATGTAATGATTTTTGACACGTTTGACAAAGTCCACCTTCATTGTGACGTTTAAAAGGAACACTGCCTGGAATTTCTCTCCTTGCACAAGTTGTTCTCCAAGGTTAGTTGGCATCACTACAGGATCTGCGGAGTTAATATTTGGCTCTGGGAACTCTTGACTCGGAGGCACATAGCTATATATCTGTCGTCTCTTGTCACCCTTTTTGGCGAGCTCTTCTCTCAAACGCTTTGCAACTGCAGGTGCCTCAAAATGTTCACATTTCTTACAACTGTTTTTAGCGCTACCCAAAAAATGATCCCTAATACGTGGTGCACCGCCAGATTTTGTTGTGTGACAAAAGTTTTACATTGCCACTCCATATATCGGCCGCATATGGTGTGAGCATAATCCCACTCTTTGCCAAGAGCTTTTTTATTCTTTGGCTTCTTTGTACCACTTGTGCCCACATTTTGCTCCATTGCTTTTAAATTAAAACTGAAGATAAAAGAACAAGATGTTTAGTTTTGAGAACATTTTTTTATTTTCAATATATATTATAATTTAAAATCAATTCAATAGGAAAGTAACCATGATGCACAATATGATATTTTCAATGCATGCTAGTCAATCCACATATCGATCACCTATATTGTGAGCAACCATACACATTGCAATGTAGTCTATACATGGCGTAATAACTATAACAATGCTATGAATCTCTCTATGCAATTATTATTATAATGATTATTTATATGTCCACTTTGATTTACAAACAATAAGACACATCTAATTTCATTTGCTACAAAAAAACAAACGAAAGCAATAAAATATATGATTGGTCATTTTATGCACTAATAATCTATCGTAATACATAATGCACTCTCTGTATAAACCAATGCATGAACTAGCGCAAATAAATCTTCAATATAATCACCCAATTGGGGACTACTTGTACCCAGTGAAGGATTCTAGTCCACCATGCAACCAATTCAATATATAAAAGCTTTTTTAACCCAATCAAGGATTGTAGCTCTTATATTGTAAATCAACTCAAATGCAAGACTTCAAGGATCTTCATATGCCCGGTACACTAGTAGAGGACATCCGGCCCTTGACTATCGACTCGTCATTTACATATGCTCATCTTCTAAAACCAATTACAGCCCTCATTTGCACCAATGGCTTCTTCGCAATGTTCATCATCTCCAAGTTTTCAATTGTTTTGGTTTCATACCTATATGTCCGTAAACGAATTAAATTTTTTTAGAAGTGGTTACCGAATTAAGAATCCCGTTCGGCCCAAAAAAAGGACCTGTGACTTTGTAACCTTAGGTCAATTCACAAGGAGATGACAATACCCGGCACTCGGATACACTCCCCAAGGATTTGCCTAACTAAAAGACCGGGGTTAGCATACTATTTACTATATATAATTACTCCCGACGGGCTATGTCATTTTCCCGGCGGGCCCGCCGGGCTACCTTATATACCACTACTGACATAGCCTGGCGGGCCCTGCATGGAAAATGAAAAAGCCCGAAGAGCTGACCTGCTCTATAGGTTTTGTGCAGGTCAAATTCAAAGTCACGTTAACAATTAATGTGATCACGTGATTTTTTTGTGTAAATACTAAAGTTGTTTACGTAATCACCCAATCGTGATTACGTTAATGAAATCCCTGGAACTCATCAAGAAATGGATGAAAGATATTGTTCATCAAATACATGAGTGTCGCGGGTGCATTAGTTATACCAAAAGCCAAAACTGTAAAGTCAAGGTGCCCATATCATGTGCGAAAAGCAGTTTTTAAAATATTTCCTTCCTTAATTCTGATCTGGTGATATCCAGATCGCTAGTCAATCTTTGAAAATACTTGCGCACCGCTAAGTTGACTCAACAACTCATTGATGTGCAGAAAGCGATATTTATTTTTAATGGTTTGTTTATTAAGATCCTATAGTCAATGCATAGCCTATAATCCCATCCTTCTTTCTCTCAAAAAGAACAGGGCTACCTCAAAGAGACACACTAGGTCTGATTAGCCCTTTTTTCGACAAGTCCTTTAGTTCGAGTTTAAGTTCCTTAAGTTCATCCATGTTGAATCTGTAAGGAGATCAAGAGTACAATTCAAATTGTGGATATAGATATATCCCATGGTCTAGTGATTTAGGAGGAGGCATACATAGCGGATCATCAAAAAAAATATTCTTGAATTTATCTAGAACCTTTTCTACATACAATCATTTTTAATATTCTTTTCTTACGTTCATCTTTTAATTCATTTGTAAAAGTTATAAAAGTTTCATACTCTTGTCTAAGTCACCTTACCAATTTCATGGCTAAACTAGATTTTGAATCTCTTTACTTTTCATGAAGAGTGTGACTATCCTCAACAAAAGATTAAAGAGATATTTTTCTTTCTTCACAATTAATGAAAAGATGATTTTTTGTCAATTAATTAATACCAATAATTACATCATGCATACTTATGTCTAGGACATAAAAAATTACTGTATGATTCTGAGAATTCAAAGAAAAAGATAGATTTTTAATTAGTTCTTTTGTGAACCTTTTACTATCAATAGTTAAGTCCACAAGTCTTTTAAATTCTCTATTTAATTTCTCAATCAATTCAAAGGACAAGAAGTAATGTGTACTACCTGAATCAATTAACATATTCAATTTCAAGTTTTTAATTTTACGCATATATTTAATGACAAAAGCTTTCAAATGACGTACCAAAGACATAAAGCATCACAAAGAAGGGATAGATGACGTACGTTTATCATCTGCATCACCGAAAGTCCCTAGTTAAGTCATCTCGGTAAGTATTGCCTTATCGGTCACTTTGCTCGAGCATTCAAAAGTCTGGTGGTCTTATTCTCGATATTGAAAGCATAATCCAAATCTTTGAGTTCTACAATCCACGCTTCTAAATCTTTGCATGTCTTTCTTATGCCATTGACGGTCGGTTTTCGAAACCGTGAGCATGAGAACCACACCCTAAGGAAGGGAAGGCTTATTACCAAAGAAGACAAAAAAAAAAAAAAAAAAGAGCTCTTCCCTTTCACCATACCCCCCCCCCCCCCCCCCCCCCCCCAAAGGTTAAACACTAGCGGGGCACCGCCAGTTTGGCCACACACCCTCCATTATCGCCAGAAGAGAGACTCACTCTCTCTCCTATTGCTCGGCTCTGCCAATATTCTCTCTCTCTCCTACTCTGCCACTGCATCACCCGGCCCGGTGGGTGCATGAGACACCTATGCCCCTGTCACACCCTCTGGCGGGCTGCCACACAAATTGTATATTCTCCCTCTCTCTCTTTCAAATATTCTCCCCCTCTCTCTCTCTGCTCGTCCACACCCCAGCCCCAACAGGCCGCCTATCCCCAATTTCCACCCCCCCCCCCCCCTTGTTTCTTCCTAACCGTGGCAGACCACCTCATATTCCACCCCTCCCCTACCTTCACCTAGCTCTAAGTTTCTCTCTCTCTCTCTCTCTCTCTCTCTCTCTCTCTCTCTCTCTCTCTCCCCCTTGGGAGCGGCCACGCGAGCCTTAGGGAAGCCACACTCTCTGTCCCTCTATCCTCTCTCTCTCTCTCTCTCTCTCTCTCTCTCTCTCTCTCTCTCTCTCTCTATTCTCTACCCTCCCTCCCTTATCCCCTCACCACCTCACCCCTTGCTCTCCCTCTCTCTTACTCTCGCGGTGGGAACCCCCCCTAGGGGGGACCTCACACCCTCTCTCTTAATATATTCCACCCCCCCTCTCTCTCTCGTTGACTATCCCCACACCCTGCCCTGCGGCCCCGCTCTCTGTCGTGCTCTCTCTCCTCGGCCCTCGCGGGCGCTGAGAGCACCACACACAACACACTCCCCCCCCCCCCCCCCCCCTATCCTCGCATACCCCCTCCCCCCTCTCCACACTCACCCCCTCTCTCCCTCGCACTCTATGCGCGCATGCCGCAGGCAGGTCCCTCCCCCGCTCTCTATCGTGTTCTCCCCTCCGCAGCCCAGAATGCGCACACATAGCACACTCACACACACACACACACACCCGAGAGCACACACTTCTCTCTCTCACCCCATTCACCCCCCCCCCGCCTCTTCGTCACCCACAGTACCACCAAAAAACAAAAAAAAGGGGATATATATATATATATATATATATATATATATATATATATATATATATATATATATATATATATATATATATATATATACACACACACACACACACAATAACCACACACACCCCTCGTTCCCACGCACGCATACGTACATACACATATACATATAATTACACATATGTACACACATATACTCACACACCTGTACATACACACACACGCATAACACACACACACACAAAAAATACAAAAAAACGAAGAGTTCTACGACTACGACGACAACAACAAAGGAGGACGACCCGTATCACGCGACGCCGACAACAAAAAGAACAAAGGCGCTGAAGGTGTAAGGTTTCCAGTTTTTGAAACCTTAAAGGTTGTATAAAGCTTAATCAAACTGATATGATTATTGAAAAAGCAATGTAGAATTGTCCGACCATGGCAAATATTGGTATTTTTGGAATCTTAAGCACAGCAAACCCCGGGCTAGAAATTTTCAGAATTGAATTCTGATAAAAACTGGCATAGTTATGACTCCTGGAAGTTTACACTGTAAATTGAGTAAAATAGGTAAAATTGAAGGGTTGCAGTAATCATTTAAGCATAGACTTTATTAAAGGCCTCCTAGATATTTATAAGATATTTACCAATTAAGCAAAAATAGGTCAAAATATAGCATAATTGATATTTTAAAAGCTGGCAGGTAATGGGAGGGTCATCACTGAACTTCCAGAGACTCATTTAGCAGCAGGGATCGTTTTGACCTATAGGGGGCTGCTTGAACTGCAAGCAATTGTTTTTCTAAGCCTGTGAGAGCTTAAGAGTGCCAGAAAACTATAAATAGGACAACTAGCTTCACATTTTGGACAGACTCGAAGCCTTGACACACTCTCTCTCCTCTAGAGAAACCGCTACACAGAAATCATTAGAGATTAATCTCTAATTGATTAACCTAAACAGTAGTTAGTTTAATCTTTCTTAATTATCAAGGTTAGATTAAGCTATTTTGTTAATAAATCAAAGATTAGGCCTATGTATGCTCCTCAAACCTCTCTTAATTAATTAATCTCTGCTGATTATTAGAATTAAGCTTAGTAATACTAAGCTAATTAATTATCCTATTATAATAGGGTTAAAATTAGCCAAATTAACCATGAATTAATGGTAAAAATATTAATTAGGATTAGATTAAGTTGAATTATTTATCAGAGATACATTAGACAGTTATTAATCTAAGAAAATTATCCTATAACATTCTGAGAAGTTTTCCTAATTAATTAGGCATAATTACTCTGTTTTTTGAACAATTTCATTAGGGGAAATTAGTAAATAGATTTCAAATGCTGTGATATAATTATCAATGGTTAATTAGGTGTTCAAGAACCCGTGATAATTAGGAGAAGCTCAAAAAATTAATCTAGCTAATTACGTTAGCTAAAATACCCTGTTTTTTGAGAAATTTAAATAGGGGAAATTAGTAAATAGAATTCAAATGCTGTGATATAATTATCAGTTGTTAATTAGGTGTTCAAGAACCCGTATTAGGAGAATCTCAAAAAATTAATTTAGCTAATTACTTTAGCTAAAATACCCTGTTTTTTGATAAATTTAAATAGGAGAAATTAGTAAATGGAATTCAAATGTTGTGATATATTTTTCAGTGGTTAATTAGGTGTTCAAGAACCCGTGATAATTAGGAGAAGCTCAGAAAATTAATCTAGCTAAGAAATACTCTGGTTTTGGAGTAATTTAAATAGGGGCAATATTATAGGGTGAAGAGGCCGTGATAATTATGCCAAGGTTAGAAAAGTAGTATAGATATTTATCAAAGTCAAATTACACTATTTTTAGCTGAAAACTAAAGAGGGAAATTAGTAAATCATGCTATATGATTACATGCTATTTATCAGAGCTATATTATAGGGTAAAAAGGCCGTGATAATTATGTCAAGGTTAGAAAAGTAGTATAGATATTTATCTAAGTCAAATTACACTATTTCTAGCTAAAAACTAAAGAGGGAAATTAGTAAATCATGCTATATGACTACATGCTATTTTTTAGAGCTATATTATAGGATGAAGAGGCCGTGATAATAATGCCAAGGTTAGAAAAGTAGTATAGATATTTATCTAAGTCAAATTACACCATGTTTAGCTAAAAATTAAAAAGGAAAATTAGTAAATCGTGCTATATGATTACATGCTATTTATCATAGCTGTATTATAGGGCAAAGAGGCCGTGATAATTATGCCAAGGTTAGAAAAGTAGTATAGATATTTATCTAAGTCAAAATATACTAATTTTGGTGGAAATTTCAAGGGGGAAATTAGTAAATCATGCTATATGATTACATTCTATTTATCAAAATTATCTAACATAATAAAGAGGCCGTGATAAATAGGTCAAGGTAAAAAAAGTAGTATAAGTATTTATTTAAGTCAAATTATCCTAATTTTAGCTGAAAATTAAAGATGGAAACTATATAACTAAGTTGGAAAATAATAAGATAATTACCAGAGGTCAAAAATATCCTTATCTACTTGTGATAATTATACCATAGTTAATTAGTGAGGTTAGTAAATTATAATTGAGCAAAAGTCTTATTTTTAGCAAATGATTAATTAAAATAAATAGACTTTGTGGTTAAAAGTTTTTAGAGAAATTATAGTAAGTGCAAAACTATGATATCAAATTAAGGAAATGAAATCTTTAAGAGAAATTAAATACAATAAATATTAAGCCCAAAATAATTAGATTATTAGCTTAAAAGTTGATGGGAAAATTAGGAAAAAGATATAGAAAATTATAAGAAAGTTAGGAGAGCTTAGAAAACCCTTAGGAAAGCGGTGGAAAAAGTTATCATACCTATATAGTCAAATAAGAAATTACTAGGACAAGAATTTACCAATTAAGACTATATATTTAACCTTGGATGGGTTACGGTTGAATACAAAGGTTAAGTTTAGATTTTGAACTATTTACCTAATAATTAAACGTCCTTTTTATAAGGATAAGAAGTTATGATACCAAAAAGGACCCGAGAAAATCCTACATCTGATGATGAGGACGTAGCTCCAAAACAAACTAGAGCATCGTATGACAACGAGGCCGGGCCTAGTAGTAGGCCTACCGAGGAGAGTCTTCAGGCGCCAGTGCAGCAGCAGATAGCCAATCAATCCCAGGTGGGTGTCCCATTATTCAATTAAGTCTTTAATTAGTTTAAGTTCTTTTATAAGTTAGCATTGCATACGTAAGAAGGAAAACTGGCTGAAAACGGAAGGTAACTTCCAATGTGCAGTTGTTTATAATGTAGGAAAGAATTGTTTGGATTAAAACTGGTTGAATTAGGAAGGATATGTTTGATCATCCTTAAGAGAGCTTCTCTCAAGACACCTCCGATTCCTTGGAATATTTTGATGATAATGATTGGCTTTCTAGCCACGGATAAGTCGGTTACCCCCCTGAACGTTGAGTTTCTATTCCGTGTCATGTCTTGATGTTTCTACATAAGTTAGGATACCGTTTTTTATCCTAGGGGAGCCGCCCGGTGGTATGGACAACTGGTTTGGTGTATGGACACCCGGAACCTTGGGTGGGGGTTTATCCACTCCGGATTTGAATAAGGAATGGGTGCCGTTTTTCACCCTTAGGTGGTCTTGAGACAAGACGAGTACTGGTCATGGTTTTTATGGATAATATTTTGATTGACAATACCCTGTCTTAAGTTTAAAGATGTTTGCTTTCTGAAAGAATGCTTTCAATGTTGTCTTCAAGGAATTACTGTGATGGAACGTTAAAAGAAACCATTATTTTAAATGTTAAAACAATGTGATAATAAGATAAATGAATCTTGTGTGAGTGCGGGGTGGTAAGTGGGGATTGACTAAGGTTGTCAATCATGGACGGGTGGACCTGATTTGTCAGGTAACTATCCATCCCTGCACACTAAAACGTTTAGAAAACTTCTTGAATCGGAAGAGGAATCTACCAGCGGCTGTGCCCTCACATATATTAGGGGGGAAAAAGCGTTGGTTGAGGATACCTTAGTCCAATTTGTGGAAGATATAGGGCCGAAATAGTTATTGGACTTTTAAAAGGTTGTTCTGTTTCCGCTGCGAGACATGACTAGGTCTTCTTCTAAGGCTATAGACCCAAGCCATTGTCAATGGTAAAGGTTTATTCCTTTGATTTTTCCTGTTTAGAGACTCCGATTTTTATCAGACCTAGAGACCTGTCAAGGATCCCATCCCGACCTCGGTATAGGCGGGATGTGTACATTACAGAAGGCATGCCCTGATCGACCCCGAAGAGATGTTTGGGCTACACCGACGCATCCGCATGCTGACATTTACCGGCATCATGCAACCACGACACCATTTTCAGTAAACCATAGGTTATTATCAACATTTTTCAGTTTTCACCCAAGCCTTGTAAATTCCCAATTTGTAATTTCCCTCTCTCTAGGTGATGGTCACAAAGGCCCACCTAGAGGTTTTCATTTTTTAATAACTCCCAAGAGAAAGCAAGAGTCAACCACACCGGGCCCACCGCCTTGCTTTGTCTCCCCGATTAGCTTACCCTAATCAAATCGGAATTACCCTAATCCAAGCAGCCAACACCTATAAAAGGGCACTGAGAGGTCACTATCGGGGGGGGGGGCAATTCATGAGAGGTCAGCACTTGGTAGAGCTTTAGTGGGAGGAATTGACACTATTGGCATCACGGGGAGGGGACTTGTGTGATGGTTTGTTTTGGGAATTGCACCATGTGAAGGGAGATATGTCCACCTCTCGACTCCAATGGTCGATGCACACATGCATACACATTCTTGGCAGCAAGTTTCAATATCATTGAGTCATCTTTAGAGAACGCACCAACTAGATTTACCATCTCTTCTCTCTATCACCACGGTGTGTCACCTTGCCGAAAGGAAGGTCATTGTAAATACTACAAGAAATAATTCTCCCTCACACCCCCGAGGGTTTTTCATCAATTGTCAATGCTCTCTCTCTCTCTCTCTCTCTCTCTCTCTCTCTCTCTCTCTCTCTCTCTCTCTCTCTCTCTCTCTCTCTCTCTCTCTCTCTCTCTCCGTCTCTCCGTGTGTAAGTTTGCGGTGTTCACATCACCGTGGTCTGCGTCCTAGCCACTCAAAGCTAGGTGATTCCCCCTGTTCGCTTTATCGTGACCGGCTCGAGACGTGCCATTGGCTCCCGATGTTTTAGAGGCCGTCGGGGTTCGTGTCTCACTTTGCTCCCGTCATTTGGTGCCCCCACTGAGGAGGGCTTCTAAGAAACCTTTAGTTTTACAATGCTGAAAGCAACGCACTTCATCAATCATGGATGAATGGCTGAACGAATTTTATAACTGGAGCACGAAAGAGGAGGAGACTAAGGAGGCACTAGCCGCCTTCATTGAAGTACTACTGCCAGGCTATAGTGTCGTCAGTATTCAAGAGGTAAGCTCGCCATCTCGTGTTGCTCGTTCTAACCACAAATTGAGAGCATCAGGTGGGAGGTCTATAAAGTGCTATCACTGTTGTCAACCAAAACACACTATCAATGAGTGCTAGCAACGAAGGCAGGGGATGAAATCATCTACATCGACATTCACCGGGAACAAATCATCCACATCAAAGGAGGAAAGAAAACGGAGAGGCCTCTCTTCCCTAAGGAAACTGCAATCAAAGTTATAACCTCTACTCCAAAATGGCCTAAAGGGGGTGCTCGAGCCAAAGGTAAGGAAAGGTTAAGCCATTCTGGAAACACATGACCCCAAAGGGAGAAGCATCTGGCCAAGAAAGTTCTTCAAGAACAGAGAGCCGAGTCGTACCCAGCTTGCCAAAGAGGAAGTCATCCGAAGCTAAGCGGCGAAAGGTTGCCTATCAGTTTGCACGGTGCATGCGAGTACTACCAGTCCACTTCGACAATCCTGAAGAAGAAGTGGTAAGAAGGTTCCCATGTCCTAAGGAAGAGTGGTTTGGCTACTGCTCTCGCTGTTTTGGAAGACAAGTAGAGGGTCTTCCTCCTCTCCATGTACAACTTATCCTGAAGAATCTCTCCACCACGGGTGAAACCTAGTGGGTTGGAGACGAGTTGCAGTTAAATGGAGTGGAATTCATGCAACACACCGACTACGGTAATTATCTGCAGTTGCTGCTAGCCAAAAGGCTGGGAGTGGTCAAATGCGTCACTATCACCCCGTACGTGCTGAGTGACGAAGGAAAGGTAGAGCCCATGAAAGGCGACGACCTCCTGTGGATGTGCCGACTCATCAACATTGGCACGGTAAGAGTATAAGTAAGTACTCCACCCTCTGTTCATGATGGAAAACAGGCTGACAACATTCCCGTTCTGATTCCTGCAGCATATGCATGTGAATATCTATGTAGATAGGAAAATCTTCTACCAACAGAAGATCATGTACCTATTCGATGCAGTGGTGCTAGGAGAAATCCTCAATTCCCCAAACCCTATCATTCTCCCCATATTGGATTACCACCATTCCTTTTATGTTTCTATCTTTATCTTGTTTTAATCTATCCATCCAACTCTGTAAAAAGCCGCTATGAGCCGCTACTATTGTTAGTATAATATAAAAGAAAAAAAAGTTTGTAATTTCCTGAGTCACTACTATGGCAAGTATTTATTTCCCACGTTCAGTGGAAAGAAGGGAGAAGATCTCACCATCGACTTTCTGGATGATTCGACATCGCTTGTGTGGTTTCCAACAAGGATGACGACGCTTCACGACTTCGAATTTTTCCTCTACTGATGAAAGTAGAGGCCAAGTCCTGGTACAATGCATTGACCCAGGCTAACAAGAATGCATGGGATGTGTTACGGGATGCCTTTGTAAAGAGGTTTGGTAGAGGCACAACCTCAGAGAAGCTATGGCTACTGACGGAATTGAAGCAGGGAAGTCTGCTAGAGTATGCCACCTACGAGTCCAAGTTTGTGGACTTATGGGAGAGATGGGTTGCCTCACTAGAGGAAGGCAAAGGAGCACCTAATTTCCTAAAGAAGGACCTTTTCATTGCTGGCCTGTGGTCGCCGCTTAGAGAGAAGATGAAGGGAAGGTTTCCTGCGACATATGAGTCGGCAGTAGAAGTAGCCCGCCTTAAAGACAAGAAGTTGTGCATGCAAGCAAGAGTAAATGAGTCAGAGGAAACAAGCTCGGTCCGAGCAACCCCAGTGACTGCAACAGCCAGTCATAGAGCCTAGCCACAAGAGGCATCAGAGGAGCAGCAAGACCTGTTGAGTCTCATCACTACCCAACTAGAGAGTTTATCCATGCATCTGGTGCAGTAAGGGCATGCACCTGTCAAAAATCCAGAACAAGAAAGAGGACAACGAAGGTAGAACCAAGAGTACCACTGCTATAATTGCGGGGAAGAGGGTCATGGTATGTACTACTGCCCACATCCAAGGAGGCAGAATTTCAATAGAGGGGGGAGACAGAATCAGATCTCTCCGCCAAGGGCAAGACCACCACCACCCAGGCAACCAAGGCTGATCCCACCGGTCCAGATCCTTCAACCACCTGTACAACAACAACCACCACCACAACCTCTCATTCCGCCACTACCCCCACCACCTGCTGTAAACCAAGCGGTGAGTGTTATTAGTTTAGAGGCTAAGGGGAAGGCAAAGGTAGAAGAATCAGTTCGAGAGAAGCACAAAGGGAAATCAAAAGTAGAAGAAGTGGATGCTAGGGGAGTGAAGCGTGCCAGGAACGAGGAAGCCTCTCAAAGAGAAGAGAAAATGAAAGGGAAGGCAGAGTCTAGCAAGCAAGTAGCTAAACCACGACGGAAGATAGACATCGTGGATTTCTCACTAGGTATGTATGCTAAACCCTATGACTTAGTTTAGGATGTATTGATGCAGGGCCCAAAGATAACTTGGCCCCAATTACTCCACCTTGCACCAAGAATGAGGAGGCAATGGACAAAAATGGTGAGTACCAGGAAATCAAGACCAAGGATAGCTGGGGCTATCTCTAGAAGGGATCTCGACGACATCCTACCAACTATGGATTCCCACATCAAGGGGCAATGAATCTCAAACATATACATAGATGGTGGTGCACAAATATGCATCATGAGTGAAAAAATGATGCACCATCTAGGTCTAGGGGTGAGTAGGCCGGCACCCTGCCAAGCCAAAATGGCAAACAATGTAAGAGTGAAATGCGTGGGCATTGTGAATGCGGTCAAAGTAAAAGCATTCAATACAGAAGTGGAGATAGACATCTTTGTCAGGCCACACAAAGGGGAGGGCTACCCTATCATTCTTGGGAGACCCTGGCTCATAAATATGGAAGCTAAGCAAGATTGGAGCACCAGAATGATTCAGATGAAGGACGCTAAAGGGAAGTCCATATTCTACGATATGAGGACTGGGAAGCAACGGAACATGATCTTGGAGGCTTCAGAAGCTGAGTCCACCAACGACTATTCATCTACCTCAGGAGAAGAGACAACCACCACTGACGGGAGTGACAATAGCATTGAAGTGATGGGGGTCATTCTTAAAGACCCAAAAAGATTGACACAATTTGAAACACCCCCGACAAACCAAGAGGAACCATCAGGTACGCAATCCTTAGAGGATGCAGGTAAATTACAAAGGATTCTCTCAAATGAGTTAATCGATGAAGAAAGGAAGGAATATGTCTCAATGCTGGGTAATTTCACTACACTATTCATTGATGGCTATGATAAGATCACAGGAATCATAGTAGTACAACACCACATAAAACTCAAGGAAGGCAGTAAACCCGTGGTGCAAAGGCTCAGAGACTTGGAGTAATCCAACAAGAGGCACTACTTAAAGAAGTGAGGAGTTTGCTATAGGTAGGTTTCATCTACCCTATCGAAGACTCAAAATGGGTCTCCCCAGTAGTAGTCACACCAAAGAAGAATGGCAAGTGGAGAGTCTGTGTGGACTATAAACCTCTCAATGCAGCCACGAAGAGGGATCACTTTCCCTCCCATTCCAGGATGAAATTCTCAATGAAGTGGTGGGTCACAAGCTATACACAGTGTGCGATGGATACTCAATATACTTCCAGATTAGCATTGCGGAAGAAGACCAGAAGAAGACAACCTTCATCCCACCTTGGGGATGCTTTGCTTACAAGGTGATGCCTTTTGGCCTCGCTAACGCTCTGGCCACATTTCAGCGCTATGTGACCTTTGTTTTCCAACCCTACTTTGGAACGTCAATACGGGTTTTCATAGATGATTTTTGCATCTATAGTTCACGAGCCCTCCATTTAATCAAAGTCTATGATGGCTTAACCAGGCTGCAAACCTTGGGTGGTCAGCTCAACCTGGATAAGTGTCACATTGGTGAAAGCAAAGTCACTCTCCTTGGCCATGTAATTTCAGCAAAAGGGATTGAAGCTGACCCTAGCAAGATTCAAGCTCTGCTATCTTTGTCATCACCCACCACCGCTAAGCAGTTGGTTTCTTTCCTTCAGAAGGTAAGATACTTAAGCAGGTTCATTCACTTGCTATCTCAAGTGGTCCTCCCTCTACAAAAAATCACCCAGAGGTATGTCTTCTCATGGAGTGAAAAAAATGAGCAACAGTTTACCGAGGTGAAGCAAATCCTAGCTAAGCTCCCCACCATTTCACCCCCTAAGTGGGACAAGCCATTTTATGTGAACCCTAGTGTAGGAAGTGATACACTCGGAGCCGTACTAATGCAAAAGGACCCCCAAACTTCTTTCATGCGTCCTATTTACTTCTCTAGTCGTGTCATGACCCCGTCAGAAAAGGGATTTATCGAAGTAGAACACATGGTTCTTGCACTAATGTTTGCTACCACAAAGTTTCGCTCCTATCTTCTGCCTAGACCCTTTGTAATCCTGACAATGGAGGATGTTTTCCCATATATAATGCGACACATGGATGTCTCATCTAGGATCTCTAAATGGCTGGTTAGACTCCACCAGGGCTAGTTTAGTGGGAATTCTTACTCATCGCCATTATGAGAAGAAGCTGAAGGTCAACATGGAAGCAAAAGAAGAAACACCAATGGTAGAAAGTCCTAAGCTAGAAAGAGCTCACTCTCTATTCTTTGACGGAGCATACAAAGGAACAGTGGACCAGTCTGTAGCTGGCATAGTCATTTTCAATGAGCAACAAGAAAGAGTATTCTCCATCGGGCAGTTATTACACTCCCACTCCAACAACGAAGCAGACTATGAAGCTCTAATTCTTGGGTTGGAACAATGCATTTCACAAGGAATTCAGCGCCTAAATGTGTTTGGCGATGCTTTGCTTTTGATAAGGCAGATAAACGGCACTTGGGTTTGTAAAAATCAAGTTTTACTTGGTCAACTACACCAAGTTAAGGATCTTCTAAGGAAGTTTGAAGCAGTGAAACTATTTCAGGTCCCCATAGAAGAAAATCAGGAGGCAGATGCTCTAGCCAAAGAAAGAATACAGGACGTTCCCGTAGGAGCAATCAAACTGAAACTACCCCGCTTTCAAGGTAGTGATTCTATACCTGATACCATTAACTTTCTAGATACAGGAGAATGTCCAGAAGGGTACACCAAAGGCAAGAAACAGTGGCCGGTAAGGAAGGCTACCAGATACCGCCTTGTAAACGACCACTTGTATTGTAAGGGCAAGGATCAGATTCTCAGGCGAGTGCCAACCTCTAGTGAGATCACAGAGGTAATTTCAAGTTGCCATGATGGCGTCTGCGGTGGTCATTTTTCTCTAGATATCACCAGTAGGAAGATTCTACAAGCAGGATACTCTTGGCCTAGTCTAAGCAGGGATGTACACCATTGGTGTAAAACATGCAAGGCTTGTCAAGTGGCCAGTGATCGCACATCCACAAGCTCCTATCATCTCATATGGTCCATTTGAAAAATGGGGAATAGATGCAATCGGTCCTTTACCAAGGGCCCAATCAGTAAACTGTACATTATAGTGGGTGTAAACTACATGACTCGATGGGCAGAAGCAACAGCCACCACCCGCATTACAGCCCAAGAGGTAGCAAAGTTCATTTTTTATCACATCTATTGCCATTTTGGAACTCCTCTAGAGATAATATCAAATAGGGGACCAGGTTTCAGAGGCAATCTGGTGGGAGAACTAATGAAAAAGTTAGGCATCACACGCCGACATTCCACACCATACTATCCACAGTGTAATGTCCTAGTAGAAAAAATAAACGGAATGATTTGCAAAATCATCACAAAACAGGTGAACAATCAAACATGAGACTGGGATAAACATCTCATGGCCGCTCTATGGGCCTATCAAACGACGTTCAAAACTTCATTAGGTTTCACCCCTTTCCATCTAGTTTATGGGAAGGAGGAAATTCAACCCATTGAGGTACAGATAGCCAGCTTACGAGTCTTGGCAAGCTAGATACAACGCCCAATTGTAAATCTTTGAAACCACATCCTGGATCTGGAGAGGCTCCAACTAGATAAGGAAGAAGCAATCAATCACTATGCAACGCAGGCAGAACAACGCCGGCTCACCTTCAATTAAGGGCTTAAATAAAAGGGTATGTTAGTGCTGAGATACGACAACAGATTTGACACCAGGAAGGACAAGAAATTTCAACCTAGATGGGAAGGACCGTTCATTGTCAGAAGGCGCTATGACAACGGCACCTATAAGCTCATGGAAGCAGATTGGAGAATTCACAAGACTAGAGTCAATGGATGGAGGCTGAAAAGGTATTTTCTTAGGTTTGATGCAGAGTTCATGCTAGACATTCTAGAAGAGGGAGAACCCTCTAATTCCACAACTAAAGACGTAGAAGAAGGGCTAGAAGCATGAATGCCTCTAGCCAGATGGGAGGGCTAATGACGGTCGGTTTTCGAAACCGTGACCGTGAGAACCACACCCTAAGGAAGGGAAGGCTTATTACCAAAGAAGAAGAAGAAGAAAAAAAAGCTCTTACCATTCACCATACCCACCCACCAAGGTTAACCACTAGCAGGGAGCCGCCAGTTTGGCCACACACCCTCCATTATCGCCAGAAGATGGCCTCACTCTCTCTCCTACTGCTCGGCTCCGCCAATATTCTCTCTCTCTCCTACTCTGTCGCAGCATCACCCGGCCCGGTGGGCGCATGAGACACCTATGCCCCTGTCACACCCACCGGCAGGCCGCCACAAATATTGTATATTCTCCCTCTCTATCTTTCAAATATTCTCCCTCTCTCTCTCTCTCTCTGCTCGTCCACACCCCAGCCCCGGCAGGTCGCCTATCCCCAATTCCCCCCCCCCCCCCCCCGTCCACAATCCACTGGCATTACTATACCCCACCCTTGTTTCTTCCTAACCATGGCGGACCACCTTATATTCCACCCCTCCCCTACCTTCACCTAGCTCTAAGTTCTCTCTCTCTCTCTCTCTCTCTCTCTCTCTCTCTCTCTCTCTCTCTCTCTCTCTCTCTCTCTCTCTCTCTCTCTCTCTCTCTCTCTCTCTCTCTCTCTCTCTCTCTCTCCTCCCTCCCCCTTGGGAGCGGCCCTGCGAGCCTTAGGGAAGCCACACTCTCTCTCCCTCTCTTCACTCACTCTCTCTCTCTATTCTCTACCCTCCCTCCCTTATCCCCTCACCACCTCACCCCTTGATCTCCCTCTCTCTTACTCCCGTGGTGGGAACCCGCCCTAGGGGGACCTCACACCCTCCCTCTTAATATATTCCACCCTCTCTCTCTCTCTCTCTCTCTCTCTCTCTCTCTCTCTCTCTCTCTCTCTCTCTCTCTCTCTCTCTCTCTCTCTCTCTCTCTCTCTCTCTCTCTCATTGACTATCCCCACACCCTGCCCAGCGGCCTCTCTCTCTGTCGTGCTCTCTCTCCTCGGACCTCGCGGGCACTGAGAGCACCACACACAACACACTCCAATCCCCCCCCCCCCCCCCCCCCCCCCCGCGTCCTATCCTCTCATACCCCCTCCCCCCTCTACACACTCACCCCCTGTCTCCCTCGTGCTCTGTGCACACATGCCGCAGGCAGGCCCCCCCCCACGCTCTCTGTCGCGCTCTCCCCTTCGCAGCCCGGAATGCGCACACACAGCACACTCATACACACACCCACACAGACACCCGAGCGCACACACCCCTCTCTCTTACCCCATTCACCCCCCCTCCACCTCTCTGTCGCCCACAGCACCGCCGAAAAACAAAAAAAATGGAAATATATATATATATATATATATATATATATATATATATATATATATATATATATATATATATATATATATATATATATATATATATATACACACACGATAACCACACACCCCCCGTTCCCACGCACGCATACGCACACACACATATACATATAATTACACATATGTACACACATATACTCGCACACCTATACATAACACACACACACACAAAAAAAATACAAAAAAATAAAGAATTCTACGACTACGAAGACAACAACAAAGGAGGACGACCCGGATCATGCAACACCGACAACAAAAAGAACAAAGGCACCGACAGCATGCCCCCGTCGACCCCGAAGAGACGTACGCGCTACACCAAAGCACACGCAAGCTGCCATTCACCGGCATCACGCAACCACAACACCATTTTCAATAAACCATAGGTTATTATCATCATTTTTTAGTTTTCACCAAAGCCTTGTAAATTCCCAATTTGTAATTTGCCTCTCTTTAGGTGATGGTCACAAAGGCCCACCTAGAGGTTTTCATTTTTTAATAACTCCCAAAACAAAGCAAGGGTCAACCACATGAGGCCCACCGCCTTGCTTTGTCTCCCCGATTAGCTTACCCTAATCCAAGCAGCCAACACCTATAAAATGGCACTGAGAGGTCATTATCGGGGGGGGGGGGGGGGGCAGTTCATGAGAGGTCAGCACTTGGTAGAGTTTTAGTGGAAGGAACGGACACTATTGGCATCATGGGAAGGGGAGCTTGTGTGATGGTTTGTTTTGGGAATTGCACCATGTGAAGGGAGCTACATCCACCTCTCAACTCCAATGGTCAATGCACACACACATACACATTCTTGGCGGTAAGTTTCAATATCATCGAGTCGTCTTTAGAGAACGCACCAACTAGATTTACCATCTCTTCTCTCTATCACCATGGTGTGTCACCTCGCCGGAAGGAAGGTCATTGTAAATACTGCAAGAAATAATTCTCCCTCACACCCCCGAGGGCTTATCAACAATTGTCAATGCTCTCTCTCTCTCTCTCTCTCTCTCTCTCTCTCTCTCTCTCTCTCTCTCTCTCTCTCTCTCTCTCTCTCTCTCTCTCTCTCTCTCTCTCTCTCTCCGTGTGTAAGTTTGTGGTGTTCACATCACCGTGGTCTGCGTCCTAGCCGCTCAAAGCTAGGTATTGCCCCCTGTTCGCTTTACCGTGACCGGCTCGAGGCATGCCATCAGCTCCCAGCGTTTTAGAGGCCGTCGGGGTTCGTGTCTCGCTTTGCTCCTGTCACCATCAAACTCTTGAAGCTTAGCCTTCTTTAAGAATTGTTTGGTTGTTGCTTCTCCCGTATCCTCATCCTCATCATCGTTATTGTTTCTTTTTTGCTTCTTCTTTGTTGATCGTTTATCCCTATTTTCATCTTCTTCTTTCTTCAATATTTTTCCATATTCTTTCTTTGATGTCGCAGAATCGAAACTGCTATGATACCACTTGTTACGCGACATGGGAGAGCAAAATACATTGATAATGAAAGATACAGAGTACGCATAATAAATATATGAAATAAAGAATCTGGATGGATGTAAGATAATCATTACAAGAGAAGCATAGCTTGTCTCATAACCTCCCGACCACCCCCGAGCTATCTCAATCTCAATCTCAATCACACTCTCACTCTCAATCACAATCGCAATCTCAATCTCAATCTTGTGCACAAACTCAATCTCAATCACACTCTCAATCTCAATCTCAATCACAATCACACTCTCAACCTCTTGATGGCAACAATGATTATAATTGGAATCGCAACACGATCACAATCCCAATATCATGAAACCTTGCACAGATCCTGTTTCACACATTGGTTTCTGCGTCGTCTACAAAATAGCCAAAAGAACATACTCGTGCAACCAAATCAAAATGATAATCAAATTCAAAACATCATTTTGTACCATCATAAAAGAGTGCAATCATTTCTTAATTGGATCAAACAAAAAAGATATTACTTGTGTATATTTGTTTGTAAGCTAACCTATTGCTGCTTGTAGGCTATCCTCTTGCTACTGGCAATTTATTCCTATCATAGCTTTGTCATACGACCTCATAATATGAGCTTCCAAGTACTCAAAACAATGGAAACACGTCTAGTCGACAAGGCAACATAAATATAACTGAAAGAAACTTATTTCTTTGGCTGAAAATGCAACTTTTAGGTCGCGAATCAGAAAACCCCTATTTGTGGGTCTCCATAACTTTTTAAACTTATTTTAAGCTTGTCCATGTATTTTAGGATAAAACAGATAAAAATAAAACATTGATATTTATGAAAACAACAATTTTGACTACGTGTTTACTTTACAATCTATAGCCGAATCATCTTTTATTCAATAATTATTACTAAATACATATTGTGAAGAGAATATAGTTTACCCCTCTATATCTTAAAGTCATTTATGTATGACTAATACTCTCTATCTCATAAACTATTCAGCAATCTTTTAAACCATATTTAACAAGAGATCTAACATATTGCATCCTTTCTGACTTGAAGAACTTGGAGAATTAGTCCTGTTACATTGTCCACGTTGCCTTGTAGACCAGACCTGTTCCCATCATTTTGAGTACCTAGAAGTCTATATTCTAAGTGTATGACAAAGTTATGACAGAAACAAATTGAAAACAGCAGCAGGATAACCTACAAGTAGCAACAGGCTAGCTTACAAACAAGTATACACAGGTAATATCTCTTTTGTTTCATCCAATCAAAAAGTGATTGCACTCTTTTATGATGGTATAAAATAATGTTTTGAGTTTGATTATCATGTTGAATTGGTTGCATGAGTATGTTCTTTTGGCTTTTTTGTAGACGATGTAGAACCCAATGTGTAAAACAGGATCTGTGCAAGGTGTCATGATATTGGGATTGTGATCGTGTTTTGATTCCAATTATGATCGTTGTTTCCATCAAGAGATTGTGTGATTGTGATTGAGATTGAGATTGAGAGAAAGAGTGTGACTGAGATTGAGATTGTTTGTAATAGGACTTATTCAGCAAAGTTTTGATATATATTTTGTTTGGAGTAAAGTTTTTTTTTTCATTCAGCGTTTTTCCACTGTATAGGACTTCATTCTAATCGTTTTCGTGAAGTTTAAAACTTTGACCTGTGACACCTCTCGGGAGCTAGTTTTGAGGCTGCTAAGGTCAAAATTTGGAAAAATTTTGTACGTAGCAGCTGTAGTATCAACACGAGGAAACATATTGCTTCTTTGCGTTTTCCCAGATTCCTTCATTTTGATGCTCGTTTCAGCCCGTAGATTAGAGAAAAAGTGTGAAAATGTTGTTTTAGGCTGTTTTTGTAGAAATTATTGACTTGCAGGTAAATTTTTGGGCAACCTGAGCAGGATATGGATTTTTTGCATGACACAACTTTTGAAGAGCTTGATAAGATGAACAAATTCATATGAGATAGCCCTGGTCAAATTCTGAACCATTTGGGATTTACGGCTTGCTAAAAATGGCCAAAAATTATGGACTTAAGTTTCTAAATTTGCTACCTTGCGAGTGTGGGTTGCATTTTTGTGGTTCTTGTGCGTTTGAGTGCAGGGTGTCTCTTTCTGAGCCTATTTTTGGATCCTTTGCTAATGATTGGAGGAAGATAAAATATAACCACTTTTTTGGCGTGAAGAAGACATCCTGCAGAAGGAGGCTATTCTACTGTGATGGCCCCTTGAGATTGTGATTGCGAGTGAGAGTGTGAGTGAGAGTGAGAGTGCAACTGAGAACTGTGCACAAGATTGAGAGTGAGATAGCTTGGGGGTGGTCGGGAGGCTGATACGAGCTACGCTCTTCTTGTACCCGTGTTGATATCAATACAGATCTCTGATTTCCTGCGTCTACTCTGTATACTTGCAAATTTTTGTTATTTAGTTGTTGTACTCCCATATCTCGTTACAAGGAGTCTGTATGCATAATAGTTACAAGAGGAGCATAGCTCGTTAACCTCCCAACCACCCCCGAGCTATCTCACTCTCAATCTCACTCACACTCTCACTCTCAATCACAATCACAATCTCAATCTCAATCTTGTGCACAATCTCAATCTCAATCACACTCTCACTCTTAATCTCAATCACACTCACACTCTCAATCTGAATCTCTTTATGGCAACAACGATCATAATCGAAATCACAACACGATCACAATCCCAATATCATGACACCTTGCATAGATCTTGTATCACACATTGGTTTCTACATCGTCTACAAAATAGCCAAAAGAGCATACTTGTGGAACCAAATCAACATGATAATCAAATTCAAAACATGATTTTATACCATCATAAATGAGTGCAATCACTTTTTGATTTGATGAAATAAAAGAGATATTACCTGTGTATACTTGTTTGTAAGCTAACTTGTTACTGTTTGTAGGCTGCCCTGCTGCTGTGCTGGCAATTTGTTTCTATCATAACTTTTCCATACAAACTCTGAATATAAGCTTCCAGGTACTCAAAACGATGGGAGCAAGTCTGGTCTACTAGATATTGCAAGCAGAATTGCAAAAAACCTCTTTCTTTGTCTAAAAATGAACTTTTATGTTGCGACTTGTAAAAACTCTATTTTTGGGTCTCCACTACTTTTTCAACTTATTTTAAGCCTACCCATGTATTTTAAGCTACTTTTTCAACTTATTTTAAACCTACCCATGTATTTTAAGCTAAAACACATAAAAATAAAACATTGATATTCATAAAAACCTCAATTTTAATTACATGTTTCCTTTACAGTTTACAACCAAATAATCTTTTATTCAATAATTATTACTAAATACATCTTTAATGTATTGTGAAGAGAATATATTTTCTCCCTTGATATCTTGAACTCATTTGTGTTTGATTAATACTCTCTATCTCATAAACTATTTTTAGACTATATTTATTAAAAGATCTTACATATAACATTCTTTTTTACTTTAAGAACTTGGAAAAATAGTCCTATTACATTCTCCTCTATTAGAATTAACTTTGTCCTCAGAGTTGGAAGGAGGGGGGAATACATAGTAGGTCATCTAGAGAAACATATTTGAACTCATCTAGAAGCTTTTCCACATACTATGGATTCTTTCCTTCTCCTTTCCAGGTTCATCTTTTAATTCATTTACCAAGTTTAAGAAGGTCTCACAGCCTTGTCTCAACCCCCTTATCAGTTTTGTAGCAGAAATCAAAATGGACTTACTATTTCTTTGCTCCTTTTGAATAGTGCGACTACTACCATTTGAAGACTTAAAAGAGATTTTCCTTTCTTCACAATCAATAAAGACCTGATTTTAGTCATCCAATCCATGCCAATAATTACGTCATGCACCCCCATGTCTATGACATAAAAATTTCCCTTGTGATTTTGACCATTCAGAGAAAAAGACACATTTTCAATTAGGCCTTTCGTTAGACTTTTCTTTCTACTTGCTAATTCCACAGGTTTTTTTTTCTTGGGTGAATTTTAGATTTTCTCTACCAGTTTGGTGGACAAGAAGCAATGCGTGCTACTCAAATCAACTAGGAAGTTCAATTTCAGATTGGATTCTATCCACAAATTTGATCACAGAAGCTTTCAGATGTCGCACTAAAGACGTAAAACACCGTAAAGGAGGGGCAGATGACTTACCTTTATCATTCGCTTCATCGATGGTCTCTATTTCAGCCATCTTGGCCCGCACTGCCTTGTCAATTTCTTTGTTCGGACATTCAAGCGTGTGGTTTCGTTGCTCTCCACATCGGAAGCACAGTCCTAGTCTTCGAGCTCTTTCAAGAAATTTGGGGTCATGCTGCCAGTGTTGTGGAGGTTGCTGCTTCTGATTTCCGTTCCCACTTCCATTTCCCCTACCAGGAAAGTTTCCTCATCATTGTCCATTGTTACCTTGCCTATTAGGGAAAGGTGGGTTTGGTGGGTTTTGCTGTAGTATTGTTCTCACAATGGCCCATTGAAATCATCGTCCTAGTTTGGTTGAATTGGTCCCACTTCTCATAATTTTCTACCTTTACCACCACATCCAAGAAATCAACACAACCTGCACCCTTCAGTTAGAACTTGAGAATATCTCGTAGGCCTTCAATAAACTTCATCTTCAATGCGTCTCTCGTGAACTCCGGAGCATATTTATGTAAGCGCAAAAATTTCTCCTTGTACCCGTCCACAGACAAAGGTGTTTTGTCTCCTTCTTGCTGCTTGAAACCATAAAATTCCATCTTTTTCTCCACATTGTAGTGAGGAGAACAATACCTTTTCTTAGCTTCTGCACGGAATTCCTTCCATGCAATCACACTTTCGTTGGTACAGGTATGCATGTACGATTTCCACCATAGAGTTTCAACACTACGGAGTTGTAGGATAGAAATATTTTCCTTTGCTTCTTCAAAAAACTCCCACAAAGCAAAGAAGTCTTCAAGTTCCTCAATCCATGCTTCCAAGTCTTCGCCCGTCTTGCGTATCCCATCAAATTTGTTGTTCCCATCGTTTTGAGTACCTGGAAGCCTATATTCCGAGTTTATATGACAAAGTTATGATAGAAACAAATTGTCAATAGCAACAGGATAGCCTACAAGAAGCAACATGTTAGCTTGCAAACAAATATACACAGACGATGCAAAAACCAATGTGTGAAACAGGATCTGTGCAAGGTGCCATGATATTGGGATTGTGATTGTGTTGCGATTCCGATTATGATGGTTGTTGCCATCAAGAGATTGAGATTGAGAGTGTGAATCTGATTGCAATTCCAATTATGATGGTTGTTGCCATCAAGAGATTGAGATTGAGAGTGTGAATCTGATTGAGATTGAGAGTGAGAGTGTGATTGAGATTGAGATTGAGATTAAGAGTGAGAGTGAGAATGTGATTGAGATAGCTCGAGGGTGGTCGGGAGGTTATGAAACGAGCTATGCTTTTCTTGTAGCTATTATGCATACGGACTCCTTAGTTCATCTATTCACTCTGCATACTCTGTACTTTTCATTATCAATGTATTTTGCTCTCCCCTGTCATGTCACAAGTGGTATCAGAGATTGAGATTGAGATTGTGATTGAGAGTGAGATTGAGATAGCTCGGGGGTGGTCGGGAGGTTATGAAACGATCTATGCTCCTCTTGTAACTATTATGCATACAGACTCCTTATTTCATCTATTCACTCTACGTACTCTGTACTTTTCATTATCAATGTATTTCACTCTCCTGTGTCGCGTCACAAGTGGTATCAGAGCAGTTTTGATTTTGTGACGTTGATGACAGGATACAAGGAATGACTGACGAAAGAAGAAGATAAAAGTGAAGGTAAATGACCAAAGGAGAAGAAGCAAAAAAAAGAATGATGTGACGATGACGAGGACTCTGATGCGGGAGAATCCGTGGTGAAATAATTCTTCAAGAAAGCTAAAATCAATGAGTTTGATGGCATAAGGAAGACATGCAAAGATTTAAAAGCGTGGATTGAAGAACTCGAGAATTTTGGATTATGTTTTCAATATGGAGAACAAGACTACCAAACTTTTGAATCCTTGAGCAAAGTGACCCCAATAAGGCAATATGTACCAAGATTGCTCAACTGGAGATTATTGGTGATGTGGATGATAAAGGTAAGTCATCTAGACCTTCTTTGTGACACTTTATGTCTTTGGTACGTCATTTCAAAGCTTTTGGTATCAAATTTGTGCAAAAAATCAGAAACCTGAAATTGAATTTCTTAATTGATTCAAGTAGTACACATTGCTTCTTGTCCTCTAATTTGGCTGAGAAATTAAACCTAAAATTAAATTGAGAAATTAAAAGACTTATGTAATTAACTAGTGGTAATAAAAGGTTCACGAAAGAACTAATTAAAATTTTATATTTTCCTTTGAATAGTCAGTCATAAGGATAATTTTTCTATAATACACAGGGTGCATGATGTAATTATTGATATGATTGGGTGACTAAAAAAATTGTATTTTGATTGATTGTGAAGAATAAAAGGGAAGAAAAATTCGTGGGGATAGTTGCACTATCTATAGAGAAGAAAGAGATAGTTTTGTCCGTGAAATAGATAATGTTACTTAAACAAGGGTGTGAGACCTTCATAACTTTTTCAAAAGAGTTAAAATATAAACCTGAAAAAGAAAAAGAGAAAGCTGTTGTATATCTCGGAAGGGTGACCTTGAGAGAGGGTATCCACGTTGATCCTGATACGGTCAAGGCAATTGAGGAATTGCCAATACCAAAATAAAGACTATGAGAGATATAAGGAGCATTTTAGGATTAACACATTATAAGTGAGCACATGTTAAGAATTTGTCTAAGATTGCATGACGTCTAACTAAACTAACAAAAATAAAACAAGGGATTTGTATAATTTGAAGCATGTCAAGCTACATTTGAAAGACTGAAATAAGAGGCATTGAAGATTATATTATGAAGATTCTAGAATTAGGAAAACATTCTTCAAAGGGGAGAACAAATTTGATGTGTTTTATATGAGAAGGAAAGAGTTGTGATATATGAATATAGAAAGTAGAGAAGACATGATTTGAACTATCCTATGTATGATTGCAAATTAGTTAAGAATATATCTTCACTCGTCCATTACTCAATAATACGTAGAAGTGATGGCTTCAACTATTATAAGAGTACAAATTTGATTTGAAATATTTAGCTAGAAAAGAGACATGGTCACTAATGCCTTGAGTCCAAGACCGATATATAATATCATTTATGTGGTCTATAGTGACTTGATTGATTAAGTTTGATATCAAGTGATTCACAGGGATTTTAATTACGCGATGACGCATTTTGTTAAATGTTAATTATTTTTGTTATTATCACTATTTTTTTCATGTTAATAACATATCTAATGTCATGACTTACGAAAACCGGTAGAAAACGTAAAACCGACGGGGCAGCCACAAACCCCGGCAGGCGCGGCGGGCATATTATAAACCTCGGTGGGCCCAGCGGGCAAAGCAAGAATCCCGCCGGCCCCGTCATGTACCCCTCCATATTTGGCGGCTCTATATAACCCTGTAGTAGACATCACATCACATCACCGCTTCCTCTAAATTTGGTCATCCTTTAAAATTTAGAAGAAAAACTAAAGGTAAAAAAATGAATAGTCTTTAAAAAAAAATTAAAACTTAATGAAACTCTGATCATGGATCATTAGTTCTTTTTTGGACTGAACTGATTCTTGAAAGGAGGTAGAAAGGTGAATCTTTGGGTCGGTATCTCTACATTTGGGATGGACTAATCTCATGTTTGGTTCACCGTTATATTTGCTAAATTGATTGCTATATTGATTAGAACTTCTATCATGGGTCATTAGTTCTTTTTTGGACTGAACTGATTCTTGAAAAGAGATAGAAAGGTGAATCTTTGGGTCGATATCTCTACTTTTGGGATGGACTGATCACATGTTTGATTCACCATTGTATTTGCTTGCTATTCCGATAAGAGCTCCAATCATGGGTCATTAGTTCTTTTTTGGACTGGACTGATTCATGAAAGGAGGTAGGAAGGTGAATCTTTGGGTCGATATCTCTACTTTTGGGATGGACTGATCACATGTTTGATTCACCGCTGTATTTGCTTGCTATTTCGATTAGAGCTCCAATCATGGGTCATTAGTTCTTTTTTGGACTGGATTGATTCATGAAAGGGGTAGGAAGGTGAATCTTTGGGTCGATATCTCTACTTTTGGGATGGACTGATCACATATTTGATTCCCGGCCGTTGTATTTGCTTGCTCATGTTTGAGTAGATTGAGGTTTATTCCCTTCAGGCTTCACTACTACGCTAATTGTGTGTGACATTGATTATAACACCAATGTTTGGTTTGAATAATACTTGAAAGAAGAGATAGCATACTGAGCTATGTTTATTGGTATTGCAGGCATCCAATAAGTATGTCTTCCACCGGGAATGTGAGCGGTGATATTGGTGTCTCAAGCCTGGCTTCCTTGAGGAGACCTCCTACCTCGATGCCAGGTCCTGCTTCGCAGGGCAAGTGAAAGGCAGGTGGAAAAAGTCCAGGACCCGAGTGGAATTTTGCCACAAATTTAAATAATTATCAAGTTGGAAATGTAACTTTTGTGGCGAAGAGAAATCTGGAGGAGCACCAAGAATAAGGGATCATTTGCTAGGTGGCAATACCAGAATCCAAGGAGGAAAGTGCAAGGGCTTAGGTGTAGAAGAAGCAGCTATGCACTTAAAAGCTTTAATTGATAAGCTAATTTCCACGAGCAAAAGATCAAAACTCTCTACTTTCGACCATCACACCCCCATATCGATAAGATCAAACCAGTATGAGGGATCATTGGGTGTAATGCCCACCAATGGAAGCACTCAAAGTAGGGAACCAACTTCTCATATCGATGGAAGTACACCTCCAAACCATGGATCTCCTGACTTTCAGGTAGGATCGTCAAAAAGTAGACAGGTTAGCTTACAGACGAGCTTCAAAACACTTGCCTTAGAAGAAGCACAACTTGCACTAGCTAAAACCGTCTATTTCACTGGGGGATCATTGGCCATTGTCACCCGTGATGCATGGAAGTCAGCTTGGAAACGCATTGGGGAGTATGGTGCTAGATTTACCCCTCCAACATATCACCATATGAGAAACCAACTGTTGGATAAATGTTACACAAGTACACAACAGGATATTCAAAGGGTAATATTAAATGCAACAGAACAATCTGGATACACCATAGTTAGTGATGGTTGGTCCAACGTTCAAAGGCGACCATTGATCAACATCATGCTTGTATGTCCTCGTGGTGAATGTTTTATCAAAGCTATGGATAGCTCTAGTCAAATAAAGTCTTGCAGTTTTATAGCTGACATCATTGGCGACGCAGTTGAGAAACTTGGAAAAGAAAATGTTGTCCAAGTAATCATGGACAATGCCAAAAATTGCAGGGCTGCACATAGAATACTTGAAAGTCGCTTCTCTCACCTATATAGTGCTGGTTGCAGTACACACAGCTTGAACTTGGTATTGCAAGATTGGTACAAGAGGGAGGACACAGAGTGATTCAAATGGATAGTAGACAATGCTCTCTTAATAGTCAAGTTTGTTTCAAAGCGTCGGAGGGTTCTTGACATGTACCGTCAGAGGATGTCTACTATGTTAAAACTGCCGTGCGAAACTAGATTTTGCACCAACTACTATATTGTAGAATCACTAATAAAAAATAAGAATGCTGTGATGGAGACATTTGTTTGTGCCACTTTTTCAGAATGGGAGGTTGGTCAAGGGGATAAGATAAAAAGCAAAATAGGGGTGATCAGAGATCTACTAGCTGATCGCCACTTCTGGGATGATGTGGTGGATGTGCACAATGTCATGATGCCAATTATGCTCGCATTACGCCAATTGGATTCTGCCTTGCCTAACATAGGTAAGGTGTGGATGGATTGGTGGACTGTTCAAGAAAGCCTTGCAAATCCAGAGGAGCCCCAGGAGCCAATTGTGAAGCCTTGGAAGACACCATTCACTCAAAAGAGGAGAGAAATTTTGAGAAAGTATGTGCATGGTCGATGGGTTGGAGCACATAGTCCACTACACAGCGTAGCTTTCTTATTGGATCCAGAGTATTGGGCAATGAAACCAGACAAACTTGATGAGGAGGTGCTAGAAGACTTTTATGATGTGATAGGCAGGTTTTATGATGATCCTGATGAGCATGCATCAGCTATTACTGATCTTATGAAGTTTAAACTCAAAGAGGGTAAGTTTGGTACATAATTTGTGCAGAAACTTGCCACGGAGCAACCAGCATGGAAGTGGTGGATGATGAATGGTGGTAGTGCACCCACCCTTAAATGCCTAGCTGTTATAATCCTAGCCCAATGTGCATCCAATTCAAGTTCTAAGAGAAACTGGAGTACATATAAATATGTACATTCCACCATCAGAAACCGCCTTCTAAATTCAAGAGCTGAAAAATTGGTGTATATGTACTGCAACCATCGGCTATTGTCAAGAGTGCAAGCTGAGAACTACAAAGAGGAGATGGCGCACTGGACTTATGATGTAACCAATGATGAGGTGGATGAAGACAGTGAGCTGCAAGGGGAATCTCATGAAGTAGAAACTACATGTACTTTAGAAGAGATTGAAGAGAATTTGGAAATTGAACCAACTTTGACCGTCGCAGCAAGTGACGGTGGTTTAATTAATAGATTATCGAATCCATTGAGTGACTTCTGGTTAAGTTCAGAAATTGTTTATCTTATAAGCTTTTTTTTATATTTAGTTTAAGGTTTAGACATTTGCTTAATAATAAACGAAGCCCTTAAAAACCTTTACAAGGCCACAAATCACTATTAAAGCTTCATAATATACAAAGCCCTAACAAATCATTGCATTATCACATATCATAATTGAAGCTGAAGTGAAGACAATTCACAATTCACTAATAAATTCTCGCAAGCCAACGAGTAAATGTTTTCAAATGTTACAAAAACTATCCAAGTGATAGTGAAATATTTGTGAGAATATCTTCATTCTCCTGTTCACGCTGACCTTTAAGCTTATATAGTCTTCAGACATTTTGAACACTGCATATAGCTTTTCGGATATCTCAAACTCACATATAGCACAATGAAAGTTATCCATCATGCTTTGCATCAAGCATGATATATGATACATATGTCCGCATGGCAAGCTGAAGTGACCACACCACTATGAAATAATGATCTACATATGGGGCAAGGACCACCGTGCTCACCAGAAGCTGGAGGGGCCTCAATAGATGTTGGGTGCTCAATCAATGTGGCAGCAGTTTGTTTTTTATAGTCGCCTCTAACTCTTTTACGTGGCGAGATAGCACCTTCACCTCCCTTTGCAAGTCTCTATTTAGGGTTTCTTCTGCATGAGAGCCTTGTGTAGCTTGTGATGCTTGCCTGAGTTGAGTTTGAAGCTCCTCCTTAACTTGGTGCACTTCCATTGATGCACCTTCTAGTGCCAATGACATCTCTTACCGTGTGACGGTGATTGCAGTACTGCGAATGTCCTCAACCGTCATGTGAGGTGTCCTTGAGCTAAAGTCCACTGCTTCACCCAAGACATAATGCATGTATAACATCTTGGAAAACCACAATGGACAATCGATATGATGCATAGGATGACCCATAACATCGAGATATATGTTCTCTCCATTGTCTCGTATGTCTGCAGTAATGCATTGTGATAGCTTGAGTCAGCCTTTCTTGATGTTGTCATCTGCAACGCCTGGACATATGTATTTCACCATTTCTCAGTCAATCCTAGTGTTCACCTCTTTCCATTGTGTACCCACTGGGTTGGCCCACTGGGAGCAACGAGCAGCAATTCGAGCGGTGTCGTTCACTCCACTGCCTTGACACATGGATCTGAGACGCTCAAAAGCACGCTTAGCCCTTTGATTATCATTATCCATATCCTGATTAAACACTATACTTCAGTTACGGCATACAAAATTAATGATAATCAATTGCTATAAGAGTAACCACCATTTTACGACAATCAATTGCTATAATTTTAACCACCATTTTACGACAATCAATTGATATTAGAATAACCACCATCTTACGACAATCAATTGATATAAGAGTAACGACCATTTTTTATATCAATGAATGACAATCAGTGACTCCACGTGGCTTATTGCTTGAAACTTATGAGAAAAAACAAAACTCATAGAAAATTTGTTGTCTATTGAGATATAACAAAGTGTTTTTATTACTCATACATCATCCATGGCGCATAAAACCCAATTTTTAAAAGTGCTTTTATAAGTCACAAGTCTCAGAAAACCCTGCTTCATAAAGTACATCATATATCCATAAAAAAAAGGCTACACTCATTTCAGAGGGAGGGCGTAAGCATCGTTCTGGCTGGGCTTCAAATCTTTCTAATTCTTCGTCCAAAAGTGCCAAGGTCTTTCTGTCTGTGGATTTCTTCCTCACCCAACCTTCCACAACAATCCTAGATATGGCTTGTACCTCCACTGAAACCTTATGTTTGAACCAATCTATTCTGTAGTAGTCAGAGAACTCTCCACAAAACTTATAAAATTGCCATATCACCCATCCTATGGCGTACACATCTGTGGCCTTGGTCCATGGGCATAAACTCTTGCCATCTAGTAACTCAGGAGCTCGCCAAGGATGAAGCTTTTGCTAGTTTTCATCGGTATTGTTGGTCTTTTGTGTCTCTAAGCCAACACGCAGAGCCAATCCCCAATCAATTATTCCAATACGGTGAGTGAGATCCTTGGTAAAGTCCAACATGATGTTCCATGGATGGAGATCATTGTGGATCACTCCCTAGTCATGTGCGAATCGCAATGCCTTCACCAAGGCATGGATCAATGAGGGAGCATGATTGCACAGGCTCTTGATACGTGTTTTCTTGTCATCAAAGGGCTGCTCCCATTTAAAGTCTTCAGGGATCTTTCCTTTCCCCTCTTGATGCGCTACAAGCGTCGTGAAAGAGCCATGTGGAAGGGGCACTGTCTCTATAAGATCACCTAAAGTTCCCCCATTGAAGTAGGGGAATATCAGAAACCATGGCAACGTTACAGAGTGGGCAATACTCCTCACAATCCCTCTATGGTTGAGATCTACTCCACTTTCTGATGCAAAGCTTTTCCACTGATGCTTGGCCTGTCCTTTGAACTCCTTGGCACAATAAGTATTCGTTGCAGGAAGGAAACTGATCCCTTTGATTTGAACTTTCCACCCTGTGCCATAAGCCCCTGACCCAAGTTTCTTGATCTTCTTAATGGACTTATTTGGAATGCCCAAAGTCATACTACATTCAGAATTGTATATACTGCTCTCCAGGTGGCTCGCAGAAGCAGTAGAACCCGATGTTCCCTCAATGGTAGCCTCCTCAATAAATGGTTCTCCAACTTGGTTGCTCCCCATTACTCTGGTGATAGCCATTCACATTTTCTTGCTTAGGCCAAACTGTGTGTCTATGTGGGATGCTCGCCTTGACCTCTCCTTTTCAGCTCTCCATCTCGCATTCCAATGCTCTAGCTTACCCTTGTCTACTTCTTGAGGGCATTCCTCTTTCAAATCAGAAGCCACCTTGGGAAAATTGCCCACCCAACTGCTCAGTAATGAGATTATTGATTCGGTTGTTTTGTCTGGATATAACAACAAAATTTTGCGGGAAATCTCACTGTATAATGATTGCAATCTAGACTCATCTGCAACAATCTGCGCTATATCGTTGGGATCTAGTGCACTGACGATTGTAATCAACAATTGTCTAATTTTCTTTTTGAACTCTATCATTGAAGTAGCAGAAGGATCCATTTTGCCTGCAATGGTATTATTGCAAACAACACATTGTGAAATATAGCTATGTGCCACTCCATTTGGATCTTTTCTACGTGAAAGAAAAAGTGCAGTATAGACCATAGATCTCGTACGCTTGGGCAGCGACACACCTAATCGCAATTGCAACCACTATAACATATGCGCGGTATTATCGCTCACAGTACCGCAAAAAAACAAACAAACTTGAAATATAAAAATTCTCGTACGCGGCAAATACTGCGGCAAAGCTGGCGGTAATGGTCTAGCAGTAACTGATGTGGTAATCGATGCGGCAATATTTCCGCAAATATTTCCGCGTGCTTTGCTGCAACAGTACCCGCACATATTACCGCGTCAAGCTTATCGCGAGCATTATCGCGAAGGGATTTATTATAAAAAAAATAGATGACTGTTTGGATTGTCCTTTGCAGGACCATCCAAAAGGTCATCTATTTTTTTATTTATTGTAGTTATTTTTCAAAATTATTATTAATTACAACAAAATATCACAATTGGACAATACATTGAGCCAAAAAAAGATTGATAATTTCATTTACATAAGTGAAATTACAATTGGGGGAGGTATTGAGCCAAAAAATGATAGGTATTGCATTTACATAAAGGGCAAAAAAAGCCCGCGTGTACAAAATAGAGTATGGTCATGTGGGATAGGGCAAACAGGGCCCGCGTATACAAAATAGAGGATGCTCATAGGGGAGTCGGCGGCATTTCACGTGGAACTCCTTGACTCTGCAAAACCATAAAAAAGAAACAATTAACACTTTGTTATTTAATATTTGATATAAAATCAACAATTTGATTATTTAGATAAGATTAAACTTACATGTTACAGACTTATGCACGCATTTTCGAACTCCTCTCGAGAGATCATTTGATTTTCAAACAACCAACACTAAGTTTGATACTCGGTATGGTTCTCTCTATATCTCTGCACTTCTCTGGTAGGCGACTCATGGTAATGTTATACTGACAAAAAATAGCAACCAATTAATTAAATGAAAAACATTAGATTTTTTACAATAAAACTAATATTTTTACTTACATATTTGTCTTTCCAAGCCGTTTTTCCTCCCGAACCATAATGCGTAGGAGTCTGATGGGATCTGGCCTCAACTTGACGCGTATACATCCTCACACCGGTTGCCCTTTCGTCCTATTTCTCGCCCATAGCGGTCTCCCACTCCACATCATGGACATTTCCTGGCCAATAGCTATGCTCTGGAGACTCCATTGTCTTCTTTGCCGCTCTCCTCACACTAGATTTTTTGTTCTTCAAAAATGTTTTGACATGCTCTTGCAACCATTGCCTTGAGAATTTTTGCCCCTCAGGGTTGAGGAAACGCATGTGCATGGTTGTCTCTATATATGTGAGGTTGTAGGGATCTTGCTGATCAAATTTGAGAAAACAATTGATATATGTGGAGTGGATTAAATGGTTGACGTGTGTGTGGAATCTCCTGCCTTGTGCTGTCCCGAGATCCACCATACCTCCTCTATGAGCCTAGTAGTATAACCCGCGAGCATCTGGTGAAGGTATATCATGGTCCTCATCTTCTGCTGGAGCAGGGAGCGGTGACTGTGGAGGAGAATCTGTAGTACTTCCCCCCCCCCCCCCCCCCCCCCCCCCCCAAAACAACAACTAGCTCCGCTCCCTCGTCGAGATCAACCGGCACTAGCGCGTGAGCTGCCCTGACGCTGACTGTTAGAAGAGCGCCGACGTGAATCTGGGACAGAAGGTGGGATAGGTGATGGATAGGTGGATGCCCGTGGCGTCGCACCCTGTGGCGTCGCACCCAACGGCGTCGGACCCTGGGGCGTTGGACCCTGTGAAGGAAAAGTTGAACCTGGAGCTGTAGCTGGAAAACTCTGCAGGTATGGAGTGCCACCAGTCGGAGTAGAGATCTCTGATAATCCAAAAGCTACTAGCTGCGCCGGTGAATAGCGCTGTGTAAGGGTCTGCTGTGAACCTAACCACTCAGCCCGAAGACGCAATGCCCTCTCCACATCTGGATCGGTCACAGGTATGGCAGTGGACCCACCTAGAGCGTCCTGAAACCAGTTGAACCCTGATGATGACTGTTGAGGCGACGGCTGTGAATGATAGGCAGAGAGAGCGTCGCGATATGACATCCCATCTGCCATGAAATCCTCAATGCTGCGAAAGCGTGGTGTGGAAGAAGAAGACATGGTCTGCATTTATTACGACAAAGATTAAACTAGGGTATAAAATTTGAATATATGATTAAAAATTTACACATTGATTTTTTTCAAACATTGGATTCTCTATAGTATCCAATGTTGAAAGAATCAAATGTGGAAAGAATCCAATGTGTGTCTACAACCTATAAAAGAGTCTTGCAAAGCCTCGAGTGCTAATAAGATATTAGTGTGTGTATTGACTAATAAGAGATTATTGTGTTTAGGATTAGTATGATCGATTGCGTGATCACTTGGACGGTCATTGGGGCCTAATACGTCACCTACGACTTAATCATGGAGGTATGTTTCTGTTTTTGTGTTGATTGTTGTTTAATTTAACATAATTAGTGTGTGTTTTAGTGTTGGCTTGTTTAATTGGCTTGTGCACACACTAATTAGTGTGTGCATTGGCTTGTGTAATTGGCTTGTGCACACACACTAATTAGTGTGTTTTAACATACACTAATTAGTGTGTGAATTAGATTGTGCACACACTAATTAGTGTGTGTTAACATACACTAATTAGTGTGTGCATTGGCTTGTGTAATTGGACTAATCACACACTAATTAGTGTGTGCATTGGCCAATTCCATTAGTCAATGCACACACTAATCACACACTAAATAGTGTGTGTATTGACCAATCACATTGGCCAATGCACACACTAATCACATACACTAAATAATGTGTGTATTGGCCAATCCAATTGACCAATGCACACACTAATCCAAAACTAATTAATGTGTGCATTGACCAATCACATTGGCCAATGCACACACTAATAGCACACTAATTAGTGTGTACATTGATCAATCACATTGGTCAATGCACACACTAATCACACACAAATTAGTGTGTGTTAATGAGCACTAATTAGTGTGTGCATTGACCAATCACATTGGCCAATGCACACACTAATAGCACACTAATTAGTGTGTACATTGACCAATCACATTGGTCAATGCACACACTAATCAGACACTAATTAGTGTGTGAATTGGCCAATGCCCACACTAATAACACACTAATTAGTGTGTGCATTGACCAATCACATTGGCCAATGCACACACTAATAACACACTAACTAGTGTGTGCATTGACCAATCACATTGGCCAATGCACACACTAATAGCACACTAATTAGTGTGTACATTGACCAATCACATTGGTCAATGCACACACTAATCACACACAAATTAGTGTGTGTTAATGAGCACTAATTAGTGTGTGCATTGACCAATCACATTGGACAATGCACACACTAATCACACACTAATTAGTGTGTGCATTGACCAATCACATTGGCCAATGCACACACTAATAACACACTAATTAGTGTGTGCATTGACCAATCACATTGGCTAATGCACACACTAATTAGTGTGTGCATTGACCAATCACATTGGTCAATGCACACACTAATCACACACTAATTAGTGTGTGCATGGCCAATCCCAAATTTAACACATTAGGTTATGCAAGTAATAAAATCTAACAAGTTTAGATTTTGCAAGTAACTAATAATTAACAAATTTAAGTTTTGGTGTGTCTTTACTTACACTAATTAGTGTGTGTAATTAGTGTGTAAAGAACGTACACATGCACTAATTAGTATGTGTAATTAGTGTGTGTGTGTGTATGCATGTGTATGCATGCGTGTGTATGAGTGTATGCGTGTGAAAAAATCAAAAAACATAACAACAAAACTTACATGGAATTGAAGCGCTTGTTGGGAGAGGGTAGGAGAGTGGAAGAGTAGAGATAGTGGAGAGTAGATGTACTCGATCGACATCAACGACAACATCATCATGGATGACAAAGTGAAGAAGGTGATCTTGCGCATGTGTGGTCTTAGCTCTCAGGTGTTTAGACACTACATACTAAACACTTGGAGTGAAGTGCCAAATGAACTAAAAGACAGAGTCATCAGCATGTTGCATGACGAGTTTCTTGTGTCAAGTCGGGATGAGCGCTTCAAGGAAGACCTGATAAAGGTTCAAATGCATGAATACTGCAAGCACAAGCGTTCTAAAGTACAAAAAGCAATAAAGCATGGGTGGAACAGATCAGATTGGCTGGCCAAAGAAGATTGGAAGAATGAAAAGCGAGCAGCAAGCGAGAATCCTGACAAGTGGAAGCAACAAAAGGAGGCATCCAGAGTGCGAGTAGAGGTAGGGAGCTTGCACCACTTGGGGAGCGGCGGGTAGGCGTCATTTGAGACTGATTTTGTAAGTTTTTTTGCATTGCTCTTTAGTTGTGGTAGTTATGTCTATTTGTACTTTTAAATTTTAACATAATGGACTCTTTTTATGTCTCGAACAGTGGTCGATCATAGGACGTGACCCCACACCGTGCGAGCGCGAGTACGTAGGCAGAAAGGGCTTAAACACCCTCATGGACATCTTGAGTTCTTGCGACGGCATGGTTAGTATTTCACTTTACTCTTTTACATTTGTTGTATTTTAATGATAAGCTAAGCTGAAAATAGATTGTTTTATAATTATATGTTTATACTTACAGAAAGTACATCTTATTGTTTTTTTCTACAGAATCCGACAAATACGCCGCTTGGACGCGATGAGACGTCTGATTAGGTGTCAATCTAGCCATAGCCAGATAGCATTGGTTTCTTTTTGTCATAGCATGCATAATGAGATGACGTGTATACGTCTTTCGTAACTATTGGAAAACCATATATTTTCTCAGTAATAATGATAATTGTGTTGTAACTATTACATTTGCAAAGCTTAACAATCAAGTGATTTTGCCTATGATGTGTATAATTGTCATTGATTTACTTTCATCAATTTACTTTTGTCCAATTACTTTTGTCAATTTCGTATCTTATTCTGCAGACAATTGTTAGCAGCAAGCTAACGTGGACACCATTTTTCGGAGTTCTCCTTGTAAAAACAATTATTATTTTGGTAAATCGGGAATATTGTAACTCCTGTTTTCTTGATAAACCTTGTTATTAATGAGCCGGGGCTACAAGCTTCCATATTGTATCAGCCATTCAATTCCCAGCTTTGGTAGAACTCCAGATTATTACTTTTGACCACCCAAAAACCTTGGCTAAGGTATAAAAGCCAATTTTTGTAAGTTTTTGGATAAGAAATACACAGCGTGAGCTAATGGCGCTCACTTCTCTCCTTCTCGTGCTTCCTACTCCCTCTCCGGTTGTCACATTGCGAATGCGTTTGTTGCATTGCAACCGCAGGTAAGAGCTCTACGCATTGGCGTAATCCATTCACAGTATTTCGTAGCTTTTGGCGTCGCCGACCCGCGGCCTAATTTCATCATAACTAGGAACTTATACTTTTAAATCGAAAACTAAGCATAGGCGGGCTATTGGGGCATCATTGCTAAGCATTTAGATGCATTCTGGGTCGAAAATGACTAGGTCAAAAATCCACTACTGTTAATAATCGTGATTTTGAAACTTGACCTAAAGTGGGATTTGAGGCCATAGGCATGTGTGCTTAGGTCTTATAAACTTTTCCTAGAAGTTTCATTATGTTTGGATGTCATTTGATGCTGTAACGGATGTGATTTGCTTGCCGATGAGCGATTGTCTTTTGGTGATTTCAGTCACTCAAGAGTGTAGCCTGAGTTAAATGCGAGTTGCTAGTTGTTTTTCGAGAGATTGAAAACCTCCTGTAGCCTCTATGCACTAGTCGAGTAAGCTTCGTCCCATGGTTCGACAAATTAATTGTGGTTCTCGCTAATACTGCAATAAGATAGGATGGTGAGGTTAGACATGCGTCCCACATTTGGCGCCGCTGTCGAGGATCGAAAAGACCTAAACTAGGAAAAAACACGAGCGTCTTGTGTAATTGTCCTTGAACTTCCTCTAGGTTCTCTTAGAGTTCAAAACTCTCTTTTAGAAACCGCATAGCTTAAGATTGTCATCTTTTATTGTGTAGAGGTAGCTTGGAAGTAATAGTACTTGCTGAGTACCTTTAGGATTGTAGCATTGTAGATTTAGATTAGGATTTGGAGAATGATTGGTAGACGAAACAAGTCTTAAGATCAAGCCTCTGAAAAAACATAAAAAACACAAGAAAACGAGTGTTTGTGGACACTTTCCCCAATCCCATAGCATGAGAAACTAGGAGTAGGGTAAGTAGGATCCGAGGTGGATTTCATAGCTTTGCTCTCTCTGAAAGAATCAAGTGTGAATTGTTATGTAAGGTTGCAGAATGTCAGGTCTACGGCTAGAAATAGCACGAAAAGACTCGAATTCACTCAATCCAACTAGGGAGTAAGCCTAAGAGTTGTCTGAACCAGTGGGTAAGCTCAAGGACACTTCAAGGTAAAAATTTCAAGAATTTGACCAAAACTCAGATTATTTACTTTTTCTTGACTTTTTAGGACAAAATAAGTTTTGACTTGATTCATAGGCTTAAAACACATCATAAAAGGACTGTCCTTGAGAAAATTTCAAAAACGTGCTCATTTCAAGCCTCAAGTTAATAATCGCGATTATTAACTTTTTGCTCTAATTTGGCCAAGGCTCATACCATTGACTCATTGCATGTGTACAAACAACTTTTGTAAAGGCTCGAGAGATTTGGATCACTAAACTGGCAAAAAACTGGGTGAAAACTAAAGTTTGTATTGACTTTTTGAATCTTGAGTGTGAATAGAGGAAAAATTTATCCAAACTTGGTGAAAATTTATTCATAGGCTTATATGGAGGTGAAAACATGTGTATATGCTCAGTTGACCAAAAACTTGCAAAAATTTGACAAAAGTAAATAATCGCGATTACATCTCCCCTGTTTTTGAACTTTTTTTACCAAGTTGGCATACCACTAGCTTTACCATGTTTTAATAAGCCCACAAACCAAATTTGGTAAGATTTGGATCACTGAAGTGAAAACTGTGACAAAAATAGCAAAGTTAGTCTGCGGACAGTAGTCTGCGGACAGATAATTGATGACCATTTGACCAAAAATTATCCAAACTTGATGAAAATTGTCTAGTGACCTTAACATAAGGTGCTTAATAGATATGTGTCAAAGTTGGGACAAAAATTTGCAAAAAATTGTCAAAAGTAAATAATTGCGATTATTTACATTTGCTTCAAAACTTGGTGATTTTGCAAATTTGAGTATACCACAAGGTCAAGCACATCAATTGGACCCCACAAATCAATTTTGGTGAAATTTGGACCACAAAAGTGAGACTTAAGCCAGATTCTCGAAATCAAAGTCTGCGGACACGGAACAGTGGGTAAACTTGATTAAATTTTGTGCAAACTTGTTGAAACTTTCCCAAGGGCTTTAACAAGTTGTATACTTGCCAAACCCATCCAGAAAGTGCAAAAAAGTGACAAAAGTAAATAACCACAATTATTTACTGCTGCTATCCAGAGACTTTAAATTTGACCTTTGGGCTTATACAATGTTAGACCAGCATAAAATAAGGCCACTGGGAAATTTTGGGTTCAATTGGATCAAAATTGATACAAATACACTTAGTTTATAGATTGCAAATTAAACCTTTGATTTTGCCAAGTTGAATTTGAAAGTCAAAATTTTGACTTCCATAGCACGAATTGAAGTGAAATACAGAGACCAATCATTGGAGTTCTCAAGAGCTCTGCTGTCCTTATAGAAAAATAGCTAATTTGACAAATTTTATACAGGAATCAAGTTCCATACGAGGAATCAGTGGCTTGACAGAAAGTTGCAATTGAGTCAAGTGGAAATTGACTACAAGTCAATCTAAGGTGAGTACTCTATCCAGGGCTTCATAAGTCTATATGAACCTTAGATCCGGTCGTGTAATAGGAAATCAAGGTCTATTTGGAGAAAACACCAGTAGAGTATCCACTGAAGAAAGCGTAAATCAAGGCAATTCCTTGCACACAATTCATGAAGAAGTCTCGGACAGTTTTCCAGATTCAACATCCGGAATGTCTTCTTACTCGACTCACTCGAAAACCGGAACGACAATGCGCTACAAGCATATACTCTATTTTTACAAGACTAATTGTCATGGAGCCCAGGTTTACTTGGATCCTAACGAAGAGTATGCTATTTGCATTGATGATCATGGTATTGAGTTCGAAGAAGAAGTTAGGGCAAACAAACAAGGAAAAATGTACATGGATCGAAACGGAACTCAATATGTACAGGTTGAAAATCTTGATGTGATAGACAAATGGGGATTAGAAGTAAACACTATAATCTCGGATATGTCGCCAAAAGAAGGACCACCAACTTTGGAATTCGAGGGATACGATCAAGTAGACTTGAAGCCCTTGAAACGGCTTAGTACGGATAATCCTAGGATCGGAGTCTATTGTAGGGAAGATAGAAACATAAAAGATCTTTTGTGGACTTCTCATGCTAGGCCAGGACAATTAATAGCCGTGAAGATCATCTATATCTTCAAAATCAAAGATAAGGGATCTGCGGATCTACCAACTTACTTGTTTAGGGATTGGTATAACAACAACTTTGTTATGGGGTGAAAGCATGAATAGGTGGAATGATATTTAAGCTATTAGATAGCATATCACAAAAACAATCTTGTGGAAAAAAGAATACAAACTAAATAAAATTTATAAGTGATTGCACTTCTACATTTTATTCTTTAAGAGCTATCCATTGACATATATCATGATATAAATTTTATGTAAATTCATGTCTAATTGTAGGCCAAAGTTTTTGATAGTAGGTGTCCATGGACACAGCTATTTGAGCCACCATTCCATGCTTTCACCCTATGATGACTCCTGAGGAGGTAGAACAAACCAAATACAAGGGGTATTCCATACAGGATTGGACACTGGGTCAAGGACCGGAAACCACTCCAAGATACGAACATCATGACAGATCATCTAAGAGTAATGTGAAGAAACCAGAAATCACCTCATCACGGAGAAAAACAGGTGACACTAAGGCTAGTCCAGGGCTACATGAGTCACTATTTTCGACAGACTAGTTTGAAGGACTCGGAACAGAACCAACTCCCAGAAGACCTAGAGTTGAACCAAATAGACGTGTCAGACCAGCTGATTTCCAAAAAAGGGTCAGAAAATACAGTGGATCAGGGGATCCATATGACCACTTAGCAAGGTTCAAGCAAGTGCTAAGAGCAGAGCGTATATTCCATTTCCATACTCAATTTGAGGGGTTTGGAATGACATTAGAAGGAAAATCTTTGACAAGGTTCCAAAACATTCCACCAAGGTCAATCATGGATTTGAATACATTACCTCAAGGATTTGTAGCTACTTGTTCTAAAATGGGGATTAAACATAATACGGTAGCTCAAATCTACAACTTTAAACAGAAACATGGTGAGTTTGTTAGGGATTGTGCAAATCAAATGAAACAATACATTGCCAGATGCCCAGAGATGGAGATACCTACAGAGAACCGACTTGTTTCATTGTTTCTGGAGGGACTACTAAACAAAGAACTTCATGCTATACTATATAGTAAAAAGCATACAACCCTAGAGGCGTGTGTGTCTGATGCTATCGACCTAGGAGACAATTGTGAGATCTTTACTGAAGAGGATGTCCCAAAGGATAACCAAAGCGAGAAGACTGCATCCACAAAACCAACACAAGTGGGAACGGCTGCTGCAGCACCACTCTCAGCCATAGAAGATATGCTAAAAAGGATGAATGACATGATGAACAATATGCAAAAAGCACCTATGAGAGGATTAGGACAGGGGATATCCCCCCAAGGACAACCAATTAGGCCACAAAAATGGTGTGCAATCGAGGGTAAATGGACCAACCACGAGACCCAGGAGTGCTACTTCATAACAAAGTATGATGGGAATGTTCAGTACGTTCCCATGAGGCCATAAGGACAACCCATGTACAAATATCAGCCTAATATGGCTCAAGTTCAAAGACCACCAATGGGTATGGAGATACCTCAACCTGTGTTGGGACAACAACCTCCTTATCCAGGACATAATGCGGTGCCTATAAAGTGCATGCACTTAGAAGCAGTCATAGATGAACAAGCATTAGTGCATGTTACACCATATGCAGAGCCTACTCTATCTACAGTAATGGTAGAGGGAGATTGGTATAGTCTACATCCCCCACCAATGGAGGAGACCATGACTTATGCTCCACCAGAGATCGCACCAATGTATTATGTATCTAATCAAGGTGTCAGACCTCCTATGGGAAGACCCATGATAAAGCCCAGAACAAGAAGCTGTCATAATTGTGGTGCTGATGACCATTGGAAGAACGAATGTAGAGAGCCTGACAAAAACCTCAAACCAATTGAAGCCTATTGCATACAATGTTGCAAAAAAGGAGGACACTTTCCGGAAGATTGTCCTAAGAATCCTTTGAACAAGGGAAAAATTGTAGTCAACGTAGTCCAAGTGATGCCTAGTAGCTCATCAGAGAGCGAACCGATTGTTCCAATCAAGGTAATCACTAGAGCCCACGCAAAGAAAAAGAAACACAATTCCTATGATGATTCAGAGAACACAAAAGTTTCTTCTCAAGGAATCAAAAGGAGCAGAAGCAAAAGATATGAGATGAGAAAACAAAAACAACGGGTTGGAAATGAAGAGAAAGAAAAAATTCTTGGCTAGGACAAGTTGAAAGAAACTGGCAGTGAATTTAAGGAAACAACCTTGAAATCTGGAGGATCCATTCTGGTTGATAAAATTTTTGAGCCTATCAATGCTGCCTTGGAAGCCTACCAAGCCGGACTAAAACCAGGCCAAAACATGGAGAACAGATGGAAAAACTATCCATCTCCAGACATGGAAGCAGCTAAGCTGGAAGCTTATCAAAATTTGGTAAGAATCACCCAGGAAATGCTAGATAAACAGAAACCCAAGCTTGAAAGTATTGCAAAACCGGAAGAGCTGGCAGTAGAAGAAACAAAAGCAAGATCCGATGTGGTGGTCGAACCCCACCTGGAAACAAATGAACCAGAGCTCATGGTGACGGAGAGTGAAGATGCCTTAGACGGAATTCCATTCGTGGAGGAAGACTGGCCATAACACATATGGGAAAAGGTAAGGGAGATCAATGATGGGAGCCTAACTTTAAATTCAGCTCCTATAGAGGAAGTCTGGTTGGATAACCTACCATCTGATATAAACATGGATATACAATCCTTGTATGGGGATTGCAGGTCAGAGGCTTTAGGAATACCTAAACCAATGACATTAAAAACATTACGTTCTTACTTGGGAGATAACAAAGATGAATCCATCATTTGTAAGACCACTCAAGTAAAAAGAGCTAAACAGACCCTAGAAGTAGACAAAATTCATTCAATCATGACTACACCTATCCAATGCACTCTTACCTTGGGAGAACTATTGAAACTCAAGCCATACTTATGGAATGATTTACAAAAAACCCTAGAAAAGGTGGGTAAAACAGGGTTAACCTCTAAGAATCTGGGAAACTCAAAAAATGAAACGAAATACAAAGAGATGCGATCAGTTCCTATGAACAAGGTCGGGGAATATCATGAAGGGAAGGAAACTCTACCCTCCCAGTGAAATTTAATGGCATTGAAACCATGGCAATACTGGATAGTGGAGCTAGCATAGCCATAGCCACTAAAGCAGTATGGAAATCTTGGGGACAGCCAGTCATTAGACAAACGTGAATGAAATTGCAGTTGGCTGATGGACACATTGAAAGACCGCTAGGGCTACTAGAAATAGTGATAGTCAAATCCTGTGGAATTGAATATCAACACACTTTTTCCATAGTAGACTTTGGAAAAAAAACTCAACTATGAAATCATATTGGGAAGACCTTTCATGCAACAGGTATAGCTTATCCAAGATTGGGGAAACGACTATCTGTACTTAAGGCAGGTGGGATCTATAACAAGGGTCAATCTAAAGGACCACACCTATAGAGACGTCTTGAAAACACCCATCCAGGAGTTTGATTCAGTCTCTTCGGCTGAAACTAAACTTCCATCTTGGCTAAACAAAGACACTCCTATTTGGATGTGCGGAGCTTCAGAAAATGGAAGCTTGAGACAAGAGGAATGTATCCTAGAAAGGGACTGTACAGACAAAGCCTACAAACCTGAACTCTTTCCAGAGCATTTATTCGAACCCTTCGAGTGGACTCAAATCTTAGCGACAATGGATGTATGTGTGAATACGTCTATGCCTACTCAATTTTGCAATGAGGATGTGTCATAAAATCTAATATCTAACCAAGCCAAATTATTTTCTCATATTAAATTGATCACTTAATGTGGGAGAATAAACGGGAACAAGTGTTAAGATATATATATGTGCTTATAGATCTATCTCAACACGGGGCCAATGGTAAAGGTGCCCAAATGGGAGATGTTCTATCAAAGAGCAAGGCTAACCAATGGAGCATAAGACCTTAGGGTTAGCTTCATTGAAGACCTCCAATAATGTGTAAAAGTCCTTTGACCTTATGTAAGCTAGGGCTGAGCTTGAGGTGGGAACCCGGCCCAAGCTCGAGGTGCTTGACCTACTTGAGGTGCTTGTCGTGCTTGAGGTGCTTGTCCTGCTTGAGGTGCTTGATTAAGGTGCTTGAGGTGCTTGACTTACTCCATGCTTGAGGTGCTTGACTTGCCGCTTGATTAAGGTTCTTGAGGTGCCTTGACATGCTTGCCTGAGATGCTTGTGGGAATACCCCCTAGTTCAAGTGCTTTGTCATGCTTGGTGAGTAAGGTGCTTGAAAACCTAAAGTCAAAAGCATCCCTACAAGAGGGGGGGAGAGCCCTTTTCCTAGGGATTAGATAGAGAACACACACTCACACACACACACACACACACAAGGGAAGCCCCAACTTGAAGAGGCAGCAAGGACACATGTCAGGTCCCTACCCATGTTACCTTCATGTGTTGCTTGAAGCCTATTGGCTAAGCTTCAAAGGGGTCCAATGATAAATTACTTGAATTATCTAATTGTTTTTGCATTTATCAAGTCCTCTTTCTCAAAGGGGAAAGGGGGGACACTTGTCCCAAGCCTACACCTAATGCTAGAAATGGCCCAAGCTTGTGATTAGCTAGGCTTGGCAAGAGCCAATGAGCTTCAATTATGAGCTAGAAGGGGGGGTCGACCTAGCAAGGAGGGGGCTTGCTTGAGGGGTATACTCACCCACACACACTCACAAACACTCTCATTGTGTACTATGCAAAGTGCAAGAGCTCTCTCTCCTTCTCCAAGTAAGTAGAGGTTGAGAGCCTACACCAACACTCTTGGCTATGGAGTGCAAATCCAACCAAGAGCCATGCTTCAATGCTTAAGCTTGCCATATCCTTCTTCTTCATTACTATGCTATTATGTATGCTAGCAACAAGAGTATGATAAGTGAGGAACTAATTCTTTCTCCTATGAAATGTTTCTTCTTCCTCTTCCCTACCCTCATTCCCTGCTAGCTCTCTCCACCTTCGAAGGTGTTTGAGGTCTTGGGACTGAGGCTTGGGATAGTTAAATCTTTCTTCAAGTTTATGTTATGTTTGTGATGCATGAAGCTTTCCATCTTCATTGCATCACCTAGGTCACAAGGAACACAAAGACTGTATTGTAACAAGTCTCTCTTAATGGGAGAAATCATAATACAAATGCCTATTGGAGGGGGGACCGGCTCCACATAAATCCGGTCCTCAACTGTTGTCATGTTCTCTAAATTCTCTCTCTTGCAAAAGTATTGTTCATGCCAAGTTAACTAATTGCTATGATTATGTTGCTATCTTCAATTATGTTCACCCGTTATGCTCACAAAGTTATTTCTCAAAAGTACTCTCATTAATTTCCGCTACTCTCAAGTTAAATAGGCCAATTCCATTACAGGATGGCTATGACATAGTTCCCATCCAAATGATGTCAATCCTTAACATCGAGAAAAAAAAGGATGAGGAAACAAAGGACTTGATGAAAGCTCAACAAGTCTTTTCTGACCTCTATTATGATGCAAGTGATGATTTGGATGAACACTCAGCTACCTCCGAAGATTCAGGATCCGAAAAAGAACATACCAGAGCTCAACTCCTCTTAAGGGGAAGGAAGGAAAAGTTTTTTGACTTTCCAAATCAGAAATCAAGAAGAAAAAAATGGTATAGAAGAAAGAGGGACACTAAAATTATGAAAGCACGACCTATGCCATCAGTCTCCAGTAAAACACAATTCCTGATGCAGATATATGCTAAAGATCGTGTCAAGGACAAAATAATTGGCAGATATCCTTCGAACGAAAACTCAAAAATGTCTCAGACATCAAGAAAAACAAGGAAGGGTACTCAAGAAGAACATCAGGATAAAAAAATCACTCATGACCAGAGTTGAGCGGAAAAAGAAATATCAAGAGTTGAAAAAAGCTCTATAGGAGATATACACCACCGAAATGGAAACCACGGAAGAGGATGGGAAGGATGTAATGCATGTTCCATCCCATTACAAAAATTATACTCTCCAAGATTGGAAAATCATAATTGAACAACTTGTTAGGGAACTACGAAAACAAGGCGAGTCTTACAAGGACCTGAAAACGCTAAAAGGGTAGACTTGGTTGAACCAGGAGAAGAGCCTAGGCCGGCTTACATTGCAAATGACCTAACAAAAGAAGAAGAAAAGCTTTTGTTAAGTTTGCTAAAGGAATATCGAGATATCTTTGCTTGGTCTTACAAAGATCTCAAGGGTGTTGATCCAGAAATCTGCCAACATACCATACCCATGAGAGATGATGCAAAACCAAGTAGACAGAGACCATACACTTAAAACGAAACATTTGGCAGAAAGATCAAAGAAGAGATTGAAAAACTAAAAGAACCTGAATTCATTTATGAAATTGAACACACTCATTGGGTGTCCCCAATTGTGGTAGTACCTAAGAAGAATGGGAAATTATGAGTGTGCGTTAATCTCAAAACGGTGAATGCAGCTACCATTAGAGACAACTTTCCTCTTTCGATAATTGAGCACGTTTTAGAACGAGTGGCAGGAAAAGAAGCTAACAGCTTCTTAGATGGCTTTTTGGGATACAATCAACTTTTGGTTGACCCCAAAGATCAGCACAAAACTGCTTTTGCAACAGAATGGGGCATATTTGCCCATCAGGTTATGCCGTTTGGGTTAACTAATGCACTAGCCACATTTCAGAGATTGATGAGCCATGCTTTTAAAGAGTATCTTCGGAAATTCTTGGAAGTATACATGGATGATTTATGCGTACATTCGTCAATCCGAGCTGATCATTTTGAAAACCTCAAAAAGGTATTCGAGAAATGTAGACTTTACAGGATTTGCTTAAAACCGGAAAAGTGCACATTCATGGGAAGACAAGGAAAAATTCTTGGACATATAGTGTCTAAAAATGGCATAGCTACTAATATTGAAAAGATTCATGTCATTGCTGATTTGCCTAGAGCAACAACAGTCAAAGGGTTACAAGCCTTCATGGGACATTGTGGATATTACCCCGACGGTTCATCTACATGTATGCTATAATTGCAAAACCCATGTATAGCTTGATTACACACTTTGAATGGACCGAGACATGTGAAGAATCCTTCATGAAGCTTAAGCAAGATCTCACCTCAGCTCCAATATTGAAAGAACCCGATTGGGATAAGGTATTCCACGTACATATAGATGCTTCAAACTTTGCTATTGGTTGTATACTAGCCCAACGAGGAGATGAGAAAATTGACTTTCCTATTTATTATGCTAGCCGACAATTGAATATGGCAGAAAAGAATTACACCACCACTGAAAGAGAAGGACTAGGAATGATCTATGCCGTTAAAAGTTATAGACATTACCTATTGGCCAACAAGTTTGTGTTCTTTGTGGACCACCAAGATTTGTTATATTTGGTTACCAAGCCATGCAGCACAGGAAGAATAGTGAGATGGTTCATCATTCTTCTCGAATTTGATTTCACTGTGGTTGTTAAAAAAGGCACTACACATCAACAAGCAGATCATTTTTCCAGGATTGTTTCAGGGGAATCACCTAAAGGGGTAGATGATGATCTACCAGATGCCTATTTGCTCTCCGTGGAAATGATACCTAGGTAGGCGGAAAAAATTGTTTTATTAATGACAATAGCTCAAGTGGATTCACCACTTCCTATCACAGTTGATTTAATCGAACAATTGGCTATGTATCAATTACTACCTGGGAGGCTATATAAAATAAATCAAGACGGAACATTGCTTTTGTGCATTAATCCTGAAGAAAGAGATCAATACTTAAGTCAAGCACATATTAGCATAGAAGCACTTCACTTTGCGGAAGACCAAACTATGCAACAAATTTTCCTATCACAGTTGATTTAAGTAAAAAAGGCACTACACATCAACAAGCAGATCATTTGTCCAGGATTGTTTCACGGGAATCACCTAAAGGGGTAGATGATGATCTACCAGATGCCTATTTGCTCTCTGTGGAAATGATACCTAGCTGGGCAGAAAAAATTATTTCATTAATGACAATAGCTCAAGTGGATTCACCACTTCCTATCACGTTTGATTTAATCGAGTAATTGGCTATGTATCAATTACTACCTTGGAGGCTATATAAAAGAAATCGAGACAGAATATTTCTTTTGTGCATTAAACCTGAAGAAAGAGATCAATACTTAAGTCAAGCACATGTTACCATAGTAGGACTTCACTTTGCGGAAGACCAAACTATGCAACAAATCTTAAGACTTGGAGTATTTTGGCCAACTATGGGGAGAGATGTTCGATCTGTTGTAAGAGATTTCCCTCAATGTCAGAAAAAACAACCCATTCCTCATGTAACATTGTTTCAAATGTCACTTGTTCCTAAGTGGAGTAACTATCTGGTTACTTACTTATCGAGATGAACATTTCCTGAGGATATGAGTAAACACCGTCAAAGAGCAATTGAAACGGAAGCAAGAGACTATGCTCTTATTGGGAACCAATTGTATCGGAGAGGTAAGGATCAATATTTGCGTCTTTGTGAAAATGAAAACGAGTATATTCCGATTGTAGAACAAGCACATGATGGATTAGCTGGAGATCACTTTTCTAGTGAGACCACCGCAAGAGAAATCTTGATGGCAGGCATATGGTGGCCAACATTTTTTGCAGATGGCAAAGAATATGTTCGAAGGTGTGATGCTTATCAACGAGCGAAAATGCCAACACGGGTAGACAGTATGCCCTTAAGACCAATGATGGGGACTAGAGCCTTCGCAAAATGGGGTATAGATTTTGTTGGACTGATACAGCCACCTGCTTATAGAACCCAAGCTCAATATATCATTGTAGCTACGGACTATTTGACCAAATGGGCCGAGCCTAAAGGGACTCAAAAGAATGATGCCAGAACCACTGTTGCATTCTTATATGAGTATGTATTTGTAGGGTATGGACTGCCAATAGAGATTGTCAGTGATCGGGGAACTCATTTCCTCAACGAGGTAATAGAGTATTTGCTTAATGAGTTTATGGTTATCCATAACAAATCAGCTCCCTATCACCCACAAGCAAACGGACAAGCTAAGCATACGAAAAAAATGCTTAGCACGGTACTGACCAAAGTGGTTAGTTCAGGAAGGACTGACTGGGAAATGAATCTCCATGCAACTCTATGGGCTTATCGAGTTTCATTCAAAACAGTTAAATGCTACCCCCCTTAGCCTTGTTTATGGTCTTGATGCCCTACTGCCAATAGAATTTCTATTTACGACCTTAAGGGTAGCACAGACTCTTGAGTGGACTGGACATGAATTTTCAGAAAGACTTGAAGATTTGGAAAAGCTAGACGAGCAAAGGCTAACTGCTCTAGCTCATATCTATGCACAAAAGAGGAAACAAAAATAATATTTTGATTCCCACTTAAACACCAAAATTTTCAAGAAAGGGGACTCAATTCTAGTCTATTCCCTTAAGCAACACATTCCCAAGTTTAATAAAAAGAGAAATGGACCATTTATCATTCAAGATGTATCCCCAAGTGGAGCAGTAAAATTGTCAACCATAGATGGTGAACCAATGGCTACTGGATTAGTGGATGTCGTTTAAATAAATACAATTTGCCACTAACCAATGAATTGCTAGAGAGAATGCATGCAGCCAAAGAAAGGAAGATGAAGCGACAGCAGGTTATTGATGAAGCCCAAGAGGAAGCTAGTCTTCGGGTGCTCAAGTGTAAAGCTGCTCTCAAGAATCAACAGATACCGATTCCCATCAACACTTTGGAACTAGATGATCAACAATGGGAATTACCTAAAAACAATGTTTCAACAAATGACGACTGGTTAGATGGAATGGATCTGCGCATCAAAGTACATCTCAATAATCATAGCACCAATCCTTTGGTAGACACTGGAGCTCAAGTGAATGTAGTTAGTTATTCCACATACAAGAAAGCAACAAGTCAAGCATGGATTGCAGGAATAACGACAATCAAAGGATGCAACAAGAATCCGACTCCAACATTGGGAGTGGTCAACTTGAACGTGGTAGTACATGGATGTTCATGTCCGCATCAATTTGTATGCTTGCCAGATGAACACATGAATGAGACGATGATTCTTGGTATATTCCTTGGATGCGAACATACAAAGCAGTACCAGATTGGGATACGAATCATCTAAAGCTATCACTTAAAGGAGGGCAACCCATTGTTTCCATTGCACCAAGCAAAGAGGAATGGAAAATATGCAAGCAGAAGACCAATCCACGAAAAAAATCTTCCCCATCCCCTTGACAAACAAATGCTACAAGTAGCATGCAAGGAGTCAGGTAAATTTGGGTACCAAAAGCACAACTTGTGGATAAACCAAATCAAATCTGGGTGCCTAAAACTTCACCAAAGAAGCAGAAGACGGTTCCAAGGATTCGAGCATCTATGATCATGGAACCTAACATGAAAAAGGTTTGGAAGAAAAAGGAGCACTTATCTTCTCCACACAACGTGAAACCAATCAAACAGTGTAAAGTTAAGTCTCAACAGACTCTCAAAAACCAGGCACCAAGCAGACCGAGCTACCAATGGCGAGAAAAAGCTTGACAACTATCTAAAGTCCTCCCCACAGCTCAAGAAATCAGCGTGCTTAAACACCTTGATGGTACTATCAAACAAAGAGCACAAAGGCTACAGGATTTGCTCTTTGGAAGACATCAATAGCAAACCTCGACAACGGAAACACTTGAGTTAATTACTCAAGGCCCAGCTTTTGCACAGCATATTGAGTTGAATTGCATTGATCTTCATATCATGGTAGAGCCAATCAGGGCTATGCATAGGCACAATTGTTCAACCCATGCACACAGTCATCCCGAAGACCGCCATCTAGGAGGGGTGAAAGGATACTACTAAATACTAAGTAATAAGGGCAATGTTTGAAGAGGGAGGGAAAATTTTCATGTTAACGTGTGATTTTTTGCAAAATTACCTAGTAATGCCCTTATAATTTATCAACTGGGGAAAAGTCACTGATAATATCTTCTCGATGAGTGTAAATAGATAGTGTATATACTATCAGAAAATCATTAAAAATATTCCTTTTTTGGGTATTTTTCATCATTTTGCTGATAGGAAGGCTTAAAAATGGAGACATGCAACAAGAAACAATAAATCTATGTGTTTCAAGGGATGTTCTTAATTACTGGACTTTCACTTTGCTCTTTTAGAGCATTTTTCTATTTTCTTTGATTTTTTTCAATAAAAAGGTCAAAAATTAACAATAATTAGCAGGAAAGTTCAGATGGAAAAACGGAAGACACGATGGTGATCAGAAAGACAAGGCGGACAAGCACAAAAAGTTTCAACAAAATCAGAAGATGTAAGCGGGAAGCCTAAATTAGGCGGCTAGGCCGACTTCTGCAAAAATTTTGCAGAATGAGCTAGAGGAAACCGATTTGGGAAATTTTTGAGCCTAACATAGATTTCATGACCTAATAGGACTAACAGGGGAATCGAGGGAAATTCGGTTCGGGAAGTCCGGGTATACATAGCCAGAGTAGGGTAAAACCACTTCATTTCCACTTGGAGCTTTGTAGAGAGCATTTCGGCTTCTTTCGCGCGTCATTTAAGGAGCCTACAGTTGACCATTTTCAGCGCTATCTCACACGAGACATGAGGGGTAAGTCCTTACTAATCAATGATCCATTTTGTACGGCCGGTAGCTAGTCGAAAGCCCTAGAAAAAACCCTAGAAGCCGAGCAGTGCACAAAGATCTACGACCTAAAAGTGACCATATTGCCGTGCCAGTTTGAGAAAATCGGGTGGGATTTGAACCATAGCATGCTCTAACATGATAGAACCATTCCATACCATCATATGATCATTCGGCTAGGGTCAAGGGGGTCCTCAGTAGAGAATTAGGGTTTTTTGGGAAAGGCCAGAATCCCGACCTGACTCCATAGATGTCTTGCTAATCAGGCTCATATACAATGTATATGATTGGTTTGGAGAAATCCATCAAGTAAAGCCCTCGAAAAGCGGAAATGGCTTGAAGGTTACAAAGCGTCAAATTCGACACACGAGGCCAAACTGACTCCAAATGAGCCAGAATTGAACAGGTAGCTTCACGATGATGTTACGAACAAGTCCAAAGCCTCAAAGTTGACAGACCAACCCTACAGACAAAGTAGTCACAAAAGACGGCGATTTCAGAGTCAACAGAGCACAAAGTGATTCCGGCATGACCAAACTTGACCAAATTCAATTTAGGACTTATATTAGGTGTATGAAACATGTTTAGGTCAAAATTTATGTGAAATGCAGAGTTTTGTCACTGTTGTAAATTATCGCGATTATTTACTTTTGCAACATTTTTGCAAGGAAATTGTCAAATCACCTCACCTATCATGTGTACACATCTATTACATGCCAAAAATCAAGTATGAGCTCAAATGACCACCGTTTACTTGCAAAATTGCCAAAAAACGCAAAGAAGTATGTGAAAGCCAAAATTTGGGTTATGAACAACTTTTCTTGATTCAAATCATCTCATAATTCATACCCAAGGTCTATACCATGCCTAGAACCAGTCTATGCCAAAAAATGTCATTTTGGGAAGAAAAGTTAATAATCGCAATTATTTACTTTTTGGCCAAAATGGGGCAATTTTAAAAATTTGTCATCATACATCCAAAGTACATGATGTGATAAGCCCACTAGCCAATTTGGAGTCAATTTGGATTTCAAAATCTCAAATTTCCCTTATATCTACTGTTTCAGAGACCTAAAGCCAAAATCTGGTACCATTTCCAACATGTATATCCAAATGAGCCCAAATTTCCATCAGAGCATGTAATTGGCACATACTTCAAGCCTATAAAGCCAAAATTGCAAAAAAATTGAAAATTTTCCCAACTGTAAATAATCGCGATTATTTACTTTGGTTACAAATTTTTGTTTTGACCATACAGTTTTGTTCCTTGCATGATTTTATGCATCTTTGCTTGTCCCAAAATTGATTTGAAGAAATTTGGACTAGATTATCAGCATTTCAGTCTAAAAGGACATTCTAGAGAAAAATCTGACAACTCCGCTGGCTTTACACTCTATTCACTTAACAGGAGCAATGCAAGCCACGGAGAAGGCCAAGAAGAAGTTAAACCAAAAGGAGAAACTGCAAGAACTGCCACCGTATCAATTGGACCCCGAATCAGTAAAGGCAGCAAAGGCATCTTATCTTTCTAAAGATCAATTAGAAGAGCACCACACCACGGTCTTCACGGGTAGATTTAAGAGTGAAGAAGGACATCCGGTGGAGTTGCAGCTCTTTCCCAAAGAGGTTTATGATGTCGCAGCAAAGCCTGAAACCAAAGAGGCTAACCGCAAGCTGGGACTCCGACACTTCTATGAACAAGAGCCCTATGGAGTAGACTTTCAAAAGGCTTACGAGCTTCTGTCCACCATCAAGGAAGACGAAACTGCCCAAATCTCAGACAACCAAGGAAACAAGGTAGAAGTTGTGATTACAAAGGAAATAGTGGCAGACGCACTCAGATTGCCCACTGAAGGGATGACCATGCGGGCAAGAGATAGGAGAAGAGCGGGCACATTTACAAAGGAAACAGATCTGGCTACATTTGCCGATCTCATCCACAAGTAGGTGGAAGAGCCAGCCCGTCTGTACCACTAGCATTTCCATTTCTTGGCAAAAAGGCCACCGAGGTACATGACACCAAATCATGCCGTGGCCACAACTTTTACATAAGTTTTGAAGTCAACCACTAGACAACCTGTGGACCACGTGCAATATGTGTTAACAACATTAAAGGCCACCAAGAAGGAGTGAAAGATAACCTACTTGGATGCACCTGAAGTCTTGACCAGAATAGACTACCATGCCATCGGCATGTCCGACGACCTACCACCTGCCCCGGATCAAAAAACATGGATCTTGGCAGCTCCACCCTCTCCAAGATCTACAAGATCTGGTAAGCGATCATTTAAATCAGGTGATGAATCCAATGATATTTCATTCAAGCATCATAGCAGTGAAAGCTCTGACAACAAAGAAAAAGGATCTAGGAGGGAAGAGATGAAGAGGAAAGCAGTGGTTGCCCACCAAGAGGAGCCAGCTCAAAAGCAAGCGAGATTTGAAAGAGAAAAACAGGCGTATCAGTGCACTAGGCAAGCGCAGAGAAAAGACCCATAAAAGTGGGTACGTACCGGCTTGAAGGGACCTCGAACGAAACATAATTCAAGGAAAGAGTCTGAGCATGCCAAGGATCATTTAGAAAGAATGCACCAAGAGGCAGAGGCCTTGAAGCTGAAAGAGGTGGAAGAAGCAGCCAAGAAACTGAGGAAGCAGCAACTCAAGAGCAAGGCCAGGCATATCCCCGACCCACCTCACCGCCGCTAGAACAACAAGACCATCCCATGTCCACTCCACCATCATCACCACCAGGCCAAGAGACCATTGAAGAGACCAAGACTGACAAGGAAAAAGAATCTGATTTCACCGACCAAACGAAAGCTACACAGCAAGGTGACTACGGCGAGCAACATGAAGAAAAGGAAGTTGAACCAGCACCAGAACAGACATCCGAGGAAACTCACAAGTCAACAGATGAAACTGATAAAGAGGAAGATCAAGAAAAGGAGCAAACCACTACACATGAGGAAATAATTAAAACGGAGAAGGTGGAAAGCCTGCAACCGTGGAAACGGAAAGGGTTGAGACCACCCAAGTTGTTTCCACTCAGCCACAAACTGCCAAGGTTTCAAAACCTCAGGATGGAAAAGGAGAAGCAACCACCTCTATAGAAACACCATCAATAACAACACAGCAAGAAGAAACACAAGAGGCTGCCGGCACATCCGAACTAGCAAGACAAGAGGAGTGGCAGTACAATGATGAAGTCATTCTACAAGTGAACGAGTATGCAAGGCAGATGCAAATCATGACGGAAAAACTCCGCTCAGCAGCCTTTAACCGAAGTACTAAAGAAGAGAATTATAAATGTTCATCGATGGTCTTCAAGGAGAGCTCGATGACAGAATGGCTACTATTACAGATCTCCAAAGGCAAGTACAAGAGCTCAAGACTGAAGCAGAACAGCATCAAAGAGGAAGAGACAGCCATCAGAAGGAAATGGAGGAGTTGGGTAACCTCCTCACTAAGCTATCTGATGCCTGCAAAGTGAAAGATAAGCAGTTGACAGAAGTGACAAATGAACTTCTCACCACCTCTCTATCCGCTCAAAAGATTCAAGTACAATTAGATGTAGCAAACGCATCACTGCAGTATTCGCAACAAAGGATTAATGATCAGGCCACTTTCTTGCGGCAATGAAGGGAAAATCCAACCGTGGCCTCGATCAAGGGAGAAAATGAGGTGTATAAAGCACTTGAGAAGAAAGACAAATATTTAGAGCTAGATTTGAAGCTGGAGCAGTCACAACGCAGAGACCAGGCGCTCATGCGGGTCCAAAGAGAGGAGGAGCTCCTTAAAGAGATTGCAGAATTGAAAAGAGTAAACCAACTCCTCAGAGATGGAAAGCCGGATATATAGGAGGAGGTAGGCACTTCAGAGCCGCCCCAAGTGGAAATACCCTCGATCTCATTTGCTGACTTTGAGACGCAGTCTAGAGTAGAGCCGAGTGTGGGATAAGATTTTCAAATCCAAGTCACAGAGGAAGATACAGTGCCGATGGTCCAGCTGCCAAAGGCTGAAGGAGATGCACTAAAGGAGAAGATCACCTTGGAGGTAGATGAGCAGTGGAAGGCAGCTATGGGTTGGGAGTTGAGAGTTTTACACTCTGTCAACGTCACACAGCTCACTCCCAATCAAATCAATGCTGAATGGCACCAAAAATCCCTGCCATACCCTCTCATCCAGGTTAAACTCTTACAGGTAAAGGAAAGATTATACCGAGATATGCAAGAAGATGACGCAGATCAAGACCACCCGAAGTGGCGGCTAAGCTGGTTGAACAAGAATCCAAGATACTTGATTGTATTCATGAGAGCACCTGCGGACATACACAAAGATCCAACATTATGTCCTGTATCTCGAGTAAGGACATGGAAAGCACACGAAGCACTGCAGAGGAAGAGGCAAAACTTTCCCAGGCTGCCAGCTCTCAAGAGAGGTCAAGCAATAGAAGACTACATGGTGAAAACCCTAACGGGCACCATGACATTCTTCAAAAGTCTGCCAGATCTCTCTTGTGCAATGCTTTACAAAATCTACAGGATGCTACATACTTGCATACAAGTCATCAATGATCCTGAGCAGAGAGGAGCCCCATGGCTCTCATTTTTCGAAGGAAACAAAGGCCTCTGCTATGATCTAAGTGGGAAACCCTCAGAGGAAGTTCTTTATGGCTTTACGCCCGATGCATGTTTCTGCCCTCGTACAATATGCTAGCTTTTGAGAAGGCCTTCTACACTGGCTTTTTCACCTGGTGAATGAAGATATTTGCACCGGTGATAAGAAACCTCACAACCAGATTTGTAGACTACTTGGAAGTAGAACTCAAAAACAAAGTCACCATCCAGTTTTTGCAAGTGCTAGACAAAGAACGCAAAATCAGATATTGAAAAGCATTGGAAGCACTGAAGGGCCGCCTCGCCCGCCGTCAACCCGAAGATTACTACAGCCCATAAAGCTGTGTCAAGGGACGACACAAGCAAGGAGGGGGGGAATGTTAGCAGCAAGCTAATGTGGACACCATTTTCTAGAGTTCTCCTTGTAAAAACAATTATTATTTTGATAAATCGGGAATATTGTAACTCCTGTTTTCTTGATAAACCTTCTAAGCTTCCAGATTGTATCAACCATTCAATTCCCAACTTTGGTAGAACTCCAGATTATTACTTTTGACCACCCAAAAACCTTGGCTAAGGTATAAAAACCAATTTTTGTAAGTTTTTGAATAAGAAATACACAGCGTGAGCTAATGTACTCACTTCTCTCCTTCTCGTGCTTTCTACTCCCTCTCCGGTTGTCACATTGCGAATGTGTTTGTTGCATTGCAACCGCAGGTAAGAGCTCTACGCATTGACGTAAGCCATTCACATTATTTCGTAGATTTTGACGTCACCGATCCGCGACCTAATTTTATCATAACTAGGAATTTACACTTTTTAATCGAAAACTAAGCATAGGCGGGGTATTGGGGCATCATTGCTAAGCATTTAGATGCATTCTGGGTAAAAAAACGACTAGGTCAAAAATCCACTGCTGTTAATAATCGCAATTTTTGAACTTGACCTAAAGCGGGATTTGAGGCGATAGGCATGTGTGCTTAGGTCTTATAAACTTGTCCTAGAAGTTTCATTATGTTTGGATGTCATTTGATGCTGTAACGGATGTGATTTGCTTGTCGATGAGCGATTGTCTTTTGGTGATTTCAGTCACTTGAGTATAGCCTGAGTTAGATGCGAGTTGTTAGTTGTTTTCCAAGAGATTGACAACCTCTTGTAGCCTCTATGCAGTAGTCGAGTCAGCTTCGTCCCATGGTTTGACAAATTAATCGTGGTTCTTGCTAATACTGCAATAAGATAGGATGGTGAGGTTAGACATACGTCCCACAGGAATATCGAGATATCTTTGCTTGGTCTTACAAATATCTCAAGGATGTTGATCCAAAAATCTGCCAACATACCATACCCATGAGAGATGATGCGAAACCAAGTAGACGGAGACCATACACTTATAACGAAACATTTGGCAGAAAGATCAAAGAAGAGATTGAAAAACCAAAGGAAGCTGAATTCATTTACGAAATTGAACACATTGATTGGGTGTCCCCAATTGTGGTAGTACCTAAGAAGAATGGGATGCCAACATACCATACCCATGAGAGATGATGCAAAACCAAGTAGACAGAGACCATACACTTATAATGAAACATTTGGCAGAAAGATCATATAAGAGATTGAAAAACCAAAGGATGTTGAATTCTTTAACAAAATTGAACATACTGATTGGGTGTCCCCAACTGTGGTAGTACCTAAGAAGAATGGGAAATTATGAGTCTGCGTTAATCTCAAAAAAGTGAATGCAGCTACCATTAGAGACAACTTTCCTCTTCCGATAACTGAGCACGTTTTAGAGCGAGTGGCAGGAAAATAAGCTTACAACTTCTTAGATGGGTTTTCGGGATACAATCAAGTTTTGGTTGATCCAAAAGATCAGCACAAAACTGCTTTTTGCAACAGAATGGGGCATATTTGCCTATCGGGTTATGCCGTTTGGGTTAACTAATGCTCCAGCCACATTTCAGAGATTGATGAGTAATGCTTTCAAAGAGTATCTTCGGAAATTCTTCGAAGTATACATGGATGATTTATGCGTACATTCGTCAATCCGAGCTGATCATTTTGAACACCTCAAAAAGGTATTCAAGAAATGTAGACTTTACAGGATTTTCTTAAACCCGGAAAAGTGCACATTCATGGGAAGACAAGGAAAAATTCTTGGACATATAGTGTCTAAAAATGGCATAGCTACTAATATTGAAAAGATTCATTTCATTGTTGATTTTCCTAGACCAACAATAGTCAAAGGGGTACAAGCCTTCATGGGACATTGTGGATATTATCGACGGTTCATCTACATGTATGCTATAATTGCAAAACCCATGTATAGCTTGATTACGCACTTTGAATGGACCGAGGCATGTGAAGAATCCTTCATGAAGCTTAAGCAAGCTCTCACCTCAGCTCCAATATTGAAAGCAACCGATTGGGATAAGGTATTCCACGTACATATAGATGCTTCAAACTTTGCTATTGGTTGTATACTAGCCTAACCAGGAGATGGAAAAATTGTCTTTCCTATTTCTTATGCTAGCCGAAAATTGAATATGGCAGAAAAGAGTTACACCACCACTGAAAGAGAGGGACTAGGAATAATCTATGCCATTAAAAAGTATAGACATTACCTATTGGCCAACAAGTTTGTGTTCTTTGTGGACCACCAAGCTTTGGTATATTTTGTCAACAAGCCATGCAGCACAGGAAGAATAGTGATATGGTTCATCATTCTTCTCGAATTTGGTTTCACTGTGGTTGTTAAAAAAGGCACTACACATCAATGACCAGATTATTTGTCCAGGATTGTTTCAGGGGAATCAACTAAAGGGGTAGATGATGATCTACCAGATGCATATCTATTCTTCGTGGAAATGCTACCTAGATGGGTGGAAAAAATTGTGTCATTAATGACAATAGCTCAAGTGGATTCACCACTTCCTATCACAGTTGATTTAATCGAGAAATCGGATACGTATCAATCACTAGTTGGGAGGCTATATAAAAGAAATCAAGACGAAATATTACCCTTATGCATTAATCCTGAAGAAACAGGTCAATACTTAAGTCAAGCACGTGTTACCATAGTAGGATCTTAAGACTTGGAGTAGTTTGGCCGACTATGGGGAGAGATGTTCGATATTTTGTAAGATATTGCCCTCAATGTCAAAAACAACAACCCATTCCTCATGTAACATTGTTTCATATGTCACCTATTCCTAAGTGGAGTAACTATCTGGTTACTTACTTATCAAGCCGAACATTTCCTGAGGATATGAGTAAAGGCTGTCAAAGAGCAATTGAAACGGAAGCAAGAGACTATGCTCTTATTCGGAACCAATTGTATCGGAGAGGTAAGGATCAATATTTGCGTCTTTGTGCAAATGAAAACGAGTATATTTCGATTATAGAACAAGCGCATGCTATATTAGCTGGAGGTCACTTTTCTAGTGAGACCACCGCAAGAGAAATCTTTATGGCAAGCATATGGTGGCCAACACTTTTTGCAGATGCCAAAGAATATGTTCGAAGGTGTGATGCTTGTCAACGAGCAAAAATGCCAACACGGGTAGACAGTATGCTCTTAAGACCAATGATGGGGGCAACAGCCTTCGCAAAATGGGGTATAGATTTTGTTGGACCGATACAGCCACAAGCTCAATATATCATTGTAGCTACGGACTATTTGACCAAATGGGCCGAGGATAAAGCGACTCAAAAGAATGATGCCAGAACCACTGCTGCATTCTTATATGAGTATGTATTTGTAGGGTATGGACTGCCAATAGAGATTGTCAGTGATCGGGGAAATCATTTTCTCAACGAGGTAATAGAGTATTTGCTTAATGAGTTTATGGTTATCCATAACAAATAAGCTCCCTATCACCCACAAGCAAACGAACAAGCTAAGCATATGAATAAAATTCTTAGCTCGGTACTCACCAAAGTGGTTAGTTCAGGAAGGACCGACTGAAAAATGAATCTTCATGCAGCTGTATGGGCTTATCGAGTTTCATTCAAAACAGCTTTAAATGCTACCCCCTTTAACCTTGTTTATGGTGTTGATGCCCTACTGCCAATAGAATTTCTATTGCCGACCTTAAGGGTAGCACAGACTCTTGAGTGGACTGGACAGGAATTGTCAGAAAGACTTGAAGATTTGGAAAAGCTAGACGAGCAATGGCTAACTGCTCTAGCTCATATCTATACACAAAAGAGGAAACCAAAATAATATTTTGATTCCCACTTAAACACCAAAATTTTCAAGAAAGGGGACTCAATTCTAGTCTATTCCCTTAAGCAACACATTCCCAAGTTTAATAAAAAGGGAAATGGACCATTTATCATTCAAGATGTATCCCCAAGTGGAGTAGTAAAATTGTCAACCATAGATGGTGAACCAATGGCTACTGGATTAGTGGATGTCGTTTAAATAAATACAATTTGCCACTAACCAATGAATTGCTAGAGAGAATGCATGCAGCCAAACAAAGGAAGATGAAGCGACAGCAGGTTATTGATGAAGCCCAAGAGGAAGCTAGACTTTGGGTGCTCAAAAGTAAAGATGCTCTCAAGAATCAACAGATACCGATTCCCATCAACACTTTGGAACTAGATGATCGACAATGGGAATTACCTAAAGACAATGTTTCAACAAATGACGACTGGTTAGATGGAATGGATCTGCACATCAAAGTACATCTCAATAATCATAGCACCAATGCTTTGGTAGACACTGGAGCTCAAGTGAATGTAGTTAGTTATTCTACATACAAGAAAGCAACAAGTCAAGCATTGACTGCAGGAAGAACGACAATCGAAGGATGCAACAAGAATCCGACTCCAACATTGGGAGTGGTCAACTTGAACGTGGTAGTACATGGATGTTCATGTTCGCATCAATTTGTATGCTTGCCAGATGAACACATGAATGAGACGATGATTCTTGGTATTCCTTGGATGCGAACATACAAAGCAATACCAGATTGGGATACGAATCAGCTAAAGCTATCACTTAAAGGATGGCAACTCATTGTTTCCATTGCACCAAGCAAAGAGAAATGGAAAAGATGCAAGGAGAAGACCAATCCATGAAGCAAATCTTCTCCATCCCCTCAACAACCAAATGCTACAAGTAGCATGCAAGGAGTCAGGAAAATTTGGGTACCAAAAGCACAACTTGTGGATAAACCAAGTCAGATCTGGGTGCCTAAAACTTCACCAAAGAAACAGAAAACAGTTTCAAGGATTCGAGCACAGAATCGAGCATCTATGATCATGGAACCTAACATGAAAAAGGTTTGGAAGAAAAAGGAGCACTTATCTTCTCCACACAACGTGAAACCAATCAAACAGTGGCGAGTTAAGTCTCAACTGACTCTCAAAAACCAGGTACCAAGCAGATCGAGCTTCCAAAGTGCTCCCCACAGCTCAAGCAATCAGCGTGCTTAAACACCCTGAGGGTACTATCAAACAGAGAGCACAAAGGCTATAGGATTTTCTCTTTGGAAGACATCAACAGCAAACCTCGACAACGGAAACCCTTGAGTTAATTACTCAAGACCCAGCTCTTGCACAACATATTGAGTTGAATTGCATTGATCTTCATATCGTAGTAGAGCCAATCACGGCTATGCATAGACACAATTGTTCAACCCATGCACACAGTCGTCCCCGAGAACGCCATCTAGCAGGGGTGGAAGGATACTACTAAATAGTAAGTAATTAAGGGCAATGTTTGAAGAGGGAGGAAAAAGTTTCATGTTAACGTGTGATTTTTTGCAAAGTTACCCAATAATTCCCATATAATTCATCAACTGGGGAAAATTCACTGATAATATCTTCTTGATGAGTGTAAATAGTGGATATACTATCAAAAAATCATCAAAAATAGTCCTTTTTGGATATTTTTCATCATTTTTGCTAATAGGAAGGCTTAAAAATGGAGAAATCCAACAAAAAACAATAAAGCTGTGTTTTTCAAGGGATTTTCTTAATTACTGGACTTTCACTTTGCTCTTTTAGAGAATTTTTCTATTTTCTTTGATTTTTTTTAATAAAAAGGTCAAAAATTAACAATAATTAGCAGGAAAGCTCAGATGGAAAAACGAAAGACACGATGGTGATCAGAAAGACAAGGTAGACAAGCACAAAAATTTTCAACAAAATCAGAAGATGGAAGCGGGAAGCCTAAATTAAGGGGCCAGGTCGACTTCTGCAAATTTTTTGCAGAATGAGCTACAGGAGACCGATTTGGGAAATTTTTGAGCCTAACATAGATTTCACGACCTAATAGGACTAACGGGGGAATCGGGGGAAATTTGGTTCGGGAAGTCCGGGTATACATAGCCAGAGTAGGGTAAAACCACTTCATTTCCACTTGGAGCTTTGTAGAGAGAGCATTTCGGCTTCTTTCGCGCGTCATTTAAGAAGCCTACAGTTGACCTTTTTCAGCGCTATCTCACACGAGACATGAGGGGTAAGTTCCTTACTGATCAATGATCCATTTTGTACGGCCGGTAGCTAGTCTAAAGCCCTAGAAAAAACCCTAGAAGCTGAGCAGTGCACGAATATCTACATCCTAACAGTGACCATATCGCCCTGCCGGCTTGACCAAATCGGGTGGGATTTGAACCATAGAATGCTCTAACATGATAGAACCATTCCATACCATCAGATGATCATTCGGCTAGGGTCAAGGGGGTCCTTAGTAGAGAATTACAGTTTTTTGGGAAAGGCCAGAATCCCGACCTGACTCCATAGATGTCTTGCTAATCAGGCTCATATACAATGTATATGATTGGTTTGGAGAAATCCATCAAGTAAAGCCCTCGAAAAGCGAAAACGGCTCGAAGGCTACAAAGCGTCAAATTCGACACGCGAGGCCAAACTGACTTCAAATGAGCCAGAATTGGATAGGTAGCTTCACGATGATGTTACGGACAAGTCCAAAGCCTCAAAGTTGACAGACCAACCCAACAGACAGAGTAGTCACAAAAGACGGTGATTTCAGACTCAACAGAGCACAAAGTGATGCCGACATGACCAAACTTGACCAAATTCAATTTAGGACTTGCATTAGGTGTATGAAACATGTTTAGGTCAAAATTTCTGTGAAATGCAAAGTTTTTGTCACTGTTGTAAATAATCACGATTATTTACTTTTGCAACATTTTTGCATGGAAATTGTCAAATCAGCTCACCTATCATGTGTACACACCTATTACATGCCAAAACTCAAGTATGAGCTAAAATGACCACCCTTTACTTGCAAAATTGCCAAAAAACGCAAAGAAGTATGTGAAAGCCAAAATTTGGGTTATGAACAACTTTTCTTGATCCAAATCATCTCATAATTCATACCCAAGGTCTATACCATGCCTAGAACTAGTCTATGCCAAAAAATGTCATTTTGGGAAGAAAAGTTAATAATCGCAATTATTTACTTTTTGGCCAAAATGGGGCAATTTTAAAAATTTGTCATCATACATCCAAAGTACATGATGTGATAAGCCCACTAGTCAATTTTGAGTCAATTTTGGATTTCAAAATCTCAAATTTCCTTTATATCTACTGTTTCAGAGACCTAAAGCCAAAATCTGGTACCATTTCCAACCTATACATCCAAATGAGCCCAAATTTCCCTCAAAGCATATAATTGGCACATACTTCAAGCCTATAAAGCCAAAATTGCAAAACAGTTGAAAATTTTCCCAGCTGTAAATAATCGCGATTATTTACTTTGGTTACAAAATTTTCTTTTGACCATACAGTTTTGTTCCTTGCATGATTTTATGCATATTTTCTTGTTCCAAGATTAATTTGAAGCAATTTGGACCAGATTATCAGGATTTCAGTCTAAAAGGACATTCTCATTAAAAATCTGACAACTCCGCTAACTTTGCACTCTATTCACTGAGCAGGAGCAATGCAAGCCGCGGAGAATGCCAAGAATAAGTTAAACCAAAAGGAGAAACTTCAAGAACTGCCACCGTATCAACTGGACCCCGAATAAGTAAAGGCAGCAAAGGGATCTTATCTTTCTAAAGAAAAGTTAGAAGAGCACCACACCATGGTGTTCACGGCCAGATTTAAGAGTGAAGAAGGGAATCCGGTGGAGTTGCAGCTCTTGCCCAAAGAGGTTTATGATGTCGCAGCAAAGCCTGAAACCAAAGAGGCTAACCGCAGGTTGGGACTCCGACACTTCTATGAACAAGAGCCCTATGGAGTAGACTTTCAAAAGTCTTACGAGCTTTTTTCCACCATCAAGGAAGACGGAACTCCCGAAATCTCAGACAACCAAGGAAACAAGGTAGAGGTTGTGATTACAAAGGAAATAGTGGTAGAGGCACTCAGATTGCCCACTGAAGGGAAAACAACGAGCACGTTTACAAAGGAAATAGCTGCGTCTACATTTGCCGATCTCATCCACAAGCAGGTGGAAGATCCAACCCATCTGTACCACCAACATTTTCATTTCCTGGCAAAAATGCCACCAAGGTACACGACACCAAATAATGCTGTGGCCACAACTTTTACACAAGTTCTGAACTCAACCACCAGAGAACATGTGGACCACGCGCAATATGTGTTAACAACATTAAAGGCCACCAAGAAGGAGGGAAATATAACCTACTTGGACGCACCCGAAGTCTTGACCAGAATAGACTATCATTTCATCGGCATGGCCGACAACCTACCACCTGCCCCGTATTAGAACACATGGATCTTGGCAGCTCCACCCTCTCCAAGATCTACAAGATCTGGTAAGAGATCATTTAAATTAGGTGATGAATCCGATGACAGTTCATCCGAGCAGCATAGCAGTGAAAGCTCTGACAACGAGGAAAAAAGATCTAGGAGGGAAGAAATGAAGAGGAAAGCAGTGGTTGCCCACCATGAGGAGCCAGCTCAAAAGCAAGCGAGATTTGAAAGAGAAAAACAGGCGTATCAACGCACTAGGAAAGCGCAGGAAAAGGACCCAGAAAAGTGGGTACCTACTAGCTTGAAGGGACCTCGAACGAAACATCATTCAAGGAAAGAGGCCGAGGATCCCAAGGATCATTTAGAAAGAATGTACCAAGAGGGAGAGGCCTTGAAGCTGAAAGAGGCGGAAGAAGCACCCAAGAAAGCTGAGGAAGCAGCAACTCAAGAGCAAGGCCAGGCATCTCCCCAACCCACCTCACCGTCGTCGGAACAACAGGACCAGCCCATGCCCATGCCCACTCCACCATCATCACCGCCAGGCCAAGAGACCACTGAAGAGGCCGAGACGGACAAGGAAAAAGAATCTGATTTCACCCACCAAACGGAAGCTACACAACAAAGTGACCACGCCGAGCAACATGAAGAAAAGGAAGCTGAACCAGCACCAGAATAGACCGCCGAGGAAACTCACAAGCAGGCAGATGGATTTGATAAAGAGGAAGATAAAGAAAAGGAGCAAGCCACTACACATGAGGAAATAATCAAAACGGAGAAGGTGGAAAGGCTTGCAACCGTGGAAACGGAAAGGTTTGAGACCACACAAGTTGTTTCTACTCAGCCAGAAACTGTCGAGGTTTCAAAACCTTAGGATAGCAAAGGAGAAGCAACCACCTCTATAGAAACACCAGCAATAACAACACAGCAAGAAGCAACACAAGAGGCTGCTGGCACATCCGAACTAACAAGACAAGAGGAGTGGCAGTCCAATGATGAAGTCATTCTACAAGTGAACGAGTATGCAAGGCAGATGCAAATCATGATGTAGAAACTCCGCTTAGCAGCCTTTAACCGCAGTACTAAAGCCAAAGAATTAGAAATGGTCATCAATGCTCTTCAAGGTGAGCTCGACGACAGAATGGTTACTATTGCAGATCTCCAAAGGCAAGTACAAGAGCTCAAGACTGAAGCGGAACATCATCAAATAGCAAGAGACAGCGAGAAGAAGGAAATGGAGGAGTTGGGTGACCTCTTGACTAAGCTATCTGATGCCTGCAAAGTGAAAGATGAGCAGTTGACAGAAGTGACAAATGAATTTCTCACCACCTCTCTGTCCGCTCAAAAGATTCAAGTATAATTAGATGTAGCAAACGCATCACTGTAGTATTCGGAACAAAGGATTAATGATCAGGCCACTTTCTTGCGGCAATTAAGAAAAAACCCAACCGTGGCCTCGATCAAGGGAACAGATGAGGTGTATAAAGCACTTGAGAAGGAAAACAAAGATTTAGAGCTGGAGTTGAAGCTGGAGCTGTCACAACGCAGAGACCTGGTGCTCATGTGGGTCCAAAGAGAGGAGGATCTCCTTAAAGAGATTGCATAATTGAAAAGAGTAAACCAACTCCTCAGAAATGGAAAGCCAGATATATTGGAGGAGGCAGGCACTTCAGAGCCACCCCAAGTGGAAATCCCCTCGGTCTCATTTGCTGACTTTGAGATGCAGTCTACAGCAGAGCCGAGTGGGGGAGAAGATTTTCAAATCCAAGTCACAGAGGAAGACACAGTGCCGATGGTCCAGCTGCCAAAGGCTGAAGAAGATGCACTAAAGGAGAAGATCACCTTGGAGGTAGATGAGCAGTGGAAGGTAGCTATGGATTGGGAGTTGAGAGTTTTACACTTTGTCAACGTCACACATCTCACTCCCAATCAAATCAATGCTCAATGGCACCAACAATCCCTACCATACCCTCTCAACAAGGTTGAACTCTTACAGGTAAAGGAAAGATTATATCAAGATATGCAAGAAGATGGTGCAGATCAAGACCACCCGAAGTGGTGGCTAAGCTGGTTGAACAAGAATCCAAGATACTTGATTCTGTTCACGAGAGCACATGCGACCATACAGAAAGATCCAACATTTTGTCCTGTACCTCGAGTAAGGACATGGCAAGCACACGAAGCACTGTAGAAGAAGAGGCCAACATGGCTAAACTTTCCCAGGCTGCCAGCTCCCGAGAGAGGTCAAGCAATAGAAGAATACATGGTGAAAACCCTAACGGGCGCCATGACATTCTTCAAAAGTCTGCCAGATCTCTCCTGCGCAATGCTTTACAAAATCTGCAGGATGCTACTTACTTGCATAAAATTCTTCAATGATCCTAAGCAGACAAGAGACCCATGGCTCTCATTTTTAAAAGGAAACAAAGTCCTCTGCTATGATCTAAGTGCGAAGCCCTCAGAGGAAGTTCTTTATCGCTTTTACGCCCGATGCATGTTTCTGCCCTCGCACAATATGCTATCTTTTGAGGAGGCCTTCTACACTGGCTTTCTCACCTGGCGAACGAAGATATTTGCACCGGTGATAAGCAACCTCACAGCCAGATTTGTAGGCTACTCGGCAGTAGAACTCAAAAACAAAGTCACCATCCAGTTTTTGCAAGTGCCAGACAAAGAACGTAAAATCAGATATGAAAAAGCATTGGAAGCACTGAAGGACCGCCTCGCCCGCCGTCAACCCAAAGATTACTTCAGCCCATAAAGCTGCGTCAAGGGATGACACAGGCGAGGAGTGGGGGAATGTTAGCAGCAAGCTTACATGGACACCATTTTTCAGAGTCCTCTTTGTAAAAACAATTATTATTTTGATAAATCGAGAATATTGTAACTCCTGTTTTCTTGATAAACCTTGTTATTAATGAGCCGGGGCTACAAGCTTCTAGATTGTAGCAGCCATTCAATTCCCAGCTTTGGTAGAACTCCAGATTATTACTTTTGACCACCCAAAAACCTTGGCTAATGTATAAAAGTCAATTTCTGCAAGTTTTTTATAAGTTTTTAGATAAGAAATACACAGCGTGAGCTAACGGCACTCACTTCTCTCCTTCTCCCGCTTCCTACTCCCTCTCCGGTTGTCACATTGCGAATGTGTTTGTTGCATTGCAACCGCAGGTAAGAGCTCTAGCATTGATGTAAGCCATTCACAGTATTTCGTAGCTTTTGGCGACGCTGACCTGCGACCTAATTTCATCATAACTAGGAATTTACACTTTTAAATAAAAAATGAAGCATAGGCGGGGTATTGGGGCATCATTGCTAAGCATTTAGATGCATTCTGGGCCGAAAACGATTAGGTCAAAAATCCACTGCTGTTAATAATCGCAATTTTAAAACTTAACCTAAAGTGGGATTTGAGGCCATAGGCATGTGTGCTTAGGTCTTATAAACTTGTCCTAGAAGTTTCGTTACGTTTGGATGTCATTTGTCAATGAGCGATTGGCTTTTGGTGATTTCAGTCACTTGAGTGTAGCCTGAGCTAGATGCGAGTTGTTAGTTGTTTTCCGAGAGATTAACAACCTCTTGTAGCCTCTATGCAGTAGTGGAGTCAGCTTCGTCCCATGGTTTGACAAATTAATCGTGGTTCTCGCTAATATTGCAATAAGATAGGATGGTGAGGTTAGACATGCGTCCCACAACGATACTATGCATGATGGAGTTAATGGTTATATTGTCTTGTGGGTGACTACTTTGGTTCTATACCTTCCACTTTTTTTCAAAGGTGAGTATAGGCTTATCTTGGATTCATTTAGGTTTACTCTATTCTGGAAACATTCAATATGGTTGATGGGTGAATGCCCTACCACCCAATTGTTTTTCTCTCGGGCGCCGCTATAAGCGTCTTTGTATAAGGTTCTGCTACGTCGCTATAAGCGTCACTAGAGAAGGACTATAACCATTGGTGCAGCCAAAGTGTGTCAACTCTAGAAGGTGGCATGGGCAGATATGTGCAGGCAGTTAGAAGCATGGCAAAGGGCTGGAGCAGCTAGGAAAATCATGGGATGACATGTAGCAGCAAAGTTGTATGCCTGATGCGGCGTAGAGGCCAAGGAAGGATCCATGAGGGGCTAATTTGGGTAGCAAATGAAAGAGATGCAGAGTGCAGCTTTTGGGTCTAGGAATGTAGAGCTTGAAGTGTTGAAGGAGCAGGTCCAAACGGCTCACCAAACCGAGCTACGGAGCCCAAGTTATTGAAGGTTGAAGTTTCAATGAATTACAGATGCTTGCCGGACAGGACAGCTGGAGACAGGCGATTCAAATGGAAGGCGAGAAAGAGGTGTGTAGAGCTCAATTTATGGAACCTACCCGTCTTTTCAGATTGCGGATTAGAGCTATGGTTTGCATTTTATGGCCTGTTGATTTTTTTACGGGGGATAGGTTTGTGCCCACCTGACCACATGGGGAATCATACAATCTGGCGTCTTTTGAGACTGGACAAGGTCCTAGAGTAGGGTATGCATCATATGGAGCTATCAGGAATTGACTGCACGTCAAAAGGAGTCCGGAGAAAAAAGTTACAGCAGTCGGAAGATTGGGTGCCTTTGTCCAAAGTTGGTTGCAGATGCTTTAATCAATTTTTGTGCCCTTAGTATGGGGTCTTGGGAAATCCCAAAATGCGGTTGGAGCCGGGCATTTTCAAGTCGGCCAGGTGAGCTTGCAGCCGGGTTTTTCGGCTCAGCAATCGGATCACTTGGTGACAATTAGAAAGCCCTCAAAGGGGGGGGGGGGGGGGGGGGGGGGGGGGGGGGGGGGGGGGATGTACAATCAAAAGGTTATTTTTGGAATTCCAAGGGCCTTAGAGGGTAGGGGATCCTGGGAACTGCCACGTGGCATGCAAGTTAGCCCATATGCGCAGTGGAAGGCCGGGGGGTTGTGGTATAAATACAGGACCATGAGCCCTCTAATGGACACAGGGGAAGAGAGAGGGGAGCTCTCTCGTGGGCTATGGCACAGGGCGCCGTTGGCGCTGCGTAGGCGGGCGCGGCCGGGGGCAGTGGTGCATTGCGGTGGTTTTGGCCCATGGCGGCGGTGCGGTGGCGTGCCCTTGTGCGTGAGAAAGTAGCTACGTCCGTTTGATAGTAATGACGTGACAGATTCATGCTAGCGGTGAGTCCCACGGCTCTGTTGGAGTCCCAAATTTTTGAAGGTAACTAGGGAGGGCAAAAGCGACCTCGCTATTGCCTCCCCCCCTCATGGAAGAACTTGATCCCGCAATAAAGGGAAGGCAAGGCCAAGGCCGTTCAAAGATCTAGCAAGGGAGACCAAACAAAGCAAGAGAAAGAATTCAAAGGCCCCAAGAGGAGCAAATCGGGCGGCCAAATTGAGAGGCTAAAGGAGTCAAAATGTGTACACCATACAATTGTTTCCAAAAATGAACTATGCCAAGTGGTGGCAATGCAAGGAAATTCTAATTGAAGCTCCAAGTGAAGTGCACGGGAGGAGAAGCACACCCATCATTTCTTTTTTGAACCTCCTAGAGACACCCCTATAAAAGAATGTAAATGTGAAAATTTGAGGGCTTTTTTGCTTGAGTGTGTGATTGAAAGTTGCAAGCCTATGTAGTGCAAAGCTTGCCATTAAATTTGCATACCTGATTGTACTATTCTCCTATGCAATAATACCACATATTTGCCCCTATTTCTTGTGTTGCTTCTCCCCATTCCCCTCATTTTCTCTCGGTCTTTCTGTATTGGACATTGTTTGCAGAGGGTTTGCCTGCAGCTTGAAGGGTGTTACCAAGAGGGCAGAATCGGGGTGTTTTGTGAGTTGGAAAGGGTGAGTTGAGCAGTATGGGTGCATTTGTGCTGCAAGGTGTTTTTTGCAAGGTGTGAGATAGTTGTTATGTGTGCCAAAGTGGATTTGTTAGTGCAAATTAGCCAATTTGAAGGTGTTATTTGAGAGGTTAGGGGTGTTGTGGAATCCATGGGCTATAGAGAGGCAAATAGTTTGTGTGTTGGGTGTGTTCCCTATTCCCACTCTCAACCATCACTATATGCGTCGCTCTATAGTGACACATATAACGATGCTCATAGCGATGTTCCCGTAGCGACGCTATTAGCGATGCCAGGGAGTATAAAAATCTAATGTATTTTCATCGCTAAAAACGTCACAAGTGCACATAACCTCTTGTAGTTTTTGTATAGACCTAGTATCATAGGATATCTAATTTAGTACGACATAAATTCTCTCTAAGATTCCCAAATAATATTGCTTTTTCTTGAAAGGCTAAGGTCCTTCTTTCTAACTGCCAATAGATGGAGATTAAGTTTGGCCTAAGAGAGATAGGCTTTTCTTTGTAGTTTGCAACTAAGAGGATTATGCTCGCCATTATATATCCTAGAGCTAGCCTCCCATGGCTCTTAAGGCTAAAGGGATCTCATATACAAGCCACACATGGTAAGTGCTCTTTGGAATAGCATATGTCAACTTATAGCCTTGTGTTTATAGGGTCCTAATGCCATAGGTACAAATTATGCTACTTCTCGTATCTACAATTAATAAAAGTTTTGTAGAAGATAAGATACTAGTCTTTGGCCTTAGAGTCATAGATTTTGTTGTGGACAGACTAGCGTGGACATAGTGGTATCATGCAATGCCAATAGTAATATGGCTTTATATGGTCACAATTTGTGAAAGTGTGACTGAGAGATCAAACGGATCATTATGCCCCAAAGGCCATAAGGTGCCATTTATATATAACATAAAGGCACTTTAAGAATGTCAAAAATAACTTTTGTTGTCCTAAAAGGTCCATGATTTTTATTGAAGCTTTTTATATAAGGATCTTAAGTGCCTTGTTGCAAACCTTATGATCCCAGGACACTTATTCTTGGCCATAATTATATATTGGGAAAGAACATAAGCCAATTTACAGTTTTAGGTTCATAAAATGTTGATACTATAGAGTGAAAATATTTAAGCTCATAAAGTAACATACTATCTTATGGCCATGCAATGGACACAAATTTTAAAACAACAAACATTTGAATCTTTTACTAAACTAAAATTAAGCTTTTGGCACATGAAAGTCAAAAGATACATATAGCGTTGGATGACAAGTTTGCATAAGAACTCTTAAAAATAGATAAACAAGTTGTTTAGATTCCATAGTATTACATAAATCTACTTGATCATCTCCTAAATGAAGATGCATTTGAGATTACACTGAATCTTTAACTATTTAATATAATTCTTGGCCAAACGTACTTTGATAGCATGCTTATTGTATGCCAATCTTTTGGCACACATAATTGCTTTGTTACCTTATAAGATTGATAAAAATTTCAAACTCTTTAAAGGCGCCACTTTTTATTTCTCAACTGTTAGGAGTTTTCTTCTCGACTTTAAATGGACACTCCATGATTGCTAGATGTTGCCCCTTTTTCATTTTCTGAGGATGGGAAGCTTTTGGTAGTCTGCATGTGGAGTAGATTTTCCCTAGACAAACGAGATTTATCACCTCCGACTATGCAACAACCATGTGAACGTAATAACAAGGTTTATTTCCTTGATCTATGGAAGCTTGTATATACAAATAGAACTTGTAGCTGTGTGAATGTTTTTGACATAATGAAGAGATTGAATATATGGCAGTAGATCCCCAAGGTGGGTATTATCCTCCTCATCAACAATAAATGATGGTAAAAAAATACAATTCAATGCAGGATTAACACATCTGTTTAATGGCGCATCATCTACTTGAAGCATTCTTTTTGTATCAATCCCAAATTTTGTTGATGCAATTGCCAACGGTTTGAAAAGTGATTCTACACTTGGATTATCTAGGTGATGATTCTTGATTCTTCACATGATTGACATTGGCTTTCTCCCAAAATCATAAAGAATGGAAGCTTTTCTCTAGCATCGTTCTGTAAAATCTTGATGATTTCCATTACATATGTATCATTAGTAGCTAACCATATTCCAACATTGAAATTATTTGAGTAGAGTCTTTAAAAAGTTGTGCTAGCATTATCTCAAAAGCAATCCACCCAAGCTCACTATTATAGTTAGCATTGGTATGCTAGTGGACGAAACACCTAGATCACCATGCATCCCAAATCCCATATCTTGAGTTAATAATTTTTTAGGATGGATATTTCTTTTGACCTTGTATATGTTTGCAGCTTGCATCACCTTCTACTTCCATAACATCACTCTTCAAATATCTCTCCAATGGTTGCAATAGTTGATGTTCTATAACTTGCACATTTTTGTCAACTTCCTGAAGAACTCTTTGGTTGCTATGGAGATCCACAAATTGTTTGTACCAACAATATCAAGTGGAACTTTGTCAACCTCAATATCGTGAAGAAGGATTGCAAGTTTTAAAAAAAAACTATTGTTAGCTTTGTCACTCTTAATAGAAAGCTAGAGAGTATCAAACTAGAGACCAAGGATACATTGCAATATAACTTGTAGAAAATTTTAGGACTACCCTTAGAGGCCTTATGGCCTCATGTAGAACCTACAAGGTGTCGATAAAAATATCTTGAATGTGAATATGAATCCGGTTTAACCTTGTTCCGGTGGATCTATTTTTAGCCAAGACTAAAAACCGTAGCATCATCATGATCATATAATGCAAACTACCCAGCACTAGTATCATCAAGTCATCTGCACAACAGAGGAATGTGGAGAACAAGAAGCTATAGAGATGGCCAAACACTCTTCCACATTGTACTCTCTCTTAGATGTAGAGTTTCCTTTCTCATTCGTGTTTTAATCTCTCATGCTTGAGACCTTTCATTCCCTATTTCTTGTGGTGTTTCATAGGGTGTTAAAAAATATCTCTCTTTATAGAGAAAATTTGTGTTTAGTTGTACATGTAATTTCTCTAGACATTATACATAGCTCAACATAGAGGATGTCACTACCTCAATTAGAAACGCTTGTTTTTTGCTAGCCATTAACTTATCTAACTCTAATAAAGCATACATGACTTAGGATACACTTAAGAAACTTAAAAAGACTTGGGAGACTAAAACGGATACTATGGGTAGGACAAAATTGAATCTGATGCATTTAAGAGGATCATGTATTATCTTGTGAATTTCTCTAATTTAATTTTTCTACTCTCTATGATGGACCTACTAAAATGGTCCACACATATCTCAGCATCATCACCTCATTCACATTGATACAAGTAAGTTCAAGCTCTCTCTCTCTCTCTCTCTCTCTCTCTCTCTCTCTCACACACACACACACACATGAATAGAGAAGAAGCCTTGTGTGCACTATATTAATGCATTGATCTACATAGTCTCCACAAGCTAGAGAGGTATTGATCTTTGATGAAATAGTATTCCAATTATGTCAAACCAAGAATACATATCAAGCATTTGAAAGCAACATGCGAACTGTTGCATATCCTTGCAAGTGTGTATTTATCGAGTCATTTTAACCTTTGTCCTTTTTAGAATGTATTAATTAATTTTTTTCCTTTAGTATTATTAAGGCACATATAATTCTCAAGGCATATCCCTATTCTTGTCATAGGACTCAAGTATCATGTCTCCTCCGCCACGCGTGGAGGCGGCACCTTTACACAACTTCAATTCTTATTTTCTCTTTAATATAAGAAAAAATATTAAAATTGATCTACTTTTAGTTTCTTTTAAATTATATGTCAGAAAAAAGAGCAAAGGTCCCACTGGTAAGGACAATTGCGGGGATAACCCATTTAGGTTCCTAGCCTTTCCAAGGCTCATTTTTACCAAACAATTAGAAGAGTTCATTCATTAGATCACATACTTCTCCCTTATTTGATCCCTTCTCAGAATTTCTTTTTCCTTTCTTCTTTTCCCATTGGCATCAGGCTTACCCAAAGTATAAGGCCGATTTTGAGATGCTTCAATGGGTCACACTACCCGCCGGCTGGGATAGAGTCCCATCCAATCCCATTTCCACGGTGTTGAATGAACCCAAGCTCAAAATATGGATCAACGGTTATTAGTCCTAGCTAGAAAGGACCATATCCCATTGCATTCCACAGGTAAACACTTGTGACGAACTTTTTTAAAACAAGTAAGATAAGTTTTACAAGTAAAACTTCTATGTTGTGCTAGAACTATTTACCTCAAATCTTATTCGTAAAGTTAAGCCTAGTTGAAATTTAGAGTTAGTTCCTTGAGTTATAATCCTTTAGTTCCTACTTCCTTCTAATGTCTACTGAAACAAAACCTTAAGAAATGTAACGAGTCTCTTCGTAGTTTATCGTTCTGTTTTGACATAAGTTTCAAGTTTACCTCATCTTGGGCGAATCCCATCTAGAGAGAGGAGAGGTAGAGTGTAATAGCAAGTTGATTGGGGTTTTGGCCACGGATTTTCTTTGAGCAATGTGTGTGTGTATGAGAGGTGTGAAAGAAGTGTGTGTGAAAGAGGTTTAGCTATGGCTTCATCAAGCTTAATCTCAAATTTTCACTTCCAAAAATGAGAAGAGAAGTGTTGAATGACTAGGGAAGCTCTCTTTTTATGCTTATTTTGATATAGGTCTGAATTTATTATGATAGCTTTTCTTCTTTATCAATAAGTCATTTTTACTTATCTTCATAAATTTTTCTCTTTTTCAAATTAGCTTCTTCAACAAGCCACTTACTCACCTTATCCTTATTCTTATCCTTATCTTTAGTTTATTTTCTTTTTTCTAATTTCCATGAGAGAAAAAGGTAATTTCTCATGCATTGGTTATGCCCCTATTCCCATGGCATAAGCTGAAAGTAACTAGTGGGGTAAAAATTTAGAGCTTGGATTTAGACAAGGTTTACTCAAATACTATTACTATTATTATCATCATCTTTTCTTTTTGTTGAGTCAGTGGCTTATATGCGTAAGGGCTAGGAGGACACCCTTACATATTTATATGCCATGACTTCTATGGCCACATAGAACCCATAAGAATCCTCAAAAAATTAAAAAAATCCTAGATGGCACAGTTCCCAAGGTAGTTCTCACACATATCTAGTCCCTAGTAACACTTCAATTGATCATATCTTGGCCATTTGAACTCCAATTACCGATCCAAAAAGACCATAATGTCTTAGAAGATAAATTGTTTAGACCCATGCACTCACTTTATCTATGAAATCCTATCCGCAATTGCCAAATTTGGTACATAATCTCTACAAACCATTATGAACTTCAAGATGCCATATCTTTCATATCGTAGCTCCGTTTGAAAAATCATTTGTACCAACTGATAGAGCACAATAAGGCCACCTTTTACACTCCCATTTCTAGAATTTGTACCCTTTAACCTTTCACATTTGAGAGGCACCTTGGCATAGCATTTTGGCCCTGAGAACCTTATAAAGCATACATATTTACTGATCTTGCCCTCTTTTGATCTTCCCTGATGCTGAACCACTTTAGCATGCCCTTGAGAGACCACACATCCCAACATTTTACTCTTTGCAGTAACACCAACCAACTTAGCCTGCACAAGCGTAATTTTCCGTGCGAATATTGATGCATCAAACTTTACTTTGCTGGGTGTGCTTTAACTCAATTAGCTGCACTAGCATAATTTTCCATGTGCATATTGATGCATCAATCTTTGCTTTGTTGGTGTAATCTAACACAACTAGGAGAACATAAATTGGACTAATCTATTAGCTTTGCTAGTGGCCAATTAAATGATGCCAAGATAAATTACACCACTATAGAGAAACAAGGTTTACCTATGATTTATGCTTTAAAGAAATTTTGGTATTACATTCTTGCTAACAAGTTTGTGTTAATGTTGATCATGACAGGTTGTAGTAGGCAAAACATGTTCTACCAGAAGAATTACACAATGCTTAGCAATTCTTATTGAGCTGAACTCAGTGTTGTTGTAAGACCTGGAAAAAAACATGTTATGGAAGATCATTTTTCTTGCATTCCTAATGGTGAGTCCCCTAGTGGAGTTGATGATGAATTGCTCGATACTTCATGGGTTGCATTTTTAGGCACGTACTTAGAAAATTATATGTATAAAACACTATTATATGCCAAAGCCTTGAATTATCATATAATCATCGAATACCCATATTTTTTAGTCTCGATCAAAAAAATCTTTTGATAAAAGTAAAGCTTAAATAAAGATGATTGCCGATTTCAATCAAAATAGATGGCTCTCTTTTGCATTGCAAAGGTTTGATAGACTACCCAGTTGGAGAGATCTAGTGCATCTACCATTAGATAGAGACTATTGAGGTATACTTTTTCACTTGCTTATGTGTACTAACTTTTTTTTCCTTGTTGCACCAGACTTGTGTGGTGTAGCAATTTTTGTCTTACCCCCACAGAGTTGGCTTGCAGGCTATAGGCCACTTTGTGATGTGTAGCCATCCACATCACTCCAAAAATGAGTAGAATCTAGTCACTCTTCCCGTGTTTTGCAGCCACTTGGCTCACTACGGGAAGAGTTCTAGGACAAACTTAAAATTCTCACTCATGTGGTGCAATAGTATATCTCTCACCATAGATCTGAGTTAAAATTTAGTGTTTGACTCATGGAGTATAGTAGGCATGATGCTACACATTAGGCAAAATTTGGACTCACAAAGGGACCCTTTAAGGACTTTGACTTTACCTCTCTCTACCAAAACGGGCGCATGGATAAATTTTTGCAAACAAACTCCAAAGTTGGCGGAGGTTGGACAGGTAGAATGTCCTCTTCAAGATCTATCTACTGATATATAGCACGCCATGAGTTTCCTCATATTTTAGAAGATTCTTTTTTTGATTCACTTAGATTCCGACAGAGTTGTCACATCATAGGTGAATCAAAAAAAAGAATCTTCTAAAATATGAAGAATCTCATGGCGTGCTATATATCAGTAGATAGAGCTTGAAGAGGACATTCTAACTGTCAAACCTCCGCCAACTTTGGAGTTTGTTTGCAAAACTTTATCTATGTGCCCATTTTGGTAGAGAGAGGTAAAGTCAAACTCCTTAAAGGGCCCTGCCTAATGCCTCTCACTTACGAGTGACCTATAGTTTCTCAATATTATATCAATACACATCATCGTTTGTACCACATAGAAACGAAAGAGTATTGCTTGTCAAACAGAGAGTAGAGAGATGAATACTTTATGCCCTCTTTATCTCTATGTGATGCACTAGTTACCCTTGTTCTTTGAACTCCAAATACATGCCACTGTTCGTCACTAGTAGAGAACTTGGTGTTGTCTTGGATGTAGATACATACGATATTTAATCTGCATCTAAGATTGTTAAGTTATCTGCCCCCCACTGATTTTTGTGTTTAGAGTTCCACACACTTCATCAGGGATTATATTAGGTCACATCATCATTCTTACTACACAAAAATATGAGGGTTACGTTTGTCTACCTAAGAGTGGAGAGATGCATACCTATGCCCTATTCATCTTAGCATGATGCGCCTTGCCCTTGTACTTTTTGATATGTAGATACGCCACTCTTCATCATCACTAGATGACTTGGTGTTGTCTTGGATGCAAATACATATGATGTTTTTCCACAATCTAAGATTGGTAAACTATTTGCCGATGGTTATGTTGTGCATTTCACACCCTTCATCAAGGATTAGATTGATTAAACAATCAACATAACAACAATGTCCCCCAAGACTCGCATTGAGCGTACCTCACACAAGCTGAGTTCTTTACATGTATGCTCTAATTGTTTACGTGTATTTTGTAACTCACATAACAGGGTGCAGTTCTTGTGATGATTTTTACTCTTGGCATATTCACCTCTCTCTATCTCTCTTTGAGTGTGCTTTGTTTTTGTTTATCTTCTAATCATTTATTGTACAGTATATGGTTTGCAATCATAATATATTATTTTTTTCTACAAATTATGTCAATTGTTTATGGTTTAGAGCCATGACACGATTTTGATAGTTTGCCCACTCATCTTGTAACCTTTATGTTTTAAAATTATATCTTATAGATATGACGGATACCAAGCTGCAAAAATATCAATGCAAATTTGCCTTTGAAGTTATAGTATTCCACTTTCATTACATGTTAGACCTTGAGCTTTGGTGCTACTTAAACCCTTCAGCTCGAGAGCATTATTACCAGTTTACAGAGGCCTTGGAGAAGTATCTCTAGCTCGTATTTATTTCTGCTGCTTTTGACATATCTCTAATGACATCAGGTTCATTATTGAACCTGGTCAAGTAGTTTAATCGACAAATCCCAAAGATTTTTGAGGACCTTAAAAATTCCCAAATTGCTACTTTGCAAGGCATAGCTACTAGCATACAGCTTGTGTATCAATTGTATACTGAGTTTGAGAGCAAGGAGAAGTTGGAAAGAGCAGCAAATCAAATGAGACTAGAAGCCAACTCTTTTGATTCTACAAAAGAGCTAGGAACTACCATTAGAACAAAGCCTACTGCTACAACCTTAATTATACAAGCACCACCACTGGGAGAAGGGATATGGGCATACGTGAAGCGTGTAGGTGTCACCCATCCAGAAGGGGACCTGGAAATTTTTGGGCAGTGGATGGTACCAAAGTAAAGATGGCCATTTTTTCAAGGAAATTGTCGAGCTTTCTCCAAGAGATCACATGAGCTCATTCCAATGTAATGGTGAAGCTACATTGACTGATAAAGATGGTGAGACAATCAAGGGAAAGATTACTAATGATCTCTTTAGCCATTTACTCTATCAACCAATAGGGAATCATAATATTCTCCATAAGAGCAAGTCCATTGACAATAATAAATCTTTTATCAAGCAGCAGGGTAAAAAGTTCCCCTACAAAAATTTAATCTACAAAAAAGTAGAGTTGTCTCTAGGATTGATCTCACGACATCTCGAAGCTCAAAAACCACCCTCCTACATAGAGACAAATTTACACATAGTAGTGGTAGTGGCTATGGGGTTGGTAGAACAAAGGGTTATATGGTGTTATTTTGGCAACTATATTTTGAAAAACCTAGGCGAAGCAAAGCTGAAGGGAAACAACAAAAACAAGATATACATGAGTGCAAGCTTGATATTAACAAAAATTTCATTCCAAACACTTGGAATGATTGATTGATCCTTGTTGATAGAGTCACACTTGGACCTTTTGCACAGAGCCAAGCATGCAATCGGATCAGCTCAAGGATCCTCCTCTTCACACAAATAAAAAGAGGCTCAAGAAGACAGAGCTCTAAGGAAAAGATCATTGGCAGTGAAGCAACAAAATATGATGTGGAGTTCAACGAAGATATTAAGCCACAAAATAGAGACACTCCTTTAGAATTATAGTCAATTGCAAAAGAGGAGGAACAAGATGACATTATTTTTTCTCATGTGAGAAACAAATGCAAACCATTTGAGAACTAAAAGATCTATGAAATAAGTTCAATGTCTCCAAGAATTGCGACGAAAGAATCTTGAAAAAGAACATTTTTTTTAAATATAAAACGGGCTCTGGTGAAAATGATGAGGATGACATTGAACTAGATAAGAAGTTAAACAAGATGAAGGCAAAGAAAATTAAAATAGTTAGAGAATAGAAACAAAGAAAATCTGCTAAAAATGTCGAGCTCCTTTGCAAATTTAGACAACACATTAATGAAGTGATTAAAAGGAAAGATGAACAACAAGAAGCTATGGATTCAAGAAGACAAAAGGTGGATGATGTGGAATCTCCAATAAACTCTCCAAAAGGCCAAAACATTACTAAAGAGGAACCACCAATGACAAACATTGCCACTGATCGACAACAAGAGGTGGTTATAGAGACTGATCAACAGGTCTCACCCAAGGCAACAACACCACCTCCTAAGTATGAAGAGAAAAAAGAGACCTAGAAGAATTAAAATGGCCAAGAGCGTGCTTTGTTAGAGAAAAAGGACCTAGTGGAAGCTAATGAAGGCCAAGAGAAGACATAAATAGCTAAAGAGGGCCAAGATAAAGCTACAATAGAGTTACTATAGAGTGAGAAAGAAGAAGAAAAAAAGATTGATCAAACCAAAAGAGAAGCGGAAGAAGACCATGCAAGTGGTGAGCAACAAAACAAAGAGTTAGTGCTTGGGACCTTACAACAACAAAGCACTTAAGAAGGAGGCCTAGTGTCACCTTGCACCAGAGTAGTGATTGAAGATGCACATTGATTGACTCAAGACTTTGACTTGGATCAACATCTTGAAGCTGTCAAATTCAAGTTGAATTGCGAGTGGAAAGTGTCCTAAATGAGACCATTAAATCCTCAAGATTCTAGGGAGAAGGTTGATTTAGTAGCCAAAATGAAGCTAGTCTTTCTAAAGACCTACAACATCAAATCAGTGTTGAGTGCAAGATGCATGTCGAGCTTGAGCACTTGAAAGAAAATTTGTAAGGAGAGAAGTAAAGGAATACAAAGTTGAATGATCCCTATAATGTGGTTAAGCACCACTATCCTAGCTCTTGGCTATTCAAGATACACTAGCCCTAGCTTCCACTTCTCAAGCACCAACAATTTTAAGAGACTAGCACAAGGAAGTAAATATAGAGCTAGCACAGTGTTAACCCTCACGGCACACGGACACCCTATGATCTATAAACGTTGTATTATTTAGAGTCAGGTACCGGGCTTGTCGGACCAATAGGGAAAGGTAGAGTGATCGCCGATGAGATGCGCACTCTAACTGGGACATTCAAGGGATTAGTTGGTTAAGCATGGGCGCCCAAGTGTGAATGGGGTGAGCTCCTATAAAAGCCAACTAAACCTAATTTTTACTCATTCTCTCATTTGTGCAATAGAAGAGTGCTCTTGCTCCATCTCCATCTTCTTCTTCTTCACCTCCTTGTGTGTGTGTGTGTGTGTGTGTGTGTGAGAGAGAGAGAGAGAGAGGGAGAGTGTGTGTGCGATCGAGCATTACGAAGGCACGACGGCGGCGAAGCGGTTGAGCGCGGCACGACTGCAGCTTCTTCTTCATCGCGGCGAGGAATCCACCACGAAGGCGAGCGTAGAGCGGTGAGTGACACACCCTTTGGTTTCTTGAGCTTGCTAGTTTAGGCTTGTTGTGTGCTTGGAGCCGTTTGTGGCTCGCACACAGTGTATTGGCAAGTCCCTTGCTTCGACAGTGCGGCAAGGAGCGCACATTTTTGGCGCCGCTGCCGGGGATATGCCCTACAGTAAGCTCGGTTAGCACTTTACGCTTTTTTGTGGTGCAATCTCTATCATAGGAAAGGCAGGGAATGAGGGTGTGTAGTTGTGTGGAGATTTCTGTTTTTTGCGTTTTCTACGTTTTCTTGTTTGCACTGCACAGTTAGCATTTCTTGCGTTTTTGCATTTTCTGCATTTTCTGTCAAGTTTCAATTTTTGCAATTTTCTGCGTTTTCTGTGTTAAATTTTCTGTCAAATTCCAATTTCTGCATTTTCTGTGTTTTTTCAATTTTCTGCATTTCTTGCGTTTTTTCAATTTCTGCAATTTCTGTGCGTTTTCAATTTTTTGCATTTTCTGCATTTCAATTTCTGCAATTTCTGTGCGTTTTCAATTTTCTGCAATTTCTGCGTTTTCTGCATTTCTGCATTATATATATATATATATAATAAAAAAAATATTTTTTTGAAAAAAAAAATCTGAAAAAAAAAATCGGAAAATAAAAATGCGAGTGAGCGGGCGGTAAAATTTTTCGAAAATAAAAAACGTGACTCTTAAAACGGACGGGCTGGTTTGTATAAAAGATAGATCGGGATCGGGATCATTTGCCCAGGCCCAGGCCCAGGCCCAGGCTCAGGCCTCAGTCTTATGATATATACTAGACTCACTCTTATATATATACCCTACTCCCTCAAGAGAGAATGAGAGCATGTGGGACAAGTCCTCCACTCTCCTCCTTTCTCTTCCCACTTGCACCCTTAGACTTTCTAGTTTGGGCTTAGTTCCCTACTGGAAATTGACAGTTTTAGGGATTCCGAGGGCATAGAGTGACCAAACGGAGGGCTGTAAAGCACGGCGCGTCCCTCCTAGCGATACGCTCGTTTCGAGCTATCACACGGTCCATTCCACGACACGCTCTAAAAAATCTAGCAAAAAAACAAACAAAAAACACGCTAAAAACTAGTCACAAGGCCTCCTAGAGCAGCTTTTTGACACCTTAGGGTATCAAAAGCACATGCACTTACGCTCTGGGCGGGTGCTAGAACACGAGCATATTGAGGGTGCCTCTGTTCATACGGACACCCATTACCCATCCACGATAATCTCTAGACCCTCAGCGGGGACACAAGGTAGCACCACCCAAGACCCTAAAATAGCCGCTAGTGATTCCTCCTCCGACTCAGAAATCATGGAAGCATACCCTACCCAAAACACTGAGAGAGAAGGCCATGCACCTCCCGAAGCTCCACAGCCTAGTACTAGTATGTTTAGCCGTTTCATGGAAACATTAGGTAGAGCTACTCGCTCGGAACCTGATGCAAATGAAGCACACGAAGGGGGTGGGAAAGTGGACTCTCCTTTCACATTGCAAGTGGACCCCACACCCCCAAAGAGTGTCCATGTGGATATCCTACCAACTTCTTACCAAGAAGGCCCTGTTGAGCTGCCTCCTTCAGAAGTTCCCTCTAGAGTACCGTTGGTGACAAGTAAAACCACGGGGAGCAACATTGCTTCTACCTCACAAGAAACCGTTAACACGTCGACTCTAGAAGGATTGTTCATTAATGATCATTGGACATACGACCTCCACACTGAGGTGTTGACGGATCTACACTCTGGCCACGCCTACCATGTAGGATGGATAGAGATTGTACAATCCACCTCTAGTGCCACGAGCATCGAAGATCAACAGAAAATGATCTGTAATGTTATCCATGGCATTATTCAATCAGAAAGGCAAAACCGAGGGGTAAATATACTCTCAACTGGCCCCATGAGATTTCTGGATACGAGCAAGGCTCAACAGCCTACTCTATCACAAATGGAGACTCCTCTAATGAGCCCCATGGACCCATCTTACGTCATTTCACCTGGGGTCTCTATGCAATCTGAGCCTCCGAGCGAAAACTTTAGCTTCCCTAACTTGGCTCAACCCTCTATTAAGGAAAACCCAGTGCTCACTCCAGGGATAAGCCTGACAGAGAATGTACCGATGACATCTATGGTTAGCGCAGTGCCACTACCTAGTGTCGTAGTACCTAATATGGGGCCTCGACCATATGTGCCTCTAGCCCCTTATGCACACATGGCCCCCACACCTCCAATTGTACCACTTGCTTATGCTCCTCGAGTGCCGCTCCCTAGCCCTTATCCGAGTGGACCTATGCCCGGTTATGTTCCATATCCTGCATCATCCACACATATGCCAAGACCGGTACCCGTCCCTCTCCCACATATGATTCCAAGAGTACCTCCACCGGCCCTGCCTCCTCACATAGGTGACTTGGCAGCGTTTGCTCAAACCATAGGTCGATCTATCGCGGAAAATATGCGTCATGCATCTGATAGAGAGCCTAGAAGTAAGGCAGTACAAATTGCCAAACTCACGCAAAAATTCAATGGGGACGAAGATGCTAGGAAACACATTGAAGTGTTTGAACAAGTATGTGATTCCTTAGGGGAACGCAACGAACTACATAAGTGCAATGCCTTAAGCTTGACATTAAGTGGGAAGGCTGGAGATTGGTATAGAACCCTAAGGGTGGACGAGAAAACAATCTACCCTACCCTTCGAAGGTTGTTTCTAAAGGAGTACATACGAGAAGGTGTGCTTTGGGGTGTAGCATCTCAGCTACAGAAGGCCGAACGTAAGGAAGGAGAGTCAGTAAGGGACTTCATTAGTCGTCTAAAGCACTTAAACTCTCGTTGCCCTGTAAATGAGCGCTTCAACAATAAAAAACTGCTTGATCGATTCATTCGAGGGTTGAGGAATGAAGGAATCTATAATGGACTAGTGATTAGAGGTATCACAACCTGGGAAGATATCACTGCCAATGCAATCCAATTAGAGGACAACTTGATGATAGCAGGCATGAGGGTGTCTACTGACACGAGATCCACTAGCTCACAAGCCATTGAGTATGAACCCATGACTGCAAAGCCCATTGCCAATGAGCCAAAGGTAATTGAGAAATTCTTGACAGACCTCACCAAGGCAATCCAAGAGTCTCTTAAGGATAATCGACCCCCTCAAAATAGTCACATGTATCCAAGAAGGGAGCAACAATGGTGTTCCATTTGCTTAGGTCCACATAGCACTAGTGAGTGCCCTACGTTTAGAGTAAAATTTAATGGAACTTGCAACGCATGTGGTAGGTATGGTCACCAAGCTAAGGATTGTTTAATGATCAAACGTATGATGGCAAATAGACCACCTGTAGCCTGGACGGATGCACCTCGAGCTCCTGTATTGATGCCTGCTCCACCTGTTGAGCAACTACTGCAACACATGGTCCCTAGACCTCAAAATGTTGTACAAGCTACACCGCTACCACCTCCTGTGCTAGGACCGCAGCCCCCGCATCCAAGAGTCGCCCCTATAAACCAAGTGGGTTGCGAGCCATCTAATGCTTATGCAGATGGTTGTGAGGAGGAAATAGACACTAGTATTGCCTACGGACTTGATACATCGGAAGAGTGTCCTATATACTACATGGAAGATTGTTGGGGGCAAGTCAAGCCGGTTTATCAAGCTGCTGCTCTCGCATCCAAAGGTCAAAATATCAACACCTAGGCTAGGAGGCCACCTCTTCAATGCTACGAGTGTGGTGGACCACATCGAGCAGCGGAGTGCCCTATTAGGCTGCAAAAGAATGCTGCACAGATGCAAATGAATCAAGGGAGCACGTCTGCAATTCCAATACTCACATGTAATCATTGTGGCATAGATCACTTGATTGCCCAATGCCCCTATAACCCAAATGAGCCTAAAATCGCCAATACCACCCGTCGCACCCGCTTATGCGATTACACGATCCATGCTTCAAGGGCCAGGCCATATCCTCGAAGAGAGAGATACCATTTCAGTTATCCAAGCAAAGAAAAAGAAGACATGAAGGAAGAAGTCGCAGAATACGGAAAATTCAAAGCCAAGTTCCAAAACAAACATAGGAACAGGAGATGACCCCGTGTATATGAATGACCTCGAGGATCATTCAGATTCAGTCGAGACAATGGAGACTAGAACCAATACCACAAAGAGAAAGACCGACAAAGAAAACCGTAACATGGAACCAAATGAAAACCGAATAAGAGAAAATCATAAAGAGCCTCTGAAAACACCACAAGTGTTTCCAAATCCAATCCAAGACCCCCAAGATAAACCGCAGGGGAAAAAAGGGAAGAATCGTAAAAAGAAGATTGGAACGTACCCAAACCCAGTAGACGAGATTGAGCAGGTGAAACATCTAAGAGGTTAAGTGGAGGAGACTCAAAGGAAACTAGAACCAGAACCCATGCATGTCAAAATTCATGACACAGTGTTTCCCACGCAAGTTCATCCACCCCACATGAACCATAGACCGTTAGCCATATCTAGTATCATCCAAGAAGGGAGTGAGGACGGGACATCAGAAAGTGAGCATACACCTTTCTTGTTGGAAAGGATGTTTAACGAAGGAATACCTGATCCCATTGAGGAGTATGAGATTCCATCCTCACCAGTTCTTAGTCAAGGACCTACACCCTGCAAAATGCCAATGAATGTTGCCAAACTAGTGGACTTCATGTCTTCTGAGGTCCGAACCACGATCATAGCAAAGCTGTATGGAGATCATGAGTTATTCCTTGCACTTCGAGCATTCCTTAACGGAGAGCTACGAACGGGATTACCGCAGTTTGCACAACCAAATACGCCTGACTCGATTATGATTGATGAGGAAAATCATGTGCAATCACTTGACTTAGATGGACACGAGTCTGTGATCGAGGTACCCATTAACGAATTAGGGCAGTATTTTGAAGGCGACGAGTCTAATGCGACCCTACCCATCACTACCAAGGGATTAACTATAAAGGGAATTCTTGGTGGTGGTGCGGGAGTTAGCATCGTTACAAAAGATTGTTGGGAATCCATGGGAAAACCCCGCCTCAGTGTTACTAACATTGTGGTAAAGATGGCAAATGGTACCATAGCCAAACCTATGGGGATGCTCAAGGATCTTAAGATCAAAGTTCTAGGACACAAGGTACGACATACGTTCATTGTAATGGATTTCTCTAAACACCTTATGTCATATGAAATGATTTTAGGACGACCATTCATGAGGGAAGCACAAATGGTTCATGATTGGTCTAAAAATCATGTCTATTTGCAATTCCAAGACTCTGTCCTTAGAGTGGATTTGGTGACTGGTAAGGTACACCCCTTAGGGAGTAAAACCATTATTGATCATCGCTCTGACACCACAGTTCACTCGGCCCCACTACAATATTGTTACACTTGTAAGAAGGATACAGACATTGGCCAAGATTCTCCTTATATGGATATCCTACCTGGGATGACTGAGTCGGACAATGTGGATTGGGTCCACCTAGCATCAACCATAGACACTTGGGGAAATAGGGGGACGACCTGGGTAACACCTGAGGGGGATGAAATGCCTATACCCTTAAATATGCTACAAGCAATGCATATCGCTTCCGACAAGACTCATCCTAAGGTAACAAAGAAAACATACAAGTGGGTCCCTAAAGCTTCTTTAGTGACCATAGCTAGTGCTAAAAAACAGAAGCCTTGTAAGAAACGTACCACTCGCTCCAAGAAAAGTAGAAAATGTTGCGATGGATCCCTAAACGACTATTGGAAGCCCAAGGCTACTATCAAGGAAATGATCAAATCTGGGTGCCAAAACGTAGATTGTGCTCTTACCTATCACCTGACCCAAGTGAGCCCAATCCCGTAGCTCCAAAACGAATCAATGATCGTGGAAAGAAAAAAATCACAGAATGCTACACACCCGCTCCCGAGCTAGTTTGGGTACCAAAGAAAGAACGATTTGTTCCACCTAGCTCAGGAAGGGGGGAGTCCCATGAAGATTCTAGCTCCTCATGTAATACATCCATAGAGGTAAAAGCTTCTACACAGCCTCCATCTATAGTAGTGGACCTCCATGAAGCTACAAAAGAATCCACACCTCCCAGTGTTCAAGAATCACCTGATGAACCACTTCAAGTTCAATCCTGGGAGAGTACCTTACCACCCTTGCAACTTGACGAGGCACCTAGGGTAATAGAAAACTACTGGCAAAAATCCTCACCTATTACCAACTGGAACAATTGGTTTCAAAGGGTGACAAGCTCATTTCAAACGGTATGATCTACCCAAGGAAGGGGGGAGTGTTTGCTGACAGTCATCATTCACTTGCTTCCCTCTCAACCTTTTTCCCTGACCTCTTAATCTCCGATCTTAGGGAATGTACATATAAAGCTTTATACTCACAAAAAAAAATAAAAAAAAAATAAAGAGCAAGAGCAAATAGCAAACGAGTATGCACAATAAAAGTCAAAACATTGACTCAGACCTACACATGTCACATCTGGTACAGTGAAACAGAAACCTATGCCATAAAACACCTTCGATCCTCATCACTTGAGTGATGGAGGGTAAGGTAAGATTAGTACGATAGGAGTGTTTCTGTTTTAGAGTTGAGAGATTAGCGAAGTTATCTTTTCCCACTAATGTGCCTCCTGGAGGTATTCCTTTTGTTTCCTAGTGTGTACAGGAGCGTGTTGCTATTGATAGGGTTTGGACCTTCATGGAACCTTTCTCTCGTTCACACTTCAAATCAAGCGCGACCATCGACACAAACAGGTGTTTCTTGTCCATTAGCATTGCCCTTATCTTTTTTGCATCCATTTTTGTCTGCTTTGATTGTGATTGGTAGCATAATATTCAGCGCATTGGCTTAGTATCAAACATTTAATTCAACGTAATGTTTTGTCATAATCACTTGTTTAGGGGTAAAAATCAAGCAGTCCGACTAAGCTAGTTTGACCAAGCTAGATATTAGAAATCTTCTCTTAATACCATGGGGAATGCCTTCCTAATAAGCAATGGTTACTTAGGTTCTTAATCCGATTTAGGCAGCATTGTGTGAAATGTACTAGGGCTTTCTAGTGGGCTTAACCCTATTGACCTTTAGTTTAAGTATTATAAAGGGAGTTTACTAATGTGATGAGCCTGGGGAGGGTAACAGTGTTATATGACCCCCCAAAGTTACAAAATTAAAATGTTGAAAATGAACAAACAAAAAATCAAAGTGCCACAATGTAAAATCTTACGCTAGAAGAGGAATCTCAGCTTGATTTGATACTTCACTCACATGTATCGCCTATGGTACTAGAGCCCTAGAGGTTCCCAGTGTGGGCGCTTTTCCTTGAAAAGCAAAAAACCCAAGGCATACAAAATAAGCACACACATCATAATTGAATCAATGTGAAAAGACTTTGGGGGGTCAAAGAAAAAGTAATCAGTCAGGCGATGATTTCATGAGAAATTCCTTTTATGGTAGCTTAACTACAAGGTTTTCTAGATATAGCCTCTAGTCAGCCCTCGAACATCAATATTTGGCTCTCGCGATTAAACAACTTAATTGACCACAGATAATTAAGAAGCTTACCCATGGTATTAATATTCGATCTCTAGTGCCTTTCGACCGTCAAATTAGCGACCCCAGACTTGTTTAATTTTCTACCTTTACATCTGTTTATGCATTTGATTACATTGCAATTTAATGTTCATTGCTAACAAATTGTTTGAAATTCTTTGACCAATCAATTTTTCTACCTAAAACTGCATATGCTTTTTAAGAGAATGCAATTACTGTGCCAATGTTGTTTGATTTTGCAGTGACTGAAGAAGGCTAAGGACATTCATCTCAAATGCTCTTCCACCTCGACGACCCAGCTTCAACTCAATAGCTTCCGAGGACAGAATCTACATCAGGAAGGGGGGCATGTTAACCCTCACGGCACACGGACACCCTATGATCTATAAACGTTGTATTATTTAGAGTCAGGTACCGGGCTTGTCGGACCAATAGGGAAAGGTAGAGTGATCGCCGATGAGAGGCGCACTCGAACTGGGACATTCAAGGGATTAGTTGGTTAAGCATGGGCGCCCAAGTGTGAATGGGGTGAGCTCCTATAAAAGCCAACTAAACCTAATTTTTACTCATTCTCTCATTTGTGCAATAGAAGAGTGCTCTTGCTCTATCTCCATCTCCATCTTCTTCTTCTTCACCTCCTTGTGTGTGTGTGTGAGTGAGAGAGAGAGAGAGAGAGGGAGAGTGTGTGTGCGATCGAGCATTACGAAGGCAAGACGGCGGCGAAGCGGTTGAGCACGGCACGACTGCAGCTTCTTCTTCATCGCGACGAGGAATCCACCACGAAGGCGAGAGTAGAGCGGTGAGTGACACACCCTTTGCTCTCTTGAGCTTGCTAGTTTAGGCTTGTTGTGTGCTTGGAGCCGTTTGTGGCTCGCACACAGTGTATTGGCAAGTCCCTTGCTTCGACAGTGCGGCAAGGAGCGCACACACAGGAAAGATATGACCATCAAGTTATGACAGTAGGCTACATGGCCACAAGCTCAAAAGGATCACGAGGTCCAAGTACTCAAGGAACATTGGGCAACAAAGGCATAAGCAGATCTAGAGACCCAAACTCAAAGACATACACAAAGATTCAAGGTGATTCACAACTTAGCTAAAACGTAATTAGATTAAGAATAGTTAAAACCGAATTAAGCAAAAAGATTAGGGTTTCTAAAGGTTCCCTCTAAGTAAATATGTGTTTGATGAAAACCGGCTGCAGCAGTAGCAAGCAGTCACTTAGGTGTGTTGAGGCCGTGAAGATGATGGTAACAGATCTGTGTTTGGGAGGTCGCGACAGCAGTCCTTCTGTTGAAGGTTGTGGCGATGGCTTCACGTAGATCTGTGTGCGCGTCGCAACGATGGTGTAGAATTGTATGCGTAGGGAGAGAGGGAGAGAGAGACAGAGAAAGACAAGCTCTGTGTAGGTTTCGAGCAAGAAACGAGAGAGAGAAAGAGAGCGACAACGCGGAAAAAATTGTGGTAGAGAGAGAAAGAGAGAGATAAGGTTAGTTAGGTTAGGTTAGAAATTCAAAATTCGAATTTTGAATGTAGGGGTTGTTCACACGGGTTTGCAGTCGAGATTACTAGAGTTCTAGGCCTTGTGCGAAAATGAGACAGCTCGTCGGCTCCGAAATTGGAAGAGCTTTTCAGGAAAAAAAAAAGTATGGAAAATAAAAAGTTGGTGCAAGGCTTTGTCAATGTCCATATCTTTGTAGTACAAGTGGAACGACACCCATGAAGCAAATTTTGACTCCAGAATCAAAATCTGCATAGTAAAAAATACACTAAAAATAGCTAAATTTTAAAAAAATTATTCCGAAAATTGTGCGCTATTTTTTTGCCTGATATTAATAAGTGTATTTGAAAACCCATTATGACAAAGTTTGTCGTAGAGTTAAAAAAAAATTTAATTATTTTTTAATTATTTTTTAAATTTATGCCACTTGCGGATATCCCTTGAATGGCCGAAAATATTATGAAGACACCTCAGCCACCCCTGGGCTCACACCATAGGACGGCAATGTTGGAGGTCAAGGATCAAAGCGTGCACTCAGTTCCATTTGAAAATCCTATGTCCTAGGGTTTTCTTATTCTATCTTGTGAGATCCTTGTGGCCCTACGGTGGCAATGTGAAAGCTTGTGGACCTAGGGCCATAGGGTGGCAATGTATAAGCTCAAGAGCCATAAGTTGCCCTATATTCCATTTGGAAATCCTATGGTCCTAGGGTTTAGGGGCAACAATGGATAAGCTCCAATACATAACCCTATGTTCCAGTTGGAGATCCTATGGCCCTAGGTCCACGACAATGTATAAGCTCAAGAGCCATACGTTGCCCTACTTTCTAGTTGGAGATCCTATGGCCCTAGGGTCATGGGGTGGCAATATGTAAGCTCAAGGGCCATAGGGGGCCACATGTCCCATATGGAGATCCTACGGCCCTAGGGCCATGGGGTGGCAATGTATAAGCTCAATGGACATACATTGCCTATGTTCCATTCGGAAATCCTATGGCCCTAGGGTAATGGGGTGGCAATGTATAAGCTCAAGGGCCATACATTGCCTATGTTCCATTTGGAAATCCTGTGGCTCTATGGTAATGGGGTGGCAATGTATAAGCTCAAGGTCCATAGGGTGCCACATGTCCCATATAAAGATCATATGGCCCTAGGGCCATGGGGCTGCATTGATATCTTGGCCACCCTTGAACCCGCACCCTTGAGCTTAGGGGCCTTAGGTTCTCTTATTGTATGTTGTGAGATCTTGTGGCCCTAGGGCCATAGGGTTGCAATGTATAATCTCAAGGGCCATACATTGCCTATGTTCCATTTGGAAATCGTATGGCCCTAGGGTCATGGGGTGGCAATGTATAAGCTCAAGGGCCATACGGTGGAGAGGGGGAATGGGGAGCACGCCCAGCGCGCCAGCACGGAATGCCTCCTATAACGTAGGGCACACACTGCACCCCAATCCACTTTGCGAGCACCTTCGACTCGCTCTTTTCACCAGACCACGCATGCACACGCGCTCACATAGACGCACACTAACTCACACAACCCGCGCACCTTGATGCAATAGCTTTTGCTCTCTCCCACTCTCTCTCTCTCTCTCTCTCTCTCTCTCTCTCTCTCTCTCTCTCTCTCTCTCTGTGCAACACTTCGTCGGGGCAGCATACACTTGCCGACACGCCTGCACGCACTCTCACACGAGAGCAGAAGAGAAGGGGGGAAGGGGGGCGAGACGACGTAAAAAGAATCCACTGCAATGGGGGCTTTCTCTTTCATAGGCACACCAAAAAAATTGTACAATCCTCATCGCCGCAACCGGCGTGGACCAAAACACACGAAAAGGCGAGCCCCGCTCAAGCCCGGCTCCAAGGACTCCATAGCCTGTGCTCCTCGTGAGCTTCCTATGGCTCCAAACGAGCAAGCGCAACCCCAAGATCCAAGAAACCGAAGGAAAATCCCCCCACTCTCGAAACCTCTGCCTTGCTCCCTCTTCTTTTTTTTTTCTAGCCAAAGAAGAAAAATAAAATTTAAGCAATGGCGCTTGGAACTCTCCCTTTACCTTTTTCTTTCCCTTTGGTCTTTCTAGCCTTCATTTGACTTATCAAAATACTCCAGCCCATCCTTTTCCTTTCCGTTTATAATGTAGGAGGCTTTTAATAAATGGATTCGCACGCTATCGGTGCTCCGTGTGCTCGGGCTCGCCAAATAAGATTTCCAATCATGCCACCTGGGAGATCCACTGGCCCGCTCCGCATCATGACGCCTTGACAACCTCAAACGGCGTGTCCCAAACCTAGAAAAAAGCATCCGATCATCCACGTTCGCTACGAACTGCCGACCTCAACCAAGCATACCTCCATGCTCCGGACTCCGATTCAGGTGCCGTCGACTCCGACTAGCATCACATGCTGCATACTATCCACCAGACTCCTGGCGAGCTCAAGAAAACACCAAATTGCACATTTCCCAACGCGGCCCTATTGCCTCAAAACTGACCCCCGTCAAAACTTCGACGGCCCATAACTTGCTATCCGTAGCTCCGATCGCCAATCCGAAAAGACCAGAATGCATCACAACTCGAGCACTTTGAGTATATCAACTCGCATCAGCTTTGACCAATCACATGCACCCGCCCAATCCGGCGAGGATCTGCAACGCACCCCATTTCAAACTGCCATATCTTTCACATACGGGCTCTGTTTGACGAGCCGTCTGGACCTGCTCAAAAAGCACACTGAGCACTACATTTTGGCACACTAAACCACCACTTCGGGTATAAAGGGCCATCTCCCTGTTGGGCCATCTGCAGCAGACCGTCGGCCTAAAAAGCAGCATCAAGCATACACTTTCACTTCCACCTAGCTGCAGTCGCACTTCACAACTACACTATCACCTGGGCTCGCATCTGCTCGACCACATAGCCCTGCTTGGGCCCATTTCTACCATCGACAGCATTTGGCTGTACCAACGGTTCCACATGTTCCATATAGAGATCCTATGGCCCTAGGGCCATTGGGCTGCATTGATATCTTGGCCACCTTTGACATCTTGGCCATAGGTTGTCTTTTTGTATGTTTTGAAGTCTTGTGGCCCTAGGGCCATAGGGTGTCAATGCTCACACCCTTGGGATTAGGGCCATAGGTTGTCTTTTTGTATGTTTTGAAGTCTTGTGGCCCTAGGGCCATAGGGTGTCAATGCTCACACCCTTGGGCTTAGGGCCATAGGTTGTCTTTTTGTATGTTTTGAAGTCTTGTGGCTCTAAGGCCATAGGGTGTCAATGTATAAGCTCGAGGGCCATATGGATGTTGCCCTATGTTCCATTTGGAAATCCTACAGCCCTAGGGTCATGGGGTTGCAATGTATAAGCTCAAGGGCCATACATTGTCGTATGTTTCATATGCCCATCCTATGGCTCTAGGGTCATGGGGTTGCAATGTATAAGCTCAAGGGCCATACATTGCCGTATGTTTCATTTGGAGATCTTATGGCCCTAGGGTCATGGGGTTCCATAGGATGTATATATACTTGACATGAAACTCCCTATGGCCATAGGATGTATATATACTTGACATGAAACTCCGTGAGGTGATCTTGAGGACAACCCTATGGCCTTCAGGCCTTAGGGAGCTAATATAGAGCAAATATACTTTATACCGACATAGAGAGCTATGGCCTTAGGGCCATAGCAAAACAATGAGGCTTTTTTGGAAACAATGAGGGCGCCTTGTGGTCTAGGGGCCATAGGAAGTCAATATAGATCATAGAGCATAGACGATAGAGCATAGAGCACAAAGAGATTCTTAGTAGCATAGAGGGAACCCTATGACCTTCAGGCCACAGGGTGCTTCTCATGAAACACCCACATACATACTTGTTATGCTTTATGCTACGTATAGCAATATACTCTACAAGCGGTTTGTTTAACAATTATTCTTGCAAATCTTCTTGCAGGTATGGCTAATTTCAATCATGGTGATAGAGTGTGCATGTTTGTAGCGACACAAAAGGTTGCCATTGGGACTGTATTTGAAATAAATCCAAGTGCATGTTGTCTGGCATGCTTATTGGGGAAGGCAATGTATCGGTGTCAGTTGATTTTTGTTTTGAAACGAAAGCACTCATCCCTTTTCCAACAATGGATGCATTGATAGTGGGAGATGCTTTTCATAGTATTGTGAAATGGAGTAGTGGGTTGTTGCAACATATAAATGAGATACAGTACAAAGGGGCTTCTATGCATGAGGTTGACAAAGCAGAAGGAGCATTGGATGCACAATGTAATGGAATGAGCTACAGAGAGGTTTGGAAGGATAAGAGGGTTCAACTTTGGGATGAAAGCAAAACACATGTAGTAGCCGAAGGGGTTGTCATGTATGTGTGTCCGTTTGACTCTGTAAACTTTGGTGAGCTAGGTGAAGATAACATTGGTATTGGTATTGAAACATCCTATGCAGATGAGGCTACAATTTCTACAAAAGCTAGTGTATGCAGCATTAATCTAGTTTGTTGGCCTATCAAGAGAGTGACAACTATGGATGGAAAAGAATTGTTATGCTATGAGGATCTACATGCTATGCATGCGTTACAAGACACATGCATTGAATCAGCTTATTTGGTAGAGCCTATTTCAAAAGAGCGGAAATATTGCTTTGTAACTAGGAAGCCAAAAATGTCAGTGAAAGCTTCTAAGAGATCCAATCAAGCATCTCTAGCATCTGTCCAGCTTGTTTCAACCATAGATTGTTGTTCCAAAAGGTGTTGTCAATATGCCAATCGAGATAAGGTCATGGCTATGCGCAATGAATTTTGGGGACAGAGTTTGCAAAATAGAATAAACTATGTGTATGATAGAATGTTGACTGCATGTCGTGAGAACAAAACAACTACAAAGACATGCTATGTGTTTTATTTTAATGGCAGTGAGGTTTGCAGTAGAGCTTGGTACGAAATTCATGGCATTCCAAAAACTTCATTTTATTGTTACCGTGAACATTTTGAGAATGGGGTTAGACGCTCAGTGCATGATAATGATGGTGTCATGAGAAAAGGAAGAGACCATACAGAAATGGGCAGGGCATTGATGCGCTCTTTTGTTGATGAAAACTCGGATAGAATGCCACATAAGAGTAGAACCATGGAAGATGGTACTAGGGAAACTTTGCTTGCAATACCAAACACGTACAAGCAAGTAGGCATTTTACATGATGTCAATAAAACACTTGACAGTATGAGTCTCAAGCCAATGTCTAGCACGACGTTCTAGGATTTGGAATACAGAGTTTGCTAATGTGACATTGTCAAAAACAAGTGAGTTCTCCAAATGTGTTGTGTGTAGTCGGATAAAGTCTCAACTAGAGTCAACAAAGGATGACGAGATGATTGCACATTTGAAGGATGAAAGTATAAGTATTTATGCATTATACATGATAAAATGAATCAAAAAAAGACAGCAATACCTAGGTTGCGTGTGAACTCAAAAGATTATGTGAATGCATATCAATTGCAAGTATCATTAACAGGTATGATAACACATGGACATGGTCATGGAATGTATGGTCACTTCTCACTTAATGGTCTATGGCCTTCAGATCCCAATGCTACAATTTGTTCCATTGCATTATGCTTACAGAATTTGGAAAAAACAGAAAACCATGGACTAGGAGATTTATGCCATGACGGTATGCCACGCAGCAATGTAACGTTATTCAATGCATTGAACTCAAGAAGAGCTCTAGACCTCCAAAACAAAATGAAGCAAGAGCATGAGAGAAATGCATCAACAATGACACCACCGTTGGCCATCCAAAGTTGTAATGAAGAGATTGTACACATACAATCAACTTCCTCTCAATGTGTTGTGGATACCATATCCACTCCTGTATTTCAAAAATTGCCTGAGAATCTTTTGCTACAGCTAGATAATTGTGCAGGAGAGAATAAAAATCGATATTTGTTTGCATACTTATCCTTGTTAGTAGCAAAAGGAGTTTTCAAAACCGTGCATTTGGGATTCTTAATGGTGGATCATACACATGAGGACATAGACGCAATGGTTAGTAGGTTCTCAGAAAGATTGCGAACAGGAATGACATTCACTTTTCCACATCTGATGGAACATTTTCAAAAATGTGAAAGCTTAGCTCCAACACCATTTTTGATGACACAAGTTCCCGACTTTAAATCCTTTGTGCAAGGGTACATGTGTGACAGGACAAGATGCTCTAGTCGAACACTCTAAGCCACTTCAATTTCATTTCTATATGCAAGGTGAAGTTCCAGTAATACATTACAAAATTCATCCCAAATCACCCGACTGGATGCCAAAGGAGTCGGGAATTGAGTTGTGGAAAAAAGATGACCAGGGAAAACCAAAATTACCAACAGGCTGTCGAGATGTGGTACCTATAGCAGACTATGTGAGAGATAGTCCGCTTGTTATTCAAGGGATTAAGTCATATCTTGAATTTTGGAAAAGATGTTCTCTATTAAAGGGAAAGGACCATGACTCCACAAAATACATGGAGCCTGTTATCACTTATTGGAAAAACATAATCAATGAGCTTGAACAACCAACCAATAAACACATTGGTGAATATACAACATTTTGGCCAAAGACTATAGGGAGTCATCGAATGCAAGAGATAGAGGAAGACAAAGATGAGTGTCAAGGATATGAAGAATTGAATGATCACTATGTTGGTCCTCAAAGTGCAAGGCCACAAGAGGCCTTTAGGCCTCAAATTGATGTAAGAAAAGGGGATCTTGTTCTTGTGAGACCCGCAGATCCTGAATATCCGATATGGCTAGGAGTGGCAGAGTCAAACGTTGATGTAGACAAATCATCTCCTAACTACAAGAAAGTTCTGATTTAGTATTGGGAACCAAACATCGAAAACGAAATCCCACAATCCAAGAACAGTATGAGGATTGTTGGAAAAAGAGTCGGTGCTGCAATCTTGCTGACCCAAAGCGCTGGGAGTGTGTTGATACAATTGTATGGTCATGGACCCCAAGGGGTGGAAGAATTGCGAAAACAATCAAGATCCCATCAAATGTCATGGAGAAGGCACAGGCTAGCTTAATAGGAGAAATTGAATAGCATTTCATATCTTGCTCATTGTTTTATTTCCCCAGCTTATGTATGATTTTATGAAGTACTTTTAAACACCCACATAAAAATAAAAATTCTAAAAGGTGTTTCTCAACACCACCATTTTCTTGGGAATCTATCTCTTTTATGAAGTGTTTTGAAACACCCACATAAAAATAAAAATTTTAAAAGGTGTTTCTCAACACCACCATTTTCTTGAGAATCTATCTCTTTATGAAGTGTTTTGAAACACCCACATAAAAATAAAAATTTTAAAAGGTGTTTCTCAACACCACCATTTTCTTGAGAATCTATCTCTTTGTCACATTCCCAAATTAAATGAAATTTTTCCAAATTTAATGGGAAATAGGAATCCATAGGCGTTGAAATTAGTCCCAAAGTTGTGGGATTTCCCATTTCATCTAAAATGGTGTTAAATTTTTGTCAGTAGTGATTCTCACTTTAGTAACATTTAGTATTGATTAGTAAGACCATGCGAGTACTTTCCATCCAAAGTTGGTTTTGGAAGGGTTGGTTCCATGTGTATGTTCTTCTCACTGAATTGATCGGTAAAATGTGTTGTTAGAGTTAAGTAGAACACTCTGGCAGGCTTAATTCAATCAATTAGGGTCTAAATTTGGCCCTTAGACTTTATACGCGTAAAAAATCTATCTGACAAAAATAGAAATATTTCTTCTCCAGATGTTCTCTACCATGCATGTAACTCTCAGAAGCTTTCAAAATGAAAATTGGACCACTTTTTTGCAAGTTATAATTAGATGCAGCCTGATTTTGGCTCAATTTTTGTTCTTTGGCACTTACTGGCCCAAATATGCTCCAAAATGAATGCAATCTTGGCTATTGGATTCTAAGGTCCCTTAGAATGCTAGGATATGCCCAAGTTTAGCTTTTGAAGTCAACAAGGTCAAAAAGACATCATATGCGTATAAAGTCTTTTTGACTAAAATGAGGAAGTTTTTGCAGGTTTGTGTATATAGTAGTGTGCTCATACCCCCTGTGTAGTCTGGAGTTCAAAAAATGTTCAATATCATCAAAAACACATTATACATGTATAATGTCGTTTTGACCCAATTGAAATGAATCTTGCTCCAGAGGTAGTCCAACACTTAAGGACTTCACAGATACTCTCTGTCTTGAGTTTGGAATCAAGTTTGTTCAAGTTGTGGCCAAAATGGGTGTGTAGAATGTTTGGATTGTTTCCTGGTCTTTTCAAGCTCAAATTTTGGTCAAATGCAAAAAAATTTAAGATATTGACTCCCTCAATGCTGTAGGACACTTGGGAATACACATTTGTACAATTTGAGTCTAATCTGGGCCAAAACACATTATACGTGTAAGTCTTTTTGACCAGTTTGAACTTAAATTTCTGCCCAAGGTTCTCCTTTATGTGTACACAAAGCATTTGTGCTCAAAATTAGGTTTTGATGCCAATGTTTCACCAATTCACCACTTTTCTTTGTTTTTGGCTAGAATTTGCAAAGTTCTCTCCAAATGTCAGGTTGGTTGACCAAATGGTACAAAATCTTGCAATCAAGCTTATATACCTTCCAAGTGCTTTAGTGATGACAAACATGCATGTTACTGCCCAAATCTAAGCTGGAGACATTATACACGTATAATGTCTATCATCTTAGATTTTAGATCTGTTTCTATACTAAGTTCCCCTATTTATCAGCAACCTGCACATTTGTTTACAACAAAATTTAAAGCTCAAAAGTGCTCACAAACACAAAATTTTGTTTTTTTTTTTTCCATCACAACCACTCCGTCTTTTTGCTTTTGGTCCCCCAATCTATGCCAAAATTTCCCACTCAAGGTGTTCCTAGGGCATGAAGACTCTTTTGAACACTCTGGTATGGTCAGTTTCCACAGTTTTGGTCTCTTTTTATTCTTGGTACGCGTATAAAGTCTAACCTTGCAAAATTGAGTTTTTTAATATGCAGAGCCTTCTCAAATGTCTTCTTAAGATCTCAACAACCCTCAATCATGCAGAACATTTTTGTGAACTTTGTTTTTGCACTGTTTCGACTAAGAATCAATCTCTTTTCAAGATTTCAATGCAAACAATCAACTCAAGCAAATCTTCATTGATGGACAACTCTAGATCAAGACTAGATCATCTACCTAAAGCTACTCCTAAACATAAAAAGTGGGATTTTACAATTGTGAGTAGATAACCACTTAATTAGCACAATGGACTAGCTAATGCCTTTATCACCTCAACAACCACTCAAACTCCAAAATCAATACAGTTCTAAACTAAAACCATCAACACGAGTGACCAAGGTAAGACACACGCTTCCTAGCACCTCTCTATAGGTCCTAACTAAACTAAGATAAAAAAGAATACTCTCGCACACCAAAGGAACTCTCACCTCATAGGATTAGTCTAAGGTTACCTACCTAGGGCTTCGATCCCCTATAGTGGCGCCAATGTTGGCAGATATGCCGCGAGCGGATGCTAGCATAGCGAGAACAGAACCAACAACTCTATGTCGGCCAAGGATGAGGAAGCTTAACCCATAGGCATGTGGAAACAAGAAGATGGGTGTCAAGCACCTTCTCGACCTTGTAAGACAATCTCTAATCGAGGAAATCAATTCTAAGTGTTCTTATGCACTAGTGAAAGCAATCCAACCCACAATGCTCATGTTATCTAAAACTAGGCCAAATGCATTTGAAATGTCAGGAAACTCACAAGATATACTCTCCTTATCACAAGATCAATACCCTATGGACTATGACTTGGTATCCGACCTCTAACTACCTCTTGCTACAATCACATATAAAGACATGCATCAAAATACAGGTTACCATTTTTTGTTGCACATGGTCCTAGCACGTAGCTCTACTCTCTGTGAACCCATAGGTACAAATAACTCACCAAACAGATACTTGATTTGCAAGAAAACTCACCTGAGAGCTTGTAGGATCTCGCTTCGCGACGTCGTGGGAATCACACACTCTTGGCGTTGGATGGAAGTCCTCGCTCTACTGCTAACACATTGACCCAGTGTCGCTTTCACAATGGACCTTCCATAGAGCGCATAGAAAAAGAAGAAATCACACACTCTCTCTCTCTCTCAGACACAACGCACAGTGAAACACAAGATTGGTTAATTCAAAAGTTGGGCTTAGGGTTACAAAATTTAACTTATATACATTCCTCCTTGATGGTCTGTTCCCACCATGTCTATTGGCTGCTCAAATATTACAAAAAAAGTATCATTTTGTTTTCAAAATAATGATACAAAAAGTTGGAAAAACTTCTTCTGTGTTTCTCCATCAACAAAGCTGGCTATAAAAAAATATAAGTGCACAGTTACAAGTTTTGAGTGGGCCGCAAGGGTCCTATATTGAAAGTCATGGTGAGAACCCATGGAGTGGTAGGTTACGTGAAAGAGCGAGTCCTGCAAACTCTTCAAATGTATCAAGGAAAAGTTGATGATTCCCATAAGTTGCCAAATTTAAGTCGGTTATGATGATGGCGATAGCAGTGGTTCTGAGTAGAGTTTGGATGAGGAGTTTGGCATAGCCTCTGTGAAGACTCCAGGTGCAAGAAGAATGCAAGCAAGGAATAAGACACTTGGAAGTGATCCTAGACCACACTGATCAGAAAGAGCAAGAAATCTTGTGTAAAGATTGACTTATGACAATTATGTGGCGTGTCATTGTACATTTATGGCAAAGATTACAGAGGAAGTAGAAACCACATGTTTTGAGGATTCTGTCAAGGATGAAAAATGGAGGCAAGCTATGGATGAAGAGATGGCTGCACTTGATGCACATGGAACATGGGAATTGATGCCATTACTAAAGGATAAGAAGGTAATTGGATGTAAGTGGGTTTACAAAATAAAACATAATGCTGATGGCAATCTGAGCAGGTACAAGGTTAGACTTGTGGCCCACTCAAAACTTGGAGGAAATTGTGTATATGGAGCAGCCACAAGGTTATGCAAATACAAGGCTACATGATCTTGTATGCAGGTTAAAGAAAGCATTATATGGGCTGAAGCAAGCACCTAGATCTTGGTATGAGAGGATTGTGGCATTCCTCATTTCATTGGGCTTTGAGATGTCTGATGCAGACCATTCATTGTATGTGCGAAAGAAGGAGGCAAGAATTGTGGCAATATGTATTTATGTGGATGATTTGATTATTGGAGGTCATAATGTGGCTAAAGTAGAGGACTTGCATGCTCTACTTATGCAGGAATTTGACATGAAATACTTGGGAGACTTGCGGTATTTCTTGGGCATTGAAATTATTTGCCCGAAAGAAGGTGTATGGCTGTCCAAAAGAAAATATGCTTTGGATATATTGAAAATTTAAGGACGTATGACTAATTGTAAGCCAATTGCAATTCCCTTCATTAGAATTTGAAGTTGGGGAATGATGCTACCATGTACAAGAATATTGTGGGTAGCTTGATCTACTTGACTATCTCAAGTCCAAACTTGAGCTACACAGTTGGATTTGTGAGTCAGTTTATGCATTCTCCCAAGAAACCACACTTGAATGCAGTAAGGTGCAGTTTGCACTATGTAAGTGCTACTTTGGATTACAGATTATTTTATAGGGCTGATGTGGAGTTTCAACTCTATGGCTACACAGATGCGGATTGGTCTGGTAGTACATACGATCATAGGTCTTCTAGCAGATTCATGTTCTCACTTGGGAGTGTTGCTATCACATAAGGCAGCAAGAAGAAATCTACGGTTTCTCTTTTGAGTACAGAATCAGAGTACAGGGGTGCTACAATGGCGGCATGTGAGGTAACGTGGCTGGGATTGTTACTCCACAAATTTGGAGTTCATGTACATAGGTCGATTGTTATCTATTGTGACAACCTCAGTAGCATACCGTTGGCACAAAACCCAGTGCTTTATGCCAGACAAAGCACATTGAGGTGTACTACCACTTCATCAAAGAGAGGGTCTTAGCAGGCAACATCAATCTGGAGTACGTGGTGACAAATGAGCAAGTTGCAGATATCTTCACGAAGGCCCTTGGAGCGACAAAGCTACAAAGGTTTTGAACAATGCTTTGCATACAAGAGATGGCATTGAGCTTGAGGGGGAGTGTTCAACATGTAAGATTCTTGCGATGACTATCACTGACAATCATCATCACTGACAGTCATCCTTGGTGGATACACATATCTTCACCAGTGATACTATAGCTGGACTACACTGAGCTTGTCTACTTACCGAAGTGATGACACACTTATCTACTTACCTCACTCACTAGCGGTTCATACTAAACCATCGTACTAGTTCCCCTTTTATGTTGTATTTTCCCTTATGTTTTGTAGACCTCTTATCTTGAGTTTGTGAAGAACAAGAAGTACAATCTTTTGCCTCCATCTTTGTGTGTGTGTGTGTGTGTGTGTGTGTGTGTGTGTGTGTGTGTGTGTGTGTGTGTGTGTGTGTGTGTGTGTGTGTGTGTGTGTGTGTGTGTGTGTGTGTGTGTGCGCGCGCTTGCAAGAGATTCAGCTCTTTCATTCTCTATATCTTGACATTGTCGAGCCTCGGGTGAACTAGGGAAGGTGTGCGTGTGTGTGCATCAGGCTGCACATGTGGATCCTTGAATGCTCACGCATCCCATATTGCAGCGTCGACCCGCTTGCATCAAAAAGCGTGTAGCTTCTTTCTAGATCGGCATCATGCACATCAGCTTAGCCCCCACATTAGAAATTCTAGTCAACCTCCATCCGATGGCCCAATCACCTTCCCTCTTTCCTGCCCTTAATCCCCCCAGCCACCCTGCCATGCCAGATAGTGATGAGGGGGGAGGCCACGTGTTAAGAAGAGTTTCACACACAATAGGGTGGGGGTAGAGATGATGGCATCATATTTGTCTTCTTGCAGAGGAAACTCTTTCTATGGTGGAGATTTGTGTAACGCTGTCTCTTTTGGTAGAGTTATGAAGAGAGAGCTGGAGTAGAGAAATTTTGGGTGATGTGGGCAACTGGGGTTAGCCCCTGCTCTATGTGAAACACCTCTAATTGTAGAAAAGGAGAAAAGCAAGGCAACAATTTTGAATGGAAATTGTGCACCTTCTAGCACTATAAAAAAGGCAGTGAATAGGTCATATTTCCAGGAGGGTTATCCTCTCCTCGTTTGTAGGATGCACTCTTCAAATCAAAAGTTGGCACATGGTGTTCATTCAACCTTCATAAATCTCCCTTAGAAAAGGAGAGAGGAGGTACGACCTCAGATCCTACTTTCCCCCATTCCCCCCACTAAAATGGGTGCAACTCAGCTCTAAGGACCCTCTTGTAATGAGCACAAGGGGCAGCCTACAGGTGAATACATGATGTGGAGGCCACTTTTTGGCCGACCGCTTTTCAAGAAAGCTCAAGGGCCACCTATTCTAGCTAGTTAGCTCACAAGGTGCTTCTCCAATGAGAACGCTTTCTTTCTGCTCCCACCAACAACAATCTCTTCTTTGACGCTTACCGGATAGGTGTGCAATGTGCTCAATCGCTCGTGCATGTTGGCTGTCCCTCCAACTATGCTGAGCAAATGCCGGGGGCTCCCTTGTGCTAAAGCTATTTGTCATACTTGGCCGCTCTGCTAGAAAAATAACACAAATAAATAGGCACGCCCCAATTCCCAAACTCTATGTTTTTGTGTTTAGGCTTGGAAATTTTCTATAAGCTTTTTGATGCACATAAAAACTGTTACCGTCTCAAATCCCTTAAAGTCCTAGAAAAGTTGGAATCCTTGAATCGGATATATTTATCAAAATTCAATATTTATCTTTTATATATGTTTTTCCATGTCCCACAAAGGATCGGCACGGGGGGTTGCCTCTAAAAGTAGGCAAGCAAGCTTGGTGGAGTATCGGGTTCCACACACCCTTGCCTCACAGTGGTATCACAACTCCAGTTAACGAGGTCTTTGAGGATAATAGATTTTGCATGCATGCAAAAGGGTGGAAGGAACCGTGGAGAAGGAGGCGCAAGACAACCCCCCTACACAAACACACACAAGCAATGGTGGTGATCAGCACCAAATTGTGCTCTCTCTCTCACAAGAAGATTTAGAAAATTTCTCATGTAGGAAAAGGGATCCTTTTTCAGTGTTTTTCATACAATGCATAACATCATGAGCTTCTGCTCAGGAGGCACCGCATACCTAGCTAGGTACAATTGGGGGCAGGGGACTGCCGGCCCGGTGGCCTGCCCCCAATCGTACCTAGCTAGGTATGCCGTGCCTCCCTCACAGAAGCGATGTTGAGGTAAGTCATAATGTGGGAACTATTGTGAGAATCTTGTCTCTCTCTCTCTCTCTCTCTCTCTCTCTCTCTCTCTCTCTCTCTCATTGGGTGTGCGAGGGTGTGCTGGTGGTTTTACATTTCTATGGTGAGCCTTGTAAAGCTCTCCGTTGCACGTTGCACCTCCTCCAACCTTTGCGCAATCGGCCGCTGCTAATAGTCCTTGGGAAAAAATTTCGGGTAGCCAAAATTCTTAGGGATTTTCCCCTTGCTATGACAATTTTGAGGACGAGTGACGCTGACTGGCAAGGTACAAAAAGGGATAATCTATGACAACATTTGTGTCTATATACATCCGCAAAAAGAAATTAGATCCTTGAGGTGGAAGAGTGGAGGTCATTCAACAAGCTTCCTCCATACATCGGCATGCAATCAAAGGTAGCGGATAATTTAACAAGATTCAACATTTCAATTACCAAGGCTTGTTGTGGTGGAAAATCCTGCTCAATTTGGTGACCGATAATCTTCACCAACTATTGAAACAACAAATCTGGCTTGAAAAGGGTTATTCGGTTTTTTTTTTCCCTATTTGCAAAGATTATTTTGACGTACTTTAGGAGTTATTATCGACATGCAGTTGTTTTCACCTATTCCGAATTGTTTTGACATGGCTCATCTTTTTTTGGATTTGTCATTTCTCTTTCGCTATCGAGCTTCGCTATGTGGTTATTGAGCAAGGCATTCATTTTTCTTTCCTGCTCACATAATACTGTTGGACCATGAATTTATACATAAATATGCATCATCAGTTTGACTTCAAGCGTCTTGCACTTGATGCATCTACTATTGTTGCTTTGTTGTCGGCTACTCTCACAGAGGGTGCCCGCACGGCAACAATTATAGATGATAGCATAGATTTGCTTGATTTGCAAGAGTTTAGAGAATTACAATCACACATGTCTATCTTGGAAACATATTTTGCATGATTGAATGAAAATGTCACCAAATTGTCTGATTTGGTAGTGCAATATCCGCATCCATTAGGAAAAATATTAACCCTCTAGGGACCCTTTGAAATTAAGGTTAATTAGAGGCCAGCCAATAGGAAGAGTGTGGTGACACACTCTATACCTTCAAAAAAGTAGGGGGACAAGGTAGCCTTACACCTCTTGATGGCCTCTTACCTAGTGAGAAGGTAAGGGAGGTGGCTAGGAGAAAGGGGACGGGGGCGGGGTGGGCGGGGGACCACTTTGACCTCTTATCCCAAACTTTTTGGCCAGGATTTCAAAATACTAAAATTATTGAAGCTTTCAAATTTTTAAAAAAAATCAAAATTCAAATTTTTCCTCCTTAAAAAGGTCCCCAAACCTATTTCATGGTCAAAAAAGCATTTTTGACCTCCAAAAGTTAAAAAATGTGTATTAAAAAAATGATTTAAAAATAAATTTAAAAAATCAAAATATCATTTTTCACCCTCCATAGTCTTTTTAAACCTATTCTATAGCTAAAAAGTAATTTTCTCTCTCTACAAACCCTATTCCAAGCTCTCCATTGCTGCAACAACCACATGCACCACCTATAGTCCAACATTATCTCTCTACTAGCTTTCTCCCACCTCCATTGTAGTATTAAGTAAGCTCCTTCCCCATCTCTTCCCCTAGCCCACCACATATTTTCGCACCAAGCTAGCTCCTCTCCCTTATCTCACCTCCATTACAACATGAAACAAGATTGTCCTCCTTCTACTTTCATTCACTCACACTACACTCTACTCCCAAAGGTGGTAAAAGTATGAGCTCACATAACTTGCATACCACAACAGCAGGAGGTGTGAATGGTGAGTGGGCATTGCAAGGGTTCACCTCCAACATAAAGATAGAATGGTAAGAAAACTACCCTTGTAGCTTACATTCAGAGCTTAACATCACCTCCGTCTTTAAGTTTATCATGCTGGAGACAACTAGCCTCTTTATGGATTTCAATGTCTAAGGATTCACACCTCATAACATTGGGGTGTGCTATTTTGTTGATGGCTTTGGTGCGCCATCTAGAACTGTGTAGCATGTGATTGAGTCTCACAATGCAATTAAGTTACATTATCTATGGAGAGTTATCAAAGATGCTCCTTCTAATTTCTTCTTTGTTTAGTTGTCACACTAGATTATTAGAATGACATCAGTTTGTACTTTATAACTTTGTGCCCACAAAATCTGGTGTTTACTTACATAGTCAACTTATTTTGAGTAAACATGGGCAAGAAACCATGTGTAAAGATGGAAAACACTGTATTCTTGGTCCCCGAGGAACCTTTCGCTACCATGTTGAAAGATTCCGATAAGAATAGTAGGATTTATGAAGAATCTTGAACCAATAGGTACTCTCTAGGAGCTCTTAGAAAAGCCCTACATAAAGTGTTACCATCTTTCCTAGTGTCCTAAACACACAAATACTCAAGTGTATATGAATCTCTAGCTGAGGAAGACAAACACCTGTAAGAGAAGCCTAACAACAACAACATGGTCTCTCTTTGTAATTCTTTTCATGAGGTTCGATTCCTTAATAAATGCTTTTGTATTTAAACTCATTTTGGTGCAATGTAAATATGTTTTTTTGTTAAATGATGTCATATTGGGTGAGATTATTTAATTTAGATTACTAGAGTTTCATACAAATTTGAGAAATATTGTTGATTTGCCTCTAAGATATTTCAAGTTTCACTTAATCACTCCACCATGAAGAAATTCGAGCAATATTTTGATTTCAATTTAATCCCCAATAGTTATTCTTATTAAAGTGGATCATAACCTTTGCCAAGATGTCCTCATTTGGGGATGTTGAATATATCCTGCTTCATTAGCAACGTTTCACAAGTTGAGAAAGCCAAATTCTTTCTTTCCAACATGCTATTGTTTCCATACTAGTATGCCTGTGCCAAGCTTGATTTATAGAAAGGACAACTTGAGATGGAGGTGTTGATGTATAGCGGTGATTGATAGGTAAACAATTAAGTTATTATTGATTCATGTTTCAACATACATATATTGTAAAGCCTTTGAGTTTCCACCTTTTCTGAGTTACTATATTGTTGACAAGTGTTTGGTATCAAATCTTCTTAAATATCCCTATTCATTGGCTACTATTAGTATTTCGTTGGTTTTGCTAAAGATGGTACCAATAGCTATCACCTTGTGAACTTAACTATTAAACTGTGGATTTGATTTCTACTATGTAGCTCATTTGGATAGAGAAAGTGTAAACATAAACTATATATGTATACATTATTAACATAGGAGATATGTACCACTTGTACCTATGTAAACTAATAATTAAGAAACCTTTGGTTGGATACTATAACAATAGGGGTCACATTTGGTTTCAAATACCAAACAAATGCCGTTACCAAAACATTCCCAAGAACAGGAGGTGAACACAAGGAAGTAAAAATTGGCTCCTTGTTTGGACGATTTCTAGTGCTTAATGTTAAGTGCACAGGATTTGTGAGTCCTTTGACCCGCCTTTGAACACAGAGCAAAATGGGGGGGAAGGGGTCTTGCTTTGAGTACATCAAACACTACACCTCTATCTCATGGCCATGCATTAAAAAAGGCCCTGCTTACTATTTTAAGTCTCTAAGGATTCTCAACAAGAGGGGCCACAAGAGCACACGAAATGGCCATTTTGTGTGCCCTTGTGGCCCCTCTTGTTAAGGGTCATTAGGGCCTTAAAATGGCAAATACAAGCACATTTTAGTTGTTTGGCAATCGGCTCCCAATCGGCTCCGAATCTGTCCAGGCTTGTCTCACATGAATTTGTTCATCTTGTCGCACTCTTTGACCATTGTGTGATTTAAAATTCATATCTTCTTCGGATTCTCCAAATATCAACGTGCAAGTTGGCAATTTCTAAAAAAGGATGTAAAACATATATCATTCTTACTTTTCTCTTAGTCTATGGGCTCCAACAAGCATCAAAACCATGGAATCTTAAAATACTCAAAGAACCAATGTTTTTCCTCATGTTAAGTTCTATATTTCCTACATACAAAACTTTCCTAAAATCTCACCCTAACACCTTCAAAAGTGGCTTCCAAGAAGTGCCCTCGATCAAAATTTGAAGCTGAAGGAAAACAATCAGAATGAACTCCTAAATTATGTACAAACTTTAAAACAACCAAAATTTCATTTAAACAAAAGTTATTGCTAAAAATTCAAAAATAGGCCCCCCTTGGACTCCCTACAGTGATAGAAATCAAAGGGTTCAAGGAGAGATATGGTGTCACAAACGCATGGTAGGAATCTCATCGAGGGTTATTCCTTAAAAATCTATTTTCCTTTATCACGTCTTCTCATGTACAATCTTATTAAAAAATACTTTAAATGACTACAAATCTTATTTAACTTATTAAACACCGAGGGTTATTCCTTTAATATATGTTTTACTTTATCACGTTTTCTCATGTACAATCTTACTAAAAAAACACTTTAAATGACTTCAAATCTTATTTAACTTATTAAACAATCTCAAAATATGGTAGACCTAGAGTGCTTTTACAAATCAACAAACAAAAAAAAGTCCAAATTTCTTCTCATTGACATTGGTAAACATACATTAATGAACAATTTACAAGTGGTAATGTGGTCATACTTCTTGCAGCATCCATTCCATGACATGGTATGCTCATGGGATGACCTATCACACAAAAATATATTTGGTGGGAGTGCCGTCATGTTAGGAAAGAGTGTATTGCTGATGGAAAGGTGTTGTATTGTCCTACTAGGGATCTCTCCATGTTAGCATAATGGTTCTTGGTGTAGTGGGAGCCACATTGCTTGAGGAGAGCTTTGTGCCACAGTAAAAGATTCATGTTATGCTAGTTCCTTGAGCCATTGTTGCAAACACCACCACTCAACTAGCATAGTAAGAGGTCACCTTGTACCATGACGCGTTAGAGACCTGTTCTTCCAACAAAAACATATATGAATTCAACATTTACAATTTGTATAGTAAAGACACTTGTTAAGTATATGATGTACAAATTTGCAAGTATTTTCATCCAACTGGGAATAAACAATCCTAAAATATACATTATAATGAGATTACCGACCTCTAATAAGCATGTTTTTGAAGCACCTACTTGCAAGATGTAACAAAGAAGGTTGTTTTAGAGAAAAAGTGGTGAAACTTAACCTCTCTAACCTCGACCTTTCACTATTTGACACTCATCAATTTCAACACAAAAGTAACCTTTTTTCCAAGCACTGCCAAACAAGTAGAGGCAAGGCCTTAGACTTTGAAGTCTATGATAAGAAGAAAACAACCAAAAGTAAGAAGTATATTGTTCCCTTGCACCAAGGGGTGTTTCTATCAAATATGTAATGATGTTGGAAAGCTTCATAATGTGGGCATCCTTTTCCTATATTTTTTGTTGGAGAGTTTCAACCTCCCTCTCCAAAGAGTAATACTTTGTTGTAATGCCACTATTTCGAGCTGAAGAGATTGACATTCATGAATCCACAAATGCAAAGCACCTGCACCCATAGACAATCGCTTGGAATAGCCTTCCATGTTGAAAAGACAGAGAAAGAGAAGAACAGAGAGATGATACACAAAGAGTACAACCCCAAAGTGTGTAGAATATGCACACAAGATGGTATATATATAGAGGGAACCCAGGGCTATATTTAGAGTAGCTTCACATATAAGCTCAACATCACGCTCAAACAAGGATCCCTAACTGTGGATGAAGAAACCCTTGGGGACTCAAGGGAAAAACCACAGCCCTATATATACACATCATTATATTAATATATTGTTCAATTTACAAAAATGGTTTATAAGGAGTTACATCACTCCTATAACATACAACGATATTCTCAAAGGCTCAATGAAATGATTTTATTGACTCTTCAAATACTTCAAAGAATGCTTTGGATCATCTTCAACTTCGATAAACATATACTATCTTTGAGATACTTCACTTTGTCTTTGAGTTATGTATAATATGTCAATATCACAAAATCAAAGAGCACAAGATAGAAATCATATCAATGTTAGAGAAATACACTAATATATGTCTTTAGAGACGATTTGTAACACTTAAATCAAGATTAAACCCATGTATATATTATACAATCTTTTTAACATGAAATACCATATAATATGTGCATATATATACAAAGTTGGTAATCAAATTTCACCATGGAAATCTCTTATTTTTACGGACTCTATTCAATGTAAGTTTTCTTGATCATAAAATACTCACCATGGAATGGAATCACATAGAAAATCTATGAAGTAACAAACATCTCAAGCATATAAAAATATCATAAAATAAGATAATGAAATAATATCATGACAGCATGAAATGGTTATCTCAATCATTACAAATCAACATGAGACAATATCATGGCATAATAAAGCAAAGCCATAAAATAATAATCATTTCAACCATACTAAATTATCATGGAGAAGCACCATGACATCACTCTTTGATTCATAAAACAATCATCATGGATTAACACCATGGTATCATGGCACAACACCATGGTCCAAGAATCATTAAAATTATATGAAATCATTACGAAATAACTATATGGAATAAAAACTATCTAGATCATAAGGAATCATTATGAAAGAACTTCATGGCATCATAAACTAAATCCATAGAATAATAAACATAACAAAATATCATGAAACGATATAATGAAATCACAAAACGGTCATTTTAATCATTACAAATGAACCTAAAACAACAACATGGTATAATGAATTGAATTCATGGAATAATAATTCTTTCAATTACAATAAATCATCATGGAATAATATTATCGAATTAAGATGACTCTTTCTAATAAAAAACTATCTCAATTATACGAAAGCATCCATGAAACAATGCTATGGAACAAAAAACCATCTCAATAAAAAATGATCAATATCATCATGAAACGCATCATGGTATCATGGAACAAATCCATGGAAGTATAAACTTCTTACTAACAAACAATCAATACGAATGACTTCTAATCATTATGAAAACATAGTATATCTCATGGAACAACTCCATGAAATGATAATTATCTCCATAAAAAGATCATGAAAACACATCATGACATCATGAACAACTCTATAAATGTATAACCATCTTAGTAATAAATGATCAGTATGAACGACTTCTAATCACCATGAAAACACATCATGGTATTATAGAATAGCTCCATGGAAGAATAGCCATATCAATCAAATAAACGATCTGTACGAACGATTTATAATCACCATGAAAATGCATCATGAACTCATGAAGCAACTCCATGGAATAATAATCATCTCAATGATAAACGAACAGTATAAATGACTTCTAATCATAAAAAAATATCATGAAATCATGAAACAACTCTATAAAAGAATAATCATCTTACTAATGAATAATCAGTACGAACAACTTCTAATCATCATGGAAACACATCATGGCATCATGAAAAAACTCCATGAAAGAATAATCATCTCAATAAAAACGATCAATACAAATGATATTTAATCATCAATAAAATGTATTATGGCATCATGGAATAACTCTATAGAGCAATAATCATGATTCATGCCAGTAATAACCGTCTAGTACGAACAAGTTCTAATCACCATGTAAACGTATCATGGCATCAGGAAATAACTCCATATAAGAATAACCATATCAATAAAATAAACGATTAGTACGCACGACTTCTAATCATCATGGAAACACATCATGACATCATGGAACAACTCCATGGAATTATAACTTTATCAATAAAATGAACGATCAGTGGTTTCTAATCATCATGGAAACATGGAACAACTCAAGAAAAAATAACCATATCAATACAAACGGCTTGTGATCATCATGAAAACGTATCATGGCATCATGGAATAACTCCATAGAAGAATAACCATATCAATAACAAATAATCAATATGAACGACTTTTAATCATCAAGAAAACATATCATGGCATTATGGAACAACTCTATCGAAGAATAATTGTATCAATAAAATGAACGATCGGTACAAATGACTTTTTATTATCATGGAATCACATCATGACATCATGGAATAACTCCATGAAATAATAATCATCTTGATCTAACAAACAATCAATACGAACACTTTGTAATTATCATGGAAACGCATCATGGCATCATGGAATAACTCCATGAAAAAATAATCATCTCAATCAAATGAACGATCAATACGAATGATTTGTCATCATCATGGAAACGCATCATGGCATCATGAAACAACTCCATGGAATAATAACCATATCAATAATAGAACGATCAGTATGAATGACTTGTGATCATCATGAAAACGCATCATGGCATCATGAAATAATTCCATGGAATAATAGGCATCTCAATAACAAACGATCAATATGAACGACTTGTGATCATCATGGAAACACATCATGGAATCATGGAATAACTTCATGAAATAATAATCATGTCAATAACAAATGATCAATACATACAACTTGTAATCATCATCATAACGCATCATAGCATCATGAAATAACTCTATGGAATAATAACCATTTCAAAAAATAAAATAAGATAATGAACGAACAGTACGAACAACTTCTAATCATCATGAAAACGCATCATGTAACAACTCCACGGAATAATAACAATATCAACAATGAACGACTAGTAGGAATGACTACTATTATCACATAAAAATATAAATCTCAATAATAAATGATCATAAGAATCAATGGTGAGTAAAAACCATAAGGTTTTTTTACATTTCGATTGAAAATAAATTGATAAAATGTATCTCTTTGATAAATCTTCAAGATTATAACTCTTTAACATCTATATGTAAAGAATTGATATGAATCAATAAATTATAACGATTTGATGTGTTATCGATGATATCAAATCAGTAAAATTGTAATTCTTTGACTTTTTAAATCAAAAGAGGAAATAAATCATCAAAATAAAACTCTTTGATCAAAATATAATTCTTTGATAAATCACCAAAAACATAATCATTGACATTTACAAAGAAGATAAACAATGTCAATTATCAAAGCATAAGTATTAATATTGACTAAAGATTATAAAATAAATCATCAACATCGTAAGTATTTTACATAAATCAATGAAACATAACACTTTAATATCCATACAAAAAGAATAAACATGTTTTTTTTTCAAACATAATTCTTTAACATGAATCTTCAAATACAACACAAACTATCAAGATTGTACAACTCTAAATAATTTCAATATAATATATATATGTGTGTGTATATATATATATATATGGATTAAATATTTATCATAAATCATACACAATCAAAACAAAAAGCAAAATAAAAAAATTTCAAGTGGTATCACTTTGATGTAACTTGATGTACATGCATCAAAATATGTGTGATATATGTAAAGAGTAAGTATAGAGATCAACCAATTTATCTACTTCATTCAATATATAAATCAAATTGAAGACGATGTAAGTTTGATATGCTTAACTTTTAATCCATGTCTTTTACATAAACTGAATTACATATGATCCATTAAAAAAAAATCAAGAATTATGTAACAATAAGAATAGAAGACATTGTAATTTCAATATGCTTAACTTTCACTGTAATTTCTATTACACGAATTGAATTGCATATGATCCATGAAAAGCAAATCCAAGAATCATGTATAAAAACCTCAACACATATCAATATAGAAATCTAAATAAATACAAGATAATTAATTATTGATCTAAGTTCTTTTATGCAAATAAAATTGAATATGATGCATGAAAGGTAACTCAAAGATTCATAACAAGAAGCTTAACACAAATAGATTCGAAAATATAAAAGCTCATACCTTTTAATGATTTCAATTGAACATAGTTACCAATTTCTTGTAAGTTACTTCTCATGCAAAATTTGATAAATCTATTAAAATTAACAATTTTGGCGCCCCAAAACCTTAACACTATAAGACGAGTTGTCTATAACCGCTAACATTGTCGTGGAAAAACAAAGAAAAAAGGAGAGAGAAAAATTTGCGGGGCGGCAATAACCGCGGCTATGAACGCGGTAGTGGTTTCTTAGCAACAATAAGCACGGTAATAGTCACGGCAATATACTCGCTGCTATTACCGCGACCTTTGCCGCTGTTATTACCGCGCTTATTACCGTTACACGCTGTTAGCAGCAAGCTAACGCAGACACCATTTTTCGGAGTTCTCCTTGTAAAAAAAATATTATTTTAATAAATTGGGCATATTGTAACTCTTATTTTCTTGGTAAAATTTTTAATTAATGAGCCGGGGCTACAAGCTTCCAGATTGTATCAACCTGTCAATTTCCAACTTTGGTAAAACTCCAGATTATTACTTTGATCACCCAAAAACCTTGGCTAAGGTATAAAAGCCAATTTTTGTAAGTTTTTGGATAAGAAATACACAGTGTGAGCTAGCCTCACTTCTCTCCTTCTCGCGCTTCCTACTCCCTCCCCGGTTATCACATTAAGATTGCGTTGTTGCATTGCAATCGCAAGTAAGAGCTCTACACATTGACGTAAGCCATTCACAGTATTTCGTAGCTTTTGGCGTCGCTAAGATCCGTGGCCTAATTTCATCATAACTACAAAATTACATGTTCAAATCAAAAACTAAGCATAGGTGGGGTATTGGGACATCATTGCTAAGCATTTAGATGCATTCTGGGTCAAAAACGACTAGGTCAAAAATCCACTGCTATTAATAATCACGATTTTGGAACTTGACCTAAGGTGGGGTTTGAGGCCATAGGCATGTGTGCTTAGGTCTTATAAACTTGTCCTAGAAGTTTCATTACGTTTGGATGTCATTTGATGTTGTAACGGATGTGATTTGCTTGATGATGAGCGATTAGCTTTTGGTGATTTCAATCACTTGAGTGTAACCTGAGTTAGTTGCGAGTTGTTAGTTGTTTTTTGAGATATTGGCAACCTCTTGTAGCCTCTATGCACTAGTCAAGTCAGCTTCGTCCCATGGTTTGACAAATTAATCGTGGTTCTCGCTAATACTGCAATAAGATAGGATGGTGAGGTTAGACATGCGTCCCACATTTGGCGCCGCTGCCCGGGACCGAAGAGACCTAAACTAGGGAAAAACATGAGCGTCTTGTGTAATTGTCCTTTAACTTCCTCTAGGTTCGCCTAGAGTTCAAAACTCTCTTTTAGAAACCGCATAGCTTAAGATTTTCGTCTTTTGCTGTGTAGAGGTAGCTTGGAAGCAATCGTACTTGCTGAGTACCTTTAGGACTATAGGATTGTAGATTTAGATTAGGATTTGGAGAGTAGACGAAACAAGTCTTAAGATCAAGACTCTGAAAAACATAAAAAACACAAGAAAACGAGTGTTGTGGACACTTTTCACAACCCAATTGCATGAGAAACTAGGAGTAGGGTAAGTAGGATCCGAGGTGGATTTCATAACATTGCTCTCTTTGAAAGAATCAAGTGTGAGTTGTTATGTAAGCTTGCAGAATTTCAGGTCTACGGCTAGAAATAGCTTGAAAAGACTTGAATTCACTCAATCCGACTGGAGAGTAAGCCTAAGAGTTGTCCGAACCAGTGGGTAAGCTCAAAGACACTTCGAGGTAAAAATTTCAAGAAGTTGACCAAAACTCAGATTATTTACTTTTTCTTGACATTTTAGGCCAAATTAAGTTTTGACTTGATTTATAGGCTTAAAAAACATCATAAAAAAACTGTCTTTGAGAAAATTGTAAAAAAGTGCTCATTTCAAGCCTCAAGTTAATAATCGTGATTATTAACTTTTTGATCTAAATTGGCCAAGACTCATATCACTGACTCATTGCATGTGTACAAACAACTTTTGTAAAGGCCCAAGAGATTTGGATTACTAAACTGGCAAGAATCTGGGTAAAAACTAAAGTTTGTACTGACTTTTTGAATCTTGAGTGTGAATTGAGAAAAAAATTATCCAAACTTGATGAAACTTGATTCATAGGCTTATATTAAGGTGATAAACATGTGTATATGCTCAGTTGACCAAAAACTTGTAAAATTTTGGTAAAAGTAAATAATTACGATTATTTATATATGCCCTGTTTTTTACCTTTTTTGACCAAGTTGGCATATCACTAGCTTTACCATGTTGTAATAATCCCACAAACCAAATTTGGTAAGATTTGGATCACTGGATTGAAAATTGTGACAAAGATTGCAAAGTTAGTCTGCGAACCGATAATTGATGACCATTTGACCAAAAATTGTCCAAACTTGATGAAAATTGGCTAGTGACCTTAAGGTACTTAACAGATCTGTGTCAAGATTGGGGCAAATATTTGCAAAAAATTATCAAAAGTATTTATAATCACGATTATTTGCATCTGCTTCAAATCTTGGTGATTTTGCAAATTTTGAGTATACCACAAGGTCAAGCACATCAAATAGACCTCACAAATCAATTTTGGTGAAATTTGGACCACAAAAGTGAGACTTAAGCCAGATTCTCGAAACCAAAGTCTATGGACACGGAACATTGGGTAATCTTGATCAAATTTTGTCCAAATTTGTTGAAACTTGTCCAAGGGCTTTAACAAGTTGTATACTTACCAAACCTATCAATAAAGTGCAAAAAATTGACAAAAGTAAATAATCGTGATTATTTACTTCTGCTATCCAGAGACTTCAATTTTGACTTTTGGGCTTATACAGTGTTAGACCAACACAATATAAGGCCACAGGACAATTTTGGGTTCAATCGGATCAAAATTGATACAGATACACTCAGTTTACAGGTTGTAGATTAGACCTTTGATTTTGCTAAAGCTGAATTTGAAAATCAAAATTTTGACTTCCATAGCACGATTTGAAGTGATATACAGAGACCAATCACGAGGGTTCTCAAGAGCTCTACTGTCCTCATAGAAAAATAGCTAATTTGATTAATTTTGTACAGGAACCAGATTGCAGACAAGGAATCAGTGGCTTGACAGGAAGTTACAATTGAATCAAGTGGAAATTAACGGCAAGTCAGTCCAAGGTGACTACTCAATCCAGGGGTTCATAAGTCTATATGAACCTTAGATCCGGTCATGTAATAGGAAATCAAGGCCTATTCGGAGAAAACACCAGTAGAGTATCCAATGAAGAAAGCATAAATCAAGGTAACTCCTTGCACACTTTTCCAGATTCAACATCCAAAATGTCTTCTTACTCGACTCACTCAGAAATCGGAACAACAATGCGCTACAAGCATATACTGTCTTTTTACAAGACTAATCGTCATGGAGCCCAGGTTTACTTGGGTCGTAACAAAGAGTATGCTATTCGCATTGACGACCATGGTATTGAGTTCGAAGAAGAGGTTAGGGAAAACAAACAAGGAAAAATGTACATGGATCAAAACAGAACTCAATATGTACAAGTCAAAAATCTTGATGTGGTAGACAAATGGGGAGTAGAAGTAAACACTATAATCCCAGATATGTTAGCAAAAGAAGGACCACCAACTTTGGAATTCGAGGGATACGATCAAGTAGACTTGAAGCCTTTGAAACAGCTTAGTACAGATAATCCTAGGATCGGAGTCTGTTGTTGGGAAGATAGAAACATAAAAGATCTTTTGTGGACTTCTCATGCTAGACCAGGACAATTAACGACCATGAAGATCATCTATATCTTCAAGATAAAAGATAAGGGATCTACGGATCTACCAACTTACTTGTTTAGGGATTGTTATAACAAAAAATTTGTTATAATGACTCCTGAGGAGGTAGAACAAACCAAATACTAGGGGTATTCCATGCGGGATTGGATATTGGGTCAGGGACCAAAAACCACACCGAGAGACCAACATCGTGAGAGATCATCTGAGAGTAATGTGAAGAAACCAGAAACCACCTCATCACATAGAAAACCGGGTGACACTAAGGCCAGTCCAGGGCTACATGAGTCACTATTTCTGACAGACTAGTTTGAAGGACTCGGAACAGGACCAACTCCCAGAAGACTTGGAGTTTAACCAAACAGACGTGTCAGACCAGCTGATTTTCAAGAATGGGTCAAAAAATACAGTGGATCAGGGGATCCATATGACCACTTAGCAAGCTTTAAGCAAGTGCTAAGAGCAGAGCGTATATTCGATTTCCATACTCAATTCGAGGGGTTTGGAATGACATTAGAAGGAAAAGGTTTGACATGGTTCCAAAACATTCCACCAAGGTCGATCATGGACTTGAACACATTAGCTCAAGGATTTGTAGCTACTTGTTCTAAAATGGGGATTAAACGTAATACGGTAGCTCAAATCTACAGCTTTAAACAGAAACATGGTGAGTCTGTTAGGGATTGTGCAACTCGAATGAAACAATACATTGCCAGATGCCCAGAGATGGAGATACCTGTAGAAGAACGACTTGTATCATTGTTTCTGGAGGGACTTCTAAACAAGGAACTTCATGCTATACTCTATAGTAAAAAGCATACAACCCTAGAGGCGTGTGTGTCTGATGCTATTGACCTAGGAGACAATTGTGAGATCTTCAATGAAGATAATGTCCCTAAGGATAACCAAAGCGAGAAGATAGCATCCACAAAACTAGCACAAGTGGGAACGGCTGCTGCGGCACCACTCTCAGCCATCGAAGATATGCTAAAAAGGATGAATGACATGATGAACAATATGCAAAAAGCACCTATGAGAGGACCAGGACAGGGGATACCCCCACATGGACAACCAATTAGGCCACAAAAATGGTGTGCAATCGAGGGTAAATGGATCAACCATGAGACCCACGAGTGCTACTTCAGACCAAAGTATGATGGGAATGTTCAGTACGTGTCCATGAGGCCCCAGGGACAACCCATGTACAGATATCAGCCTAATATGGCTCAAGTTCAAAGACCACCAATGGGTATGGAGAGATCTCAACCTATGTTGAGACAACAACCTCCTTATCCAGGACATAATGCGGTGCCTGTAAAGTACATGCACTCAGAAGGAGTCATAGATGAACAAGCATTAGTGCATGTTACACCCTACGCAGAGCCTAGTCCATCTACAGTAATGGTAGAGGGAGATTGGTATAGTCCATATCCACCACCAATGGAGGAAACCATGACTTATGCTCCACTAGAGCTCGCACCAATGTACTATGTAGCTAATCAAGGTGTCAGACCTCCCATGGGAAGACCCATGATGAAGCCCAGAACAAGAAACTGTCATAATTGTGGTGCTAATGACCATTGGAAGAATGAATGTCCAGAGCCTGACAAAAACCTCAAACCAATTGAAGCCTATTGCGTACAGTGTTGTAAAAAGGGAGGACACTTTTTGGAAGATTGTCCTAAGAATCCTTTGAACAAAGAAAAAACTGTTGTAAACGTAGTCCAAGTGATGCCTAGTAGCTCATTAGAAAGCGAACCGATTGTTCCAATCAAGGTAATCACTAGAGCCCAGGCAACAAAAAAGAAACACAATTCCTCTGATGATTCAGAGAACACGAAAGTTTCTTCTCAAAGAATCAAAAGGAGCAGAAGCAAAAGATATGAGATGAGAAAACAAAAACAACAGGTTGAAAACGAAGAGAAATAAAAAATTCTAGCCCAGGACAAGTTGAAAGAAACTGACAGTGAATTCAAGGAAACAACCGTGAAATCTGGAGGATCCATTTTGGTTGATAAAATTTTTGAGCCTATTAATTCTGCCTTGGAAGCCTACCAAGTAGGACTTAAAGCAAGCCAAAACATGAAAAACAAATGGAAAAACTATCCATCTCTAGACATGGAAGCAGCTAAGCTGGAAGCTTATCAAAACTTAGTAAGAATCACACAAGAAATGCTAGATAAACAAAAACCCAAGCTTGAAACTATTGCAAAACAGGAAGAGCTTGCGGTAGAAGAAACGAAAGAAAAATCCGATGTGGTGGCAGAACCCCACCTTGAAACAAATGAATCACTGCTCATAGAAAAGGACAGTGAAGATACCTTAGACGGAATTCCATTCGTAGAGGAAGATTGGCCAGGACACATATGGGAAAAAAAAGAGAGATCAATGATGGGAGCCTAACATTAAGGTCAACTCCTATAGAGGAAGTCTGGTTGGATAACCTACCACCTGATATAAATATGGATTCACAATCCTTGTACGGGGATTGCGGATCGGAGGCTTCAGGAATATCTAAACATGTGACATTAAAAACATTACCTTATTACTTGGGAGATAATGAAGATGAATCTATCATTTGTAAGACCACTCAAGTAAAAAGAGCCAAACAGACCTTAGAAGTAGACACATTCATGCAATCATGTCTACACATCTCCAATGCGCTCTTACTTTGGGAGAACTATTGAAACTCGGGCCATACTTATGAAACGACTTACAAAAAACCCTAGAGAAGGTGGGAATAACGAGGTTAATCTCTAAGAATCTGGGAGACTCAAAAAATGAAATGGAAACCAAAGAGATTTGAACAGTTCCTATGAACAAGGTCGGAGAATATTATGAAGGGGAAGAAGGAAACACTACCCTGCCTGTGAAATATAATGACATTGAAACCATGGCAATACTGGATAGTGGGACTGGCATAGCCATAGCCACTAAAGAAGTATGGGAATCCTGGGGATAGCCAGCCATTAGACAAACATGAATGAAATTGCAGTTGGCTGGGACGGACACATGCATTGAGAGACCATTAGGGCTACTAGAAAAAGTGATAGTCAACTCTTGTGGAATTTAATATCAACACACTTTTGCCATAGTAGACTTTGGGAAAAAACTCAACTATGAAATCATATTGGGAAGACCTTTCATGTGACAGGTACAGCTTATCCAAGATTGGGGAAATGACTATCTGTACTTGAAGCAAGTGGGATCTATAACAAGAGTCAATCTAAAGGATCACACCTATAGAACTGTCTTGAAAACACCCATCCAAGAGTTTGATTCAGTCTCTTCGGCTGAAACTAAACTTCCATCTTGGCTAAACAAAGACACTCCTATTTGGATGTGTAAAGCTTCAGAAAATGGAAGCTTTAGACGAGAGGAATGTATCCTAGAAAGGGACTGTACAGACGAAGCCTACATACCTAAACCCTTTCCAGAGCATTTATTCGAACCATTCGAGTGGACTCAGATTTTAGCAACAATGGATGTATGTGTGAATATGTCTATGCCTACTTAATTTTGCAATGAGGATGGCTACGACATAATTCCCATCCAAATGATGTCAGCCCTTAACATTGAAAACAAAGAAGAGGAACCAAAGGACTTGCTGAAAGCTCAACAAATATTTTTTGACCTCTATTACGATGCAACTGATGAGTTAGATGAATACTCAGCTACCTCAGAAGATTCGGGATCAGAAAAAGAACATACGAGGGCTCAACTACTCTTAAAGGGAGGGGAGGAAAAGTTTTTTGACTTTCCAAACCAGAAATCAAGAAGACAAAAATGGTATAGAAGAAAGAGAGACACTAAAATTGTGAAAGCACGACCTATGCCATCAGTCTCCAGTAAAACACAATTCCTCATGCAGATAGATGCTAATGATTGTGTCAAGGACAAAATAACTGGCAAATATCCTTCAAACAGAAACTCAAAAATGTCTCAGACATCGAGAAAAACAAGGAAGGGTGCTCACAAAGAACATCAAGATAGAAAACCACTCATGACTAGAGTCAAGCGGAAAAAGAAATATCAAGAGTTGAAAAAAGCTCTAAAGGAGATATAGACCACCAAAATGGAAACCACGGAAGAGGATGGTAAGGATGTAATGCATGTTCCATCCCATTACAAAAAGTATACTCTCCAAGATCGAAAAATCATAATCGAACAACCTGTTAGGGAACTACAAAAACAAGGCAAGTCTTACGAAGGACCTAAAAATGCTAAAATGGTAGACTTGGCTGAACCAGGAGAAGAGCGTAGACCGGATTACATTGCAATTGGCCTAACAGAAGAAGAAGACAAGCTTTTGTTGAGCTTGTTAAAGGAATACCGGGATATCTTTGCTTGGTCTTACAAGGATCTCAAGGGTGTTGATCCAGAAATATGTCAATATACTATACCCATGAGAGATGATGCAAAACCAAGTAGACATAGACCATACACTTATAATGAAACATTTGCCAGAAAGATCAAAGAAGAGATTGAAAAACTGAAGGAAGCCAAATTCATTTACAAAATTGAACACACTGATTGGGTGTCTCCAATTGTGGTAGTACCTAAGAAGAATGGGAAATTACGAATGTGTGTTAATCTCAAAAAAGTGAATGAAGCTACCATTAGAGACAACTTTCCACTTCCGATAACTGAGCATGTTTTAGAATGAGTGGTAGGAAAACAAGCTTACAGCTTCCTAGATGTCTTTTCAGGATACAATCAACTCTTGGTTGACCCAAAAGATAAGCATAAAATTGCTTTTGCAACAGAATGGGGCATATTTGCCTATCGGGTTATGCCGTTTAAGTTAACTAATTCTCCAGCCACATTTCAAAGATTTATGGGCCATGCTTTCAAAGAGTATCTTCACAAATTCTTGGAAGTATACATGGATGATCTATGCGTACATTTGTCAATCCGGGCTGATCATTTTCAACACCTCAAAAAGGTATTCGAGAAATGTAGACTTTATAGGATTTGCTTAAATCCTGAGAAGTGCACATTCATGGGAAGACAAGGAAAATTTCTTGTACATATATTGTCTAAAATAGCTACCGATATTGAAAAGACTCATGTCATTGCTCATTTGCCTAAACCAACAACAGTCAAAGGGGTACAAGCCTTCATGGGACATTGTGGATATTACCGACAATTCATCTACATGTACGCTATAAATTCAAAACCCATCTATAGCTTGATTACGCACTTTGAATGGACCGAGGCATGTGAAGAATCCTTCATGAAGCTTAAGCAAGCTCTCACCTCAGCTCCAATACTGAAAGCACCCGATTGGGATAAAGTATTCCACGTACATGTAGATGCTTCAAACTTTGCTATTGGTTGCATACTAGCCCAACCAGGAGATGGAAAAATCTACTTTCCTATTTCTTATGCTAGCCGACAATTGAATATGGCAGAAAAGAATTACACCACCACTGAAAGATAAGGACTAGGAATGATCTATGCCATTAAAAAGTATAGACATTACCTATTAGCCAACAAGTTTGTGTTTTTTATAGACCACCAAGCCTTGTTATATTTGGTCAACAAACCATGCAGCAGAGGGAGAATAGTGAGATGGTTCATCATTCTTCTCAAATTTGATTTCACTGTGGTTGTAAAAAAAGGCACTACACATCAACGAGCAGATTATTTGTCCATGATTGTTTCAGGGGAATCACCTAAAGGGGTAGACGATGATCTACCAGATGCCTATTTGTTCTCCGTGGAAATGATACCTAGATGGTCGGAAAAAATTGTGTCATTGATGACAATAGCTCAAGTGGATTCACCACTTCCTATCACAATTGATTTAATCAAGCAATCGGCTATGTATCAATTACTAGCTGGGAGGCTATATAAAAGAAATCGAGACGGGATATTGCTTTTATACATTAACCCTGAAGAAAAGTAACAATACCTAAGTCAGGCACATGTTACCATAGTAGGACTTCACTTTGCGAAAGACCAAACTATGCAACAAATCTTAAGACTTGGAGTATTTTGGCCGACTATGAGAAAAGATGTTAGATCTTTTGTAAAAGATTGCCCTCAGTCTCAAAAACAACCACCCATTCCTCATGTAACATTGTTTCAAATGTCACCTTTTCCCAACTGGAGTAACTATCTGGTTACTTACTTATCGAGCCAAACATTTCTTGAGGATATGAGTAAATGCTGTCAAAGAGCAATTGAAACGGAAGCAAGAGACTATGCTCTCATTGGGAACCAATTGTATCGGAGAGGTAAAGATCAACATTTGCGTCTTTGTGAAAATGAACAAGAGTATGTTCCGATTATAGAATAAGCACATGCTGGATTAGCTGGAGGTCACTTTTCTAGTGAGCACACCGCAAGAGCAATCTTAATGGCAAGCCTATGGTGGCCAACACTTTTTGCAGATGCCAAAAAATATGTTCGAAGGTGTGATGCTTGTCAACGAGCAAAAATGCCAACACAAGTAGACAACATGCCCTTAAGACCAATGATGGGGGCTAGAGCCTTCGCAAAATGGGGTATAGATTTTGTTGGACCGATACAGCCACCTGCTTATAAAACCCAAGCTCAATATATCATTGTAGCTACGGACTATTTGACCAAATGGGCCAAGGCTAAAGCGACTCAAAAGAATGATGCCAGAACCACTGCTGCATTCTTATATGAGTATGTATTCACAAGGTACGGATTGCCAATAGAGATTGTCAGTGATCGGGGAACTCATTTCCTCAACGAGGTAATAGAGTATTTGCTTAATGAGTTTATGGTTATCCATAACAAATCATCTCCCTATCACCCACAAGCAAACGGACGAGCTAAGCATATGAATAAAATCCTTAGCTCAGTACTGACCAAAGTGGTTAGTTCAAGAAGGACAGACTGGAAAATGAATCTCCATGCTGCTCTATGGTCTTATCGAGTTTCATTCAAAACAACTCTAAATGTCACACCCTTTAACCTTGTTTATGGTCTTGATGCCATACTGCCAATAGAATTTCTATTTTGCCGACATTAAGGGTAGCACAGACTCTTGAGTGGACTGGACATGAATTGCTAGAAAGACCTGAAGATTTGGAAAAGCTAGATGAGCAAAGGCTAACTGCTGTAGCTCATATCTATGCACAAAAGCGGAAACAAAAACAGTTTTTTAATTCCCACTTAATCACAAAATGTTTCAAGAAAGGGGACTTAGCTCTAGTCTATTCCTTTAAGCAACACATTCCCAAGTTTAAGAAAAAGGGAAATGGACCATTTACCATTGAAGATGTATCTCCAAGTGGAGCAGCAAAATTGTCCACCCTAGATGGTGAACCAATGGCTAATTTGGTTAGCGGATGTCATTTAAAGAAATACAATTTGCCACTAACCAATGAATTGCTAGAGAGAATGCATGCCGCCAAATAAAGGAAGATGAAGCGACAACAGGTTATTGATGAAGCCTAAGAGGAAGCTAGACTTCGGGTACTCAAGCGTAAAGCTGCTCTTAAGAATCAACAAATACCGGATCCCATGAACACTTTGGAAATAGATGATCGACAATGGGAATTACCTAAAGACAGTTTCAACAGATGACAACTGGTTAGATGGAATGGATCTGCGCATCAAAGCACAACTCAACAATCATAGTACCAATGCTTTTGTAGACACAGGAGCTAGAGTGAATGCAGTCAGGTATTCCACATACAGGAAGGCAACAAGTCAAGCATAGACCGCAGAAATAAGGACAATCAAAGGATGCAACAAGAATCCAACTGCAACATTGACAGTAGTCAACTTGAACATGGTAGTACATGGATGTTCATGTCTGCATCAGCTTGTATGCTTGCCAGATGAACACATGAATGAGACGATGATTCTTGGCATTCCTTGGATGCGTACATACAAAGCAGTACCAGATTGGGATACGAATCAGCTAAAGCTATCACTTAAAGGAGGGCAACTCATTGTTCCTATTGCACCAAGCAAAGAGGAATGGAAAGGATGCAATCAGAAGACCATTCCACGAAGCAAATATTCTCCATCTCCTCGACAACCAAATGCTACAAGTAGCATGCAAGGAGTCATGAAAAATTGGATACCAAATGCACAACTTGTGGATAAACCAAATCAGGTATGGGTGCCTAAAACTTCACCAAAGAAACAGAAGACGGTTCCAAGAATTCGAGCACACAATCGAGCATCTATGAACAAGTAACCTAACATGAAAAAGTTTTGGAAGAAAAAGGAGCACTTATCTTCTTCACACACCACGACAACAAACAAACAATGGCGAGTTAAGTCTCAACAGACTCTAACACACCATGCAACACCAAGCTGACCGACCTACCAATGGCGAGAAAAAGCTCTACAACCGTCTAACGTGCTACCAACATCTCAAGCAATCAATGTGCTAAAACACCCTGATGTTACTATCGAACAGAGAGCGCGCAGACAAGCACAAAAATTTTCAATAAAATCAAAAGATGAAAGCAGGAAGCCTAAATTGGGCGGCCAGGCCTACTTCTGCAAAATTCTTGCAGAATGAGCTACAAGAATTTGATTTTGGAAATTTTTGAGCCGAACATAGATTTCACGGCCTAATAGGACTAATGGGGGAATCTGGGGAAAATTGATTCGAGAAGTCTAGGTATAGATATCCACGGTAGGCTAAAACCACCTCATTTCCACTTGGAGCCTTTGCAAAGAGAGCATTTTGGCTTCTTTCGCGCGACATTTTTGGATCTCACAGTTGACCTTTTTCAGCGCCGTCTCACACGAGACATGAGGGGTAAGTTCTTCACTCATCAATGATCCATTTTGTACGGCCGGTAGCTGGTCTAAAGCCCTATAAAAAACCCTAAAAACCGAGCAGTGCACGAAGACTTACGACCTAAAACTGAGATCTTCCGCACTGAAAGAGAATATCACCTTAGAGGAAGATGAGCAGTGGAAGGCCGTTATGGATTGGGAGTTGAGAGTTTTACACTCTGTCGCGTCACTCAACTCACTCCCAAAATGAGCACCTTTATTTTTGACCTGCATAAAACAATAAGACATCAATTGTTTTTTGGAAGAGTATAAAAAATACCAAAGAATTGAAATTGAATGTACTTTACCTTGACAATTAAAAATGTAGAAGATCAACTATGGGTGAAAGCATGTATAGGTGGCCCGGAAAGTAATGTCAAGGACATTTCTTTTTTGCGCTTAAAAGTGGGTGTTTTAAAAGTGCTTCAAATCTCAAAAAGAATATCACTCTCCAAAGGTACGTCAATTATGTCTCCTAACGTACCACAATTAATGAGACTAAATGTAATTTACTGCTGAACGTTGGGCCGCTTCTTTCCCGCTACAACCTGTCTAAGCTTTCTTTGTCTCTGAGATCTCTCTTGGAGCTCTATCTAGCTCCTCTCTGTCTCTCTCTCACAGAGCTCTTGCTGAGCTTTCTGTATCGCTCAGCCCCCTCTCTCTCTCTCTCTTTCTCTCTCTAAGCATGGCTCCTCTTGTGTCTGAGCTCGCGCTCATCTCTCTCTCTCTCTCTCTCTCTCTCTCTCTCTCTCTCTCTCTCTCTCTCTCTCTCTCTCTCTCTCTTAGCACTCTTTCTCTCTCTCTCACGAACTCTATCTCTATAGGTTCCTCTTCTACTTCATGGTTCTTGAGGTATGTAAACACTTATTATGCTTTGTTAGTATCTTGCTAATTAGTGCAAGAAGTGTCATGTATTAATTAAAAGTATAGCGTGTAGTTATGATTTGTATTGTATTTCTTGTAGAGCAATCCTTTGAAAGTACTGCAACAATGGAGCACAGTGAAGAACTGTCTATCAGCTCATCGTCATTGAGTAGAGAAGCTCAAGTTCAACGCAAAAAATTAATGAGGGAATATTGGGCTGCTCAGAAACGAAAGAAACGTAAGGCAACGGTCAACTTTGTGACGGAAAGCAATACAAGGGAGATGGATGAAAGAAAGAAACGAAGGATATGTCAATCTATGGCACAACACTTTGATACATTAACCGTGGGAATGGATGCAAGTGGTAGGAAGGAAATCTTTGATGAACTTCTTCAGCATCCTTGCTTCCTTACTATGCAGAGTAAATCCAAAGAGTTGGAAACAATTATGCTGAGAAACATCCGCAACACTTTGAATCATGTGAAGGTCCCAAGATCTTCAGACGAGTTTTTTGTGAAGAAATCAGCAATGATGATGTTGGTGAATGGTGGAAGCAAGGAGCAAAACACTGACATGAGCATACCGCAAGCTGCCAAGCTTATGGGGATCCACAAAAGAAACTTATATTTAGCCAAACATCACTTAATAGTGTCAAGTGAATCCGATGGTTCGTTCCCTACATCTGCGTGTCATAGAGATGATGCACGGAGAACTCACATCACTCAAACTGTTAAAGACATAGTCTTTCAATTTTGGACGGATGAGACGAGGGTGTCCCCCAACAAGAAAGATGTTTGCAGTAAGAGACTAGCTAGATGTTCACATGTAAAGCATCCAATCCACCTTCTTGAGGAGCCTCAGGTAATTGATATATTTTTTTAGCACTTTTTATTGGTGCTACAACTCATATTCCTACACAACATTATGTTTCTATACCACTTTTTATTGGTGCTACAACTCATTACTACCACAACATTATGTTTCTATACTTCTTCTTATTAGTGCTACAGCTTGTTTTGGTGTTTTTCACCACTTTCTAGTGCTGCTGCAACATTAAAAAGTGGTGAAACATTACTATACTGGTCTCTAATTGTATCTGAACCACTTCTAAAATTTGATCAATAGTTCTAAATGTTTTGGAATCACTTTTACTTGTGTTTCCACACCACTTTTTAGTGTGTTTGAACCAGTTTTTAATGTTTTGCAGCAGGTTTTAATGTTTAAGAAACAGTTTTTACTAGAAATGCACCAACGCTTCACCGTAAACCCTACAAAGTGGTGTTCACCCACTAAAAAGTCTTGTTTACCCAATGCTAACAGACGTGTTTTACAAACTCGTAGGGGTGTTACAGGTGCAAACGTTTTTGGTGGTGCAGCTCACTTTTTCCAAGTGATGTAGCAACTTTTAGTCATGGTGCAACAGTTATAGTAGTGCCATAGACTTTTTACTGCTCCTGCATGAATGGCGCCCACCACCTTATGATGGTAACCAAAACCATATTAGTGGAGTTTGAACACATTTTGTTAGTAAACACTTACAAGTGTTGTCACACCACAATGAAGCGGTGCACACAACACTTACACGTATAAAAACCACTTTCACATGGTGTCTACTTTCATGTGCTAAGTCACTACGTCAGCCCATCACTCCATGCAAGTGGTGTGACACCACTTTCAAGTAGTAACTAAAACCTTATCACTGCAATCAAGCGAACAGTTCCCGCTTTCAAGTGGCCAGACACCGCATTCAAGTGACAAGAAAACGCGTTAAAGTGGTGACTACCCACTTTGAACTAGTTTCTCACCACCCTCAAGTGGTCATCAAGTGGTGAGACACCACTTCCATGTGCAAAGTACTACGTTAGTCATCACTCCATGCAAGTGGTGATACACCACTCCCAAGTGGTGAGACACCACTTTCAAGTGGCCGAACACCGCATTCCAATGACTTGAATCCGCGTTCAAGTGGTGACTGCCCACTTTGAACTAGTTTCTCACCATTCTCAAGTGGTCATCAAGTGGTGAGATACCACTTTCAAGTGATAGCTTAAACCTGGTCACTGCAATCAAGCGGCAAGCTCCCGCTTTCAAGTGGCCAGACACCTTATTCAAGTGACCAGAATCAGCGTTCAAGTGGTGACTGCCCACTTTGAAGTAGTTTCTCACTAATTTCAAGTGGTCATCAAGTGTTGAGACACCACTTTCATGTGCTAAGTCACTACGTCAGTCATCACTCCATGCAAGTGATGAGGCACCACTCCCAAGTGGCAAGACACCACTTTCAAGTTGTAGCTAAAACCTTGTCACTGCAATCAAGCGGCAAGTTCTCGCTTTCAAGTGGCCAGAAACCGCATTCAAGTGACCAGATCCGCGTTCAAGTGGTGACTGCCCACTTTGAAGTAGTTGCTCACCACTCTCAAGTGGTCATGAAGCACTTTTCACAAGAGCTCCTCCACTTCCAAGTTGTGTTGGACCACTATCTAGTTCTAATGTTGGTCTGTTGCCTAGTATTTTGTCCCTCCCAGCTACTTTTTAAGTGCTAGATTTTAATTGGTGAATGGCCACTTTGAACTAGTCGCTCACCACTCTAAAGTGGTCATCAAACACTTTTCACAAGAGCTCCTCCACTTTCAAGTTATGTTGGACTACTATCTAGTGCTAATGATGGGCTGTCGCCTAGTATTTTGTCCCCCCCAGCTACTTTTTAAGTGCTAGTTCTGAACTTCCCCAGAACTTTCATGTCCTTACTCACCACTTTTAAATCGTTTCCCACCATATTCAAGCAGTGCACACCATTTTTTACTGGCGGTTCATCACCATCAAGTGGTTTGAATTCACTTTAAATTCATGCCAAACCACTTTTTAGTTACGCTGAATGCAGTTTCTCACCACTATTAAGTTGTCCTCACACAACCTCTTAATATTCCACCTTTTTGTATGGTTACTAGTTTCTACACTAATTTTTATTTGTGGTGCATTATTTTCTTAGGTAAAACAATACTACTGAATGTATCATTACTAGTTTTTAGTGGTGCACACCAGTTTTTAGTGATATAGAATCACTTTTTAATGTTTTGAAACAATTTAACCAGTTTTGAATGCTAAGTTTATTTTTAACATTTGTATACATGTATATTGCAGGTGGAGCTTTATTTAAGATTCAAGACAAAGTTTGCAGATATTCAGATTTCGCAACGTTGCTTCGAGTCTATGAAACCGTTCTTTGTCCAAAAATTGAGGGATCTCTACACCTGCTGTTGTATTGTGCATGTACAAATGATTTTCCTTAAAGAGGCAGTAAATCACATGCGAACTCGAAGATTTGATCTTCATGGTTCTTGCTGCATGTGCAGCTGCCCTATATGCCTTCATCATGATGAAGTTGTCAACCATGGATGTCTTGCATACAAAAATTCAAGTATGAGTACCACTTCACTGTTGGAGTCTATACTCTGCCCTATACTTGTAGAACATAGTTTCCATAGCTACCCAATGCTTAATGGGAGCATGCAATGCATGCGGTGTAGGTAATATTCAGATATGTCCAAGAGAAGAAGTTGAGCAGAGTAAGCAAGTATCAGTGAAGTTTTTTGAAAATATAGTGGGTGCTACTAGATTAAACAATGAATCTAGAAAGAGCACTGTGAAACACATTGTCCACAAGAAAATGCTACCTAGAGAACTTTTGCGAGTGTGCCAAGACCACTTGAAGAAGTATGTCACTCACAATTTTAGATTTAGGTGGCAAGCACAACAGTTCAAGGACTGCATTTCTTTGTTTCCAGATGATGTGGTTGTCTTCGTCATTGACTTTGCAGAGAACTACTCCTTCAAGGAGCAAAATGAGATCCAATCAATGCATTGGTACACTAAGCAGGTCACTATCTTTGTCCTGATTACTTATTTTCACATCGCATCAGGTGCAATAAAGAAGACCATGCACTTTTTTGTCTCAGATGATAAACAACATGACACCTTATTTGTGCAGCATGCTTTTCTCTTACATGCTCAATGGTTGAGAGATCAAGGGCTAAGCTTTAAAAAACATTGGGTTTGGTCAGATGGCGCAGCTTCACAATTTAAAGCAAAGCGACCGTTTTACTTTGTTGCTAGATATTGGAGCCTTACTGGCATGGAAATGAATTGGAACTTTTTTTGCTCAGGACATGGAAAGGGGGAACATGATGGGGCTGGGGTTGTCATTAAAAGAGCTCTAACTCATGATCAATTGAAGCAAAATAGCGTGCGGTTGACTCGTGCAGTTGAAGTTGTCTCTTTTTTGAGAATGCGTCTCAGTACTGGAGCAACTACTATGTATGACAAGCAAAAGAGGGAGGTCAGTAGGGTGTTCTGTGAGGTCAAGCTAGGCGATGTTCAGCGATCCCATCAATGGGACTGCAAACCATTGAAGGGCTCAAGAGCAATGCACTGTGTGAATGGGTATTCTGAGAACAACCCTTGTGCATTGCGATCAAAACGGTTGTCATGCTTTTGTTTTCCTTGCAGGCTTGGCCATTGGAGAAAGTGTATGAACAGATCACATGTGGAGACGTGGCAATATCACACTTTGGAGCCACTTGCTAATGATTCCCAGTCATACGGAGACTCAGACAATGAGGAGTTCCATGGTGCCACTTATGCAGGTCATTATGACTCCTTAAGCGATGCTCTCACACCTGGAGACAATTTTGCTGTCACTTCTGAAGAGAATAATGAGGAGGCTGTTGACTTCTACATTTTGAAGTGTGTAGTAGCTAAGGGCCTAACAACTAACGAGCAAATTGATGCATGGGGCAACAAGATAGAGAAGCATACTTATATGGTCACGGGCCATTGGTATAAATCCCTACAAGAAAACTTGTATGAGCTGTGGGATAACAAGCCAGTAGTTTTCATATATTCCCACTTGATAAGGGCAATAAAGTTCCCTATGGAGCGTGTAGTGCTCGATGGCATAGGAGAAGTGTTCGAACTTTCCAATGAAAACCATGAGGCAATATACAATAGCATGCCCTTTGAATTGTAAATCAAATCTGATTTTATATCATCTAGTAAAGGATTGAACAAGATGGAATTGGTGTAAACGTATGATGGAATTGACATGTTGGTTTTTGAGAATGCTTCACCACCCCCCCTCCCCCCCCAAACATCACCACTAAAAAGTGTTGCAGTTTCAGAAAAACTCAATAAAAATTTACCACTTTATAGTAATACTAAAGTGGTTTAGCACCACTAAAAAGTAGTTTAGCCCCACTAAAAAGTGGTTAAGAATGCTTCACCACTCCCCCCAAACATCACCATTAAATGGTGTTGCAGTTCCAAAAAAACTGTTGCAATAACATAATAAAAATTTAACCACTTTTTAGGAGTTTAGCACCACTAAAAAGTGGTTCTGAGACATTTAGAAGTGTAGAGACATGTATAGTGCAGAGACAGTAAAGTGCCAGAACTTCTGTATATTACAAAAGGTATATTACAAAAATTATCCAGAAACGTCTACATATCCACCAAGAATGTACAATATATAACGTTTCTGGCACTTCCGGATGTACAATCTCATTCATCTCCATTTATAACAAATTTCTCAAAGACTAGACTCGAAAGTTCATCTTTGGGATTGTTGATGGGGTTTGCCTTTGTATACTCAAGGGTATTGGGGGTTAGTGCCCATCTGCACAGCCATGGAAATAGTGTGCGCGTGAGGTAATCAGGGTCTTGTTCTTCATCAAGAGGATCAAAGGTGGGTGGACATATACAGTTGTCCCAGACATTGCGCAGATTTTAATATCTGGAGTCATCTACCAGCAATGTCCGAGAGGAGTCGTATTCTAGAAACTTGTTCCAAACATGGTAAAGGGGCTTGAAAGACACAGGTTCACCTGCAAGGTCTCTTGGAGCTCCAGCAATCTCTTCAAAATACGACCACTTTTCACATTGCCAGTTTGAGAAGAGATCCCTAAAGTAATAAGTCCTATGTTACCATATGTCTGGACAACATGTACTGAGGATATGCTCAATGTTAGTAGCAGTACAAGTGCTCCAAATCATTTCATCTGCTATTTGCCTCAAATCCCAAACAAATTGCTCAACATCTCTACGGTAGTAGATCCACAACTTCTCATCCACTCTTTTTAGTTTAACTCTGTCGGAAGCTGGATGTGGAGGGTGTTTAAGTTGTCCTGTCTTTGGATCACATTTGGTTACATCTCGTTTCATGAATAGTCCATCGAGATCAAGGATGATGAGCTTTTTTATCTTGCAGAAGTTTGAAACAAGATATCCCCATCCAGGGCAGTTTGGCAAAATCTCCTCAATTTCGGGGCAAACTGCTGGTTCCTGGTCTTCCTCTACTTTATCTCGTGTTACATCTGCATCCTGCTCTGCATTCTTCTTAGCTGCTATGTCTTCAACCTTCTCATCTGGTTCTTGAACATCTCCAATCTAGCTAAGTTCTGCCATAGAAAAGTACCATGCCTTAAAAACCTCAATCAGACTGACATATAACCTTTTCAAAATACACTTGAAAAGTATACCTTCCAGGCTATTGATTTCCATTTCATTAATTTCCTGAACTTCTATGGAAATAGTCCACTTGGCAGGAGATACTGGAGAAAAAATAAGCTCTACTTGAAGATGCTCATGATGATGTCGGAAAGAACAATACGAGTACAATAAATAGACAGTCAATGAACAATATGAGTACAATAAATAGACAATCAATGAGCAATAAACAACTAGTGAATGAAAAATAAAGCCGTCGTTTCATTATCATCAAAATGAGGGTACAAAGACAAAATTACAAAGAGACTACAAAGCACAAAAGGTTAATAGGGGCTACAGAAGTTTTTTGCGGACTTTGGTTTGGGAGGTTTAAGGTTGGGTGCTTGGAGGTTAGTCTTTTTCCGAGCAGATGAAGGCTCCTTGGATTTTTTACCTCCTGGAGTAGGCTCTGGAGGCTCGGATGCAACCTTAGCCTTTTCCTTTGGTGTGGCGCGCTCTTCAATGTTGCTCCTCTTTTTCCTACGCCCCAAAATCAATGCACAAACATCTGAAATAAGAAGATCCGAGTCCTCATCAGACAAGTTCACTGTTGTATCCTTTTCAATTGGCTTCTCATATGATTTTTCAGCGTCCTCTACGTCCTTGTTCATTGCAGGTTCTGGCTTCAGAGGCACCTCGGCTGACTCCTTGGATGCGTCATCTTGAGCTCCCACTACATCTGCTCTTTTTTCAGCCCTTTTTTGTGCCTTTTGTTGGTCTGGAGTGTCTTCACCTGCTTGTTTTTGGGATGCATTCTTATCCCCGCACCCACCACACATGCTACCAATATTGGGCTTGCGTGATGACCCAGCTTGGGAGTGTGCTACATAAAAGACAATGTAATAATACTCAATATTAAGTTATGTGAACATTCAAAGAGAAGAATGTTCCACAGAATATTACCAATTCCATCAATAGGAGATCCAAAGATTCCTTCCATTGGATCTTTCTCTGCAATTACATGGAGAAAATAAACAAAATTGTCAAGAAATGAATCTACAATCAGCTTCATATCATAAGGTATAAAAACATCGATTACCTGTACCAACATGCTCATCCATGTTTGCCTCTCCAGGTGCCAGCAGCTTCGAAGCATCTTTTCTCACATCCATGAAATAGACACTGGCTGGAAGACTTACAGGCAGTTACAAAACAAAGTGGGTGATACGGATGTTGACACCGGAGCATGTAGACACCGGTAACAACAGTCTGCATGATAGACATCCCACAAGCAACACAATCACCTAACTGCACACAACTATTGTCCGATCCCAAATAAACAGGCGGCCTAACAGGAAGGATAGGCATTCTTGACTTGAAAAAATTAATAATCGTTTCCACAAATCAAAGATGCCCTGTCACCACTTCTACTTACCATAACAAAGTGTCATGCTGACCCTGTAAAAAAATAGCACTACGTACTTTATAAAACAGTAGAAGTGTTTGTGCATTACTTTCAAGAGTCTTCATCACTTTATGTGGTACCACTTAAGAGTGTTATATAAACACATTTAAGTGGTCTTTTACCATATAAAATGGTCTCTAACCATTTTTTCCTAATTAGAGTTTAACCACTTTTAAGTAATATCAACTACTACTAGATGAATCAATCAAGCTTACATACCTGACTGTGCTGCCTCTTCACCTAGGTTATCGAGATTGTGCACTTCAATATCAAGTCCCATGTCTTTGAGAGCCTCCTTTCTGATTTGAATCAAGGTCGCAAGCTTTGCCATTGCTTCCTCATTTGGTACAAGCCCAGCCTTATGCAACTTGAGTTCCTCCATATCCTTGTTCAGTCTCTCTACGATCTTGGCGGCGCCTCGCATCAAACCAACCTGCTCATCTCTCTTTGTCTTTGATTGATCTAAAGCAATTTTTATTGCTTCGAGACATTGCTGCTTCTCTTTTAACTTTTCAGCAGCATTAGCCTTCATGTTAGAAATAGCAACTACATTAGTCTTTGATGCAGAAAATGTAGTCGAGGAAACATTTGACATTCCAAATGTTCCCATCGAGCCAAAGGCTCGCTTCTTTAGAAATTCCTCCTTAGCCTGCCCTAAAAATTGATGTCCACTTGAGTATGTCTGCCAGCCAAAGCTTGTGCAAGTACTGTCAGTGTAATTAGGCATATTTTCTGCATTAAATTTCCACTCGCTTCCAAGACATGGACCGTTTGTGGACCTCCATTTCTCCAATTTCCTATTTAAAGTTTTCTGTTGGCGTAACATTTTGATAACACCTTCAGCATACACAGCCCATGCAACTAAACCTTCAGAATCTTCAGCGGCCTTGCACTTCTGCCAAGTAAATCCATGTGCAAAATGCACGCCTACCTCGTTGTTTGGGGGAGCTCCCTGATATACTTTGTGGTATAGCAAGAGACATTCTTCATACATTTCAGGACTCATCCCCTTTAAATGCATCTTCTCCTTTTGGTGGCGCTTGTAAAGCCATACACTAAGCCACTCCTCATCAGAGAAATCATCATCACATAGGAGCTTCGGATCCTGGCCAACCAAGCATAGCCCATATTCGGTATGAAAATCTTCCTTGGTGAAGCAAAATTTTGTTTGAGTGGGTAAGGCCACTCGTGGTACTATCCACCTCCCTGTAAAAACATATAAGAATGCATGTTAGTATGTAATGAGCCATAATTAAACTTGTTTTATCAACAATAAGAAGTGGTTGAAATGATTTCTGCACCATTCTCAGTGGTACTACAAAATTTTTAAGTGGTGGTGTACCAGTAAATGGTTCTCAACCACTTAAAATTGGTTAGGTAACACTAAAAAGTCCTGCTACACCACTATTTTCTAGTGATACATCCCCTTTTGGTGTTTCTTCACCACTTTAAAGTGGTGCTCCAGCACATATAAGTGGGTTGAACCACTATTCAGTTGTGCTACACCGATGTGAATTGTTGTACACAACTTAAAACTGGTGCTACACTCCTAAAAAGTGGTGCTACACCAATAGAATGTGGTATCTCCTTGTAAAGCTTCATCACTTAAAAGCACTTAACCCCACCACTTTTAGCAAAGATGCAGAACTAACGATTATTGCACTTTTGTAAAGCATCACTAAAAAGTGGTTCTACAGCACTGAAAGTGGTTGACCATCACGCACCACTACTTAAATGTGATTTGAACCACAAAAAGTGGTGACGACCACTTTATTGGTGTTTACCACTTTATACCAAATAACGTTCAGGTTAAGAAGCACCACTTTATAGTGATGTTCACCACTTTATAGTGGTCTTCACCACTATAAACACCACTTAAATGTGATTTGAACCACAAAAAGTGGTGAGCACCACTTTATTGGTGTTTACCACTTTATTGGTGTTTACCACTTTAAACCAAATAACGTTCAGGTTAAAAAGCACCACTTTTCAGTGGTTTTACACACTTTTAAGGTACCGAATAACGTTCTAGTTAAGAAGCACCACTTTACAGTTGTGTTTACCACTAGAAAGTGGTGCTTCTTAACTAGAACGCTATTCTGTATCTTAAAAGTGTGTAAAACCACTGAAAAGTGGTGCACCATCATGATGCTTTGCTTAAAAGTGATGCTTCACCACAAAATAGTTAGGGTTTTCCACTGGAAAGTGATGCACCCATTGTATCGCCAGTTTTTACTAGAACCTTTCCTCTTTTTAGTGCTGCCCAGCACTTTAAAGTGGTCCAGTATCACTTTTAAGAGATGGTGCACCATATCAGCATAACTATGTAGTGATGAAACCATGGTTTCTACCCAACTTTAAAGGGTGCTGCAGGTGCACCACTTCAACACAGCCTATCAGTGGTGCTGTACCCATAAAAAGTGGGGTTCACCCACTTGATATTTACTAGTGGTGTGCACACTACTTTTTCCTAATAAAGCAACACTTTAATTGAATCCATGGGGGAAATACCTGCATCTAACCTGATGAACATTTTGCTTCTTAGGTGTACCCTTGGGAGACTCGGAAATTCTTTTTGTAGCATGCATGTGCAAAAAATTCAAAAATTTTACAAGACATAAAACCAATTTTAGAAATGCATGCATGATGCATCTAACCTGTTTTGATAGGCGACTCCTGCATAGAGCTCTTTCCCTTCCTAGGTGTACCCTTGTCAGAGTCTGAAGGTCCTTTTGTAGCCTGGTTCTTCATCCTGAAAAAATCACAAATGCCACATAGATACAAGATCAATAGTTAAATGCATTCATGCTTGAACCTGCATGATGCATTCGTATAAGCATGCACACACAGTTGATAAAATCTGCATTCATGCTTCAAGCTGCATGATGCATTTTTATAAAGCATTCACAAGGGTGATCAATTAGATATGCACAATGCATATACATCCCAGAAATAAATTCTAAACTTACACATGCATCATTAATAGTTACAATCCATGATTATCTTGCCACCCAACAGAGGGCAGACCATATCGCCAGGGGTTGAACCTGGGTTCTTACGCACCCACCCATTCACTTTAACCACTAGGCTAAGCCCCCTTTGGTTATCTTGCCACACATTCAGAGACAAGCATACAGCACTTCTACATCTGCATGAAGCATGTTAAAACATGGATCAATGCTACCTGGAAATGCTACCTAGGAAAACCAGCCACATTCAAATTCAACCAACATTCGAGAGAGAATGCTTCAAGCTACATGATGACACATACTTTTTGTTGCTGCTGCAGGGGATTTTTACTGAAGTTGATGACCAGCCCAGCAAAAAGTACTCCTCTTGAATTTGCTTGCTATTGTTGTGATGTTGCTGCTTGTTGTTTCGGCTAGCAGAGAAACGCAAAGGAGGGAGGAAAGAGGGAATCAGAAACCTGAATAGCACTGGCGAGACAGAGAGAGGGGGGAGGAACGAGTGAGACAGAGTGATGAGACTCGAGAGAATATTTGCATTAGGTGCTTGAACGTACCTTGACGTGATCATTAATGAGTAAGCGCTTTCACTTAGTACACGTCAAATTTTAACCCTTTTTTCCATAAATTTTGAATTTAATCCCACTGTTTCAAACGCCTAAACCACCCATTTTCTCAACCCCAAAAACCATATGCTATATAGTGGCAAAAGCTGTCCACCTATACATGCTTTCACCCCTATTTAAAAAGTCACAATAAAAAGTAAATAGTTGTATATACATTGTGCCACATTGGGACTTTACGAAAGTTTTGAAAAAACATTTTTTTATCTAATCCTCATCATCGTTGAGAGGCACGTATGTTGGATCACTTTGACTCTACATAAATCCAAACCAAATTAAACAATTATCCACAGCTCAAAACAATTGATACAAAATCACTTGTTTAAACTTACCTCTTGTAGTGGTCCAATCGCCATGTCGAATTGCTCGCAAGAGATGTGGTTGTTTTCAAACAACCATCGCCAAGTATCAAATTCTGTATGTTGCTCCCGATACATGACCATCTCTCTTGTTGGTCGAGAGAGAGTGACATTTTCCTAAGTCAGCAATAACAATACCAAATTATCAACTACAATCTTTATAATCACGGATTGACGTTATAATTCAAATAATCTAACATATTTATCCTTCCAAGCTCCCTTGCCTCCTGAGCCATAGTGCATGGGAGTTTGTCTTGCGCGGACCTCGCATTGTTAGTCTATATGATGAGCCCGTCGTAGCTTCATCGCTCTTATCTTGAATTTCCCATTCCCACTCCGCGTCTGCCATGTTGCCACCACGGTAACTCCTGTCTGGATCTCTGATCTGGTTGGTTGTTGCACGTCGCACACTGGACTGCTTGTTTTTTAGAATATCTTTATGTAGCCCTCCAACCATTATTATGAAAAACGTTGATCGGGGGCATTTGGAAATCTAGCTAACAGAGCGCAGTCTTGCTGCAGCGCTTCATTGGTAGGAGGAGGACCTCATCATTGACTTCTTGTCAGGTTTTAGGGAGCAATTGTGGAATTCTAGACAACCGAGGAGAGACACTTTGTTCCAATATCTAGTTTCACATAGAGCTATAGTAGTTTGGAACTGACTAGTACACAGTGGCTTTTTGGTAGCCTAAGCAGCTTATGGCCATCATTTGGAGAGTCGGCATCACTATCTATGGGAGTGTCCCATCAAACATCATGTTTGGTTTGGGTTCTTTGGATGATGCTAGCTCTTTCCACAGTGCCACAATACATTTGGGGTGTTGCAGTCCTGTCCACCCTCATGGGTCCTGTGCTCCATTTTGAGCTAGCTTCCACTAGCAAGATGATATTGATCCAGGGGGGGTCAAACTTCACTTCAGATTGCCACAGAGCTTACCCACCATGAGTGGTGTAGGGAGAGAAAGGTGTACACTCTAGTTCATTTCGTAGGCTTGCTGCTTTTGCATCTTGAGGCTCACCCTATCCCACCGGAAGATACTATTTGTGACTCTTGGTTGAGTTGATTCACACTCTCATGGGCCAATTCGAGAGACTCTAGGGTAGCTTGGACCACATGTGGGAGCACATAGAGGATTTCCTACAACTTTGGCACCAAGGGCCTTTCTTTACCATGGTCTAGTGTGCACCCAGGTGGCACTACTGTCCACCTGTATGGCTCTTTCCTCCTCCCAACTTGTGATTTAGCTCACATTGTACTTTTTTTTTTTTCACTGGGATGACAATCCATGTACCTTTTTTTATCTTTTGGACAAAGACCGTACCAACCTATAGCAAAGAACATTTCTAACAAAACTTTCAAAAGTAAGATAGTATAAAAAGCTCAAAAAGTAGGCCAAAAGGCTGCAAAACCATATCCATACCAAAAACCACAAAGCAGACCTAGTGTTTTACTTTTGGATGACCTAAACTGATGTAGATCCCACAAGAAATATATACCTAAGATCTATAGACCAAGGGGAAGTTGTTGATCTTACAGCATAAACTAATGACTTCTCTCACAGACATGGAGAGGAGAGCAAGCAGAGGATTGAGAAGGAGAGAAGACAAGGAGATAAGGTTGCATGATTGTGCAAATGCAAAGAGGGATTTCAATTAGGTTTTACTGAGCCTTTTAAAGGCTTTACAAAGAGATTCACATGTAGGCAGCCATCCAAGTTGAGTTGACCCCAACAATCACCCCCTTTAGAAAAAACTTGGCATAATCTTTGTCGTGATGCCTCCTAGAACTAGACTCACACTTTTTGGTTTACTCTCAACCACGAGTTTTTGGTATACTCGTAAGCCGTGAGTTTTAGGTGAAGCTATAAGAAATACCTCGTGAGTTCTATTATGTGAAGCTATAAGAAATACCTAGTGAGTTCAAGGACCTAATGTCTATGGACTACAACGGTGCTTGATACTTTGATAAAATGAGGGTACCATGTTCATAGTTGTAAGCCAGCAAACCTGGGCATTCCTAATGTGAAGCTTAGGAGGGTAAGTATGTGACTGCCCTCCAAGTTCGTAGTTCAAAACCCCACACGGCCCCCTAATCTAGGCCAAAAATGCTTTACTTCTCACGAAGCAATGTCACACACATGATTTTTATGATAAGTTTTGACATAATTGGGAAGTGGTTCCTTTTTTATTTTCCTTGAAGTAATTTGATTTTTTATTTTTTATTTTGAAAAGATTTCCAAAAATTGTAATTTCAACTTGTTTGAAATGCCTTTGAGAGTACAACAGGGATGCCAAAAATGGAAATTTTAAATTGAAAATTAATCCAGTGTTCAATATCCCATAATGCTTGGACTAAGTATGCATGTGCTTCACAGTTGTGGCATGGAAATGTATAAAAAGAATCTTGTCTTTCTCTATTTTCTTATGCTTATCCATTTTCGGGCCTAGGGTAAGACCGCATAGGCCAAGGGCCAGGACGGAGTCATGCAATTAAGGGGGCCCTAATATTCACAAGGCACGGCCTATAAAGGGCATGGTCGGGTGGAGATTTGCAAGATCTAGTCCCCTCACTCTTATACTGGTATCAGAGCTCAAGGGAGGGGAGAGCTATGGAGGAGGGGGAAATCCCTTGCATGCTTTCTTCATGGTGGATGGATTCTTTCTCTCTCTCTCTCTCTCTCTCTCTCTCTCTCTCTCTCTCTCTCTCTCTCTCTCTCTCTCTCTCTCTCTCTCTCTCTCTCTCTCTCTCTCTCTCTCTCTCTCTCTCTCTCTCTCTCTCTCTCTCTCTCTCTCTCTCTCTCTCTCTCTCTCTCTCTCTCTCTCTCTCTCTCTTTGTGGCCGTGGACAAATCATCCTGGAAGGCATGATATCAAGTAGCAAGGTGTGGGCATGGGCCCTTGGATATATAGGAGGGTCGAGGAGGACTAGCCAAGTGTGGCATGGGAGAGGGGCCTAATACACACAAAGGGAGAAAGTTGACCCGCACCAAATTAAGTGGAGAGGCCATCAATAGGATCACATTCATAGAAAATCAAAACTACAGACCTAGAGGATATCCTCCTAGGACAGGTCAACCAATGGGGGCACCACCAACCGCTCAATCAAAAGGTCCTTTTTATGAATGTGGAGTTAACAATTGGGCACAATTTTGTCCACAAAAGGGCAAGAGAACAAAGATATTTAGATTCTATGAGGGTTGCAAAGTAGATCATTAACTTCTTAATTGTCCCAAGAATCCCAAAAATAAGGAAAAAGCGACCATGCATCTCATTGGTGTTTTACCTTATTCAAGTGGATTTGAATTTGAGCCAACATTCCCTACCAATGTGGTGACCACGTCTTCGCCAAGAAGCTGTAAGAAACATGCCAGTGGAGGACAAGCCAAAACTTTTAAAACAAATTCAATCTGAGAGTTTAACAATCAGGACTCAAACAAAATCCTAGAAAGCAAAAAGAGACAAGCTGAAAGCAAAAAGGATAAGGAAAAGATATCCAAGGAGACAGAGCTACAATAAACAAGGGATCATCTCAAGGAAGAATAAGAAACCAAGGGAAAAGGTGAGGAAGCAAAGGCATCAAAAAACTTTATCAAGTGGTTCAATCTTGGTAGATAAAGTATTGGAGCTGTTGGATGCTATGTGACAAGCCTGTGAGGCAAGGTTGAGAAACAACTAGACCTTAGAGAAAACAAGGTTGATGTATCTGCATCGATAATTCGAGACAAAAAATTTGGAAATGTATGGATGGCTCATAGAGATAGCTCAAGCCCTAATGCAGCTTGAAACACTAAAAATTCCTAAAGAATAAGTGTTGATACCTTAGAAGGAAGATGAAATTGAGCACAAGCAAAAGAAACAAGTGAGACAATGAAACCTAAAAATGAAACACCATTTGATACAAGGGTAGTATAGAACACAACGGATGAGGCCAAGTCCCAAGAAATATAACCTATTCCAGAAGTAGAAGAACCGTGGCCACAATCTTTGTGGGAAACAATCAAAAGATGGTAGTGCTACTTTACAGTCAGCACCTATCCCAAATGTATAGAGCATCTAAATGTGGAATCTTGAGAAAGGAAGATTGCATCCTATAGCGGTTAGTTGGGAGAAGCTAGAGGAGTCTTTTCATGGATGATCTTGTGAAGGGAATCCAGGAGTTAATCACAATCAAAGCAAGGCGGTCCTCAGAGGCAAAGTGGAAATCAAAAGTGCATGTGGTGAGACAGTCTTGATTATGGCAGGAGTGAGTGCGAAGAAAATGAATTTGCTGAGAAGACAAGCGTAAAGATGTGTTCTTTTTGAAGGATGGCAGCTTGATACACTTGCAAGAAACAAGGTTGCCTCTAAAGAACAAATTTGGAAGAGGTGGTATGAAGAAAATCATGGAAGAGATGTTGCAAGAACATCATGCAAGTGTAGCTGCAGCATTAACTTATGGTGTGTAGATTCAAAGAAAATTGTAAGGAAAACCTACTGAAGGTTCTTACAAAAAATGGAACTTTTTGGCCATATGCTATGACAATGGCACAAAAGGAAAAAGTTTCATATCAACAACTGAGTCAAGTGGGAAACTGCATTAGAAAGACTACTGGGTGGAAAGATAATGTAGATATGAGGCTCTTGTAGAAGAAAAAGGAAAAAGGAAAGAGGATTTGTCAAGAACTTCAAAGAGGATAACTAGGTCAACATTACCAAAGGAAAGAGAATCTAGCTAAGGTGTGCCCCCTACCATGCTTGAAGTTTCAATGGATGAGATAGAGAAGGAGAAAAATCCAGGAAAATCAAACAGTCCATCATATAAGCTAGAATCTAATATTGAGCAGGCTACTAATGTGAAGAAGGTACTTGAGGAGCACATTTTGAACAATATGGTGGAGTTCACCCTAGGTGAAATCCTAGGTATTGCAAAGTGGGAATTCCATGATAGCATTATTAATCTAATGAAGAGGAAGTGCCAAATATTGTATGGGCCTGAAAATGACCCAACTAGAACACAAGGGGTGTAGAGAATTTTACAGAAAGTTTGAAGCCATTTTGAGTTGTATTAAGAATTGGGTGAGGATGAATAAGAAGCATAGCGGACAACAACTAGCTTCCAAGATGGATAAATCATGTCAAATTTCATGAGGACGAGTATACAAAAGTTCTCTACCTTGCAACCATTTTACATGAAATCATTGGGCAAGGGCTACAACTAAAACTCTGGTGAAGATAGGTGATATTGAAGAGCCGGTTGTTGCATTGGTAGATCATGGGTCATAAGTAAATCTTATGTCAAAGAGCTTATATTAAAAATGGAAGTGGTTTGTTGATGTGGAACATGGTTGGTGTATACGAGCCACCAATGCACAATCAGGGAATTTGTATGGTGCATGTCCTAATGTTAAAATAACCATAGGGTGTAAGCAATGAACAATTTTTTTTGTACAAGAACACTTTACTTATCTAGTCCTATTAGGAAAACCTTACATTATTGCAGTGTGAATGGAAACAAAAGTTTTGGATGATGGATCTACATATGCTAGGATCTAAAGCCATGATGGTAAAGAAAGTAGTACAATTCCTAACTATTTGTGTAAATCATGCCAGGAATAGGGACACCTTAAGAGATCAACCATTGCCAAAGTTGACGAAAGAATTTAAAAAGTTCCAGGATTTTTTCCAAGTGACATTGTAAAGCAAGACTATAATGATGCTTTGAAGGAGAACTCCTCGTTGACAATGCACATTTACAAAGAGGCTTTTTGTCAAGATTTTTGGGTTTGACTTCACAATGTTTGGTATCTTACAAAAAACACAATGATTTGTGAAAATGGGAGAAGCAACATGTTTGCAATATCCAAGGTATGATTCAAGAATGTGATATACTGGACCCAGATGAAGCAATTTCAAGCATTTTTGAAAAATATGCATTTATGGACACAATGGAGGAATTGGATGCAGCCATACAATCTAATGATCAAGCTAGGATTGATATTGTTTAGGTTAGTTCTCTTGACATGTATGATTTTCTTTTGCAATTTGAAGAAGTATTAGATGTAGAAGAGGTACATTTGAATACAAAATGCAAACCAGTGGCAAAGAAGGTAAGACCTGTGGCTATTCCACTCCAGTATCCAGGTAAAATTGGGCATCTATTTACTAAAGAAACTCTAGAGGAGTTGAAGATAGGTAAAAGCAATACTTCTTGCAAGAATTTGGTGGCCTACCCTGTTCATGGATGCCAAGCAATATGTAAAATGATGTGATGATTTCCAACGCACCAAAGTATCTATGAAACACATTAGGAGAAACTTGGACTCAATTTTGGACCCTGTAAGAAACGCGAACTCAGCATAGAGAGAGGTAATTATGAAAAATGCAAAAGTTGTTTTTTGGAATTCTATTTCTCATAGTACATACATAAAAGTTTGCTCAATCACTTAAATGCATGCTCGTACAAAATGCTTTTTGAGAGCCCAACTTAAGTGTAGACAAAAATCCATGTCTATGAATCTTAATGAGTGATGTGATGTGCCATGAGAGAAAACACATAAGAGTTGTTTTCAAAATACAAAAATAATACCATGGATGCATCCGAAATGCAACGCTTGGTACTGACCTCATGAGGCCCTAGGCTTAAAAATGCTATATCTTGAGCTAGAGACGTCAGATTTCAGCGTTTTAAAGAGATATCCTAAGGTTTTTGGACATTTCGACTGCATCTGTAGGCTTTAAAAATGCTACAACTTAATCCTACGGCCTATGAGGTCAGAACCAAGCAAATAGAGGTTCCAGAGACCCCTCAAGGGCTTCTATTCGCTTGGTTCTGACTCCTTCATAGTCTTAAATAGTACCTATCAATCACTATCAAGTACGATCTGTTTGAATTTAAATTGCAAGTACTTCATAAAAAGGTGATTGATACTTGTGCGAGATGCACAAGTACAAGTACTTCACTTTATAGGATAGCAACAGCGGGTCATAAAAAGGTGTTCGGCGCTTGTGCAAGATGTCATTATCAAGCGCCTTACTTTTCTGATGATAGTGACAATTTCACCAAAATGGTTTTCATGGACATTTTCAAAATGAGAAAAAAGGTTTTTTCAACGTAACGCTAGCCTTCTTCCTATTGGCTAAGGATCTTTCTCTCACTAGAGCTAAAAGGCCCGAAAATGAGTCCATTTCTTTCCTAATGTGACAAAATGCCATTACAACCTATCATGGAAACAAGGACTTTTGCCAAGTGGGGGGGATAGACTTTTTTGGACCTATCTCACCAACTGCCTATAGGACGCATGATCAATATATAATAACAACCACATATTATCTAACGAGGTGGAAGACAAACCAACACAATGAAACAATGCACGAACAACAACGCAGTTCTTCAAATGAGATCATCTTTACCAGATACATGCTACCAACTGCGATAGTGAGCAATTGAGGGACTCACTTCATAAACGACATGATTGAATTCCTGAGAGAGTTCATGGTGCTTCATTTGAAATACACCCCCTATACCCTTGAGTGAACAGACAAGTAGAGAGCACAAACAAAGTTCTATGCACAGTGCTCACCAAAATTGTAGATGAGTCAAGAGAAGACTGGGATTAGAAGTTACATTTAGCTCTTTGGGCATATCATGTAGCATACAAAACAAGACTAGGGACAACACCTTTCAATTTGGTGTTCGGGATTAATGCCATATTGCCCATAGAATTCTTGGTTCCCACACTACAAGTAGTCAAAATCTTAAGATGGATGGGACATGAATTCTTGGATAGGGTTGACCAACTAACAAATTTTGATGAATTGTGACTCAAAGAAGTTGCTACCATGTACGCACAAAAAGTCCAAACCAAACCAACCACATCCAGGAGCAAACAAAACCACTCACAACTGTTATATTTGGAAAAAATACACATTGTGGACCAACCCTTTGTTTAACCAACCCAAGTATAAATGTACTCCAAAGGAAAAATCATCCAAGCACCCAACCTCCCACCACAAACCAACTCGGCAATGGAGACCCAAGCCTAACCAAAATGACAACGGCCTTTGCACTCTCCACAACCAACATACAAGATGGTACAAAATCCATGCAAGGCCAAATGAAAAGCATACCAAAAGTACTCACAAAACCAACCATCAAGGAGCCGGCATGTGCCATCTTCAAAAAATTTTATTTGAACAATGTAGTTTAGATGGAACCTAGACAAAAAAAACCATTGCACACTCAGTTTAGTACCCACATCTTTCATAGGCTTGTTACCCAATGCATCTCTTCCATACATATAATAGGGCCACATTCTATAGCCTTGCATAGACACATTGTTTGCACCCAGGCACATTCCACAAACCTTCGTCCAATACGATCAAAATGGGGAGTGACAGTACCTTGAGTAGCTTATTGCAAGATCTAAAGTTTCAAGATGATGAGAAATCATGTATATAGTGTACAAAGTGTGTTTTGCCCCTTAAATTTTCTCTTTTTTATTGCTTTTTAGAACCATTTACCCTTGTCATGCATAGTATATGAGCCATAACTTAAAATCTTGATAGACATGATGCCTACAGTGAGAGTGTGTATATATAAGTGTACACAATAATTTTGGCTAAATTTTTGGCCAAATAATAACCATTTTCAATAATTTCTTTCCTTTTTAATCTAATAAGGATTAAAAAAAAATAAACACGGGCAAAAAAGTTGACTGAAATCAAGTTCTAAAAGCAAACGCCAAATCTACAACCCAAGAGCTTTGAGCATGTCAAGTTTGGAAGAATTTGGTATAAGTCAAAATTTGGGCCTACTCACAACGAACCAAAATTGCAAAATCAAGGGCAATCGATGATCAGGTATCCAAATGATGAGTTTCTGAACCTTGACCAAGCAGATGACTAAGCGGCCTCTTACCTCACCAAGTTTAACAGATATGAATCTTAACCAAGCAAGATCGATTGTTGCGAATGTTCCACACAGCACAAAAATCTTCAAAACAATTGCACGAATCAAATCCAAACTTAATCATGAGTTCTCTACTCCAAAAGTAAAGTGTAGGCAACCATTCCAACTTGGTGAAACAATTCCACACAAAGTCCATCACAACATACTCTTTAAAATTTTGCATATTTGCAGACTTTCTATCTGCAAAATACTGCTCTATAGATTTCTAATAGATTCCCTACACTACTAACTTTTAGCACTGCAAACTTTGCATACTTCCAAATAAATTTTTCCAACTCCATATTAGAAAAGTGAGAACATGCTCTTGTGTAGGGAACATTTGACTTAATCCATCTATCAAATCCGCCTGAATGTTTTGAACATCCACAAAAATCAAGTAAATAAGTTTCTTATAATCCGTAGAGATCCTCTAGACCTACTCAATTGTAATCTGATCTGCAAACGATAAGTCCTAATTATTATGTATATTGTAGCACCTTCCTCTTCCAAAAAGCATCAAGTCCAAAATTTGCAACACATGAAAATATGAATTTTGATAATCCACCATCCACATCTAAGAATCCATCTTGTAAGAATCCTCTGCTACTATCTGATTAGCTTTATAACACACATCTTTTAAAAAAAACATGTTTGGATTGACAAAAAATTGTTCCATATCAATTTTAGATAGTACATACATTGAACTTAAAGTTGAAGTTTCATTGTTGTGCATGTCAGACAATTGTCTACCCACAAAACATGCTAAACCTGATTTAGACTCTTGAAAGACTTTCTCTTGATAGTCTAGTTGTTGAATACTCTTAGTGAGGATTCTATATGATATATTCTCACCCAAATCTGACCATTAATCAATCTACTTGTTTAAATTCTCTGCAAGTGAATGTTCTCCTTTCTCATACGTAACTTCTGAGATCCAAATATGTTTCTCAACATGTTTAGAATCAATGTTATGATTGTCCTTGTCATCCGCAATATCAGAGATAATGGTCTGACTTTTTGCTTGAGTTTGCAACCCATCTAAATGCATTTTTGCAAAATCGTCTAACTCCATTTTATTGATTGTTGAAATTCTATCACTAGTTTCAATCAACTTATTTAGTTCATTGCATGCTATTTGTAATATTTCCTCCTTTCTTCACTAACTTTTCCCATGTTTATGGTGATCTTTCCTCTATTGCTTTTTTCATTTTCCACCTCTTGTTGCTCATTTTTCTCTTTTTGTTTTTTTCATTTCAACTTATGTCTATATGGTTTAAATACAATTTTTGCAATATCCTTTGGCTACATATCCTCCTCTATGGATCTCACTATAAGAAATTCCTTTTGTGCTAATTTGTTTGCCAAAAATTCCTCCTCCGCAAATTTGATTTCAAGAAACCCCCCTGATTTGATTCTTTCTTCTTAATTTTGTACTCATCATCCATGGAACCAAGAGACAACTCAATCACATCCTCCTCTTCATTCATCTCAACATCTTCCTCTTCAAATGGGCTTTGAATACCATGAAAAACTCATTGTTATATACAATTTGCTTCTCCTCACAAACAAGGTTCTTTTGCCATATGAGATGACCCTCATGAATTTGGTCAATGGATGTTCCACTTCCACTTCATGAGCTTTAATGGTAGGGTAGGGATATCTAGGGGCTCTTCTAGGCTCTTTTGGCCAATCTCCTTTTGCGCCTCCTTCTCCTCCATCTTTGGTATCTCCATTTTATGGATTAATGGAAACATCAAACCCATCCGTCCTCATCATCATCATCACTTGACTCCCCTTTGAGCTTATCCTCATATGCATCCCTCAAAATCTCACATGATTTTTGCAAAATAAAAACCTTCTTTCTTCTAGAACATGATTTCCTCAAGCTCATTCCCAAAATCATCTAAGTTCTCTAAAGCTCTTTCCATCTTCTTATAGCATGATGCTCCATGTAACTTCCTAATGATTTTATGAAACTTTGTGAACAAATCAACCATGCATCAGTTTCTACATGCAACTTCCTTTGATGAGCACTCATCAGGCTACACATGGAAAATCCTCCAATTCATGCAAACATCACATTTATTATTATTCTTCTTCTTCTTACCCCCCATCACAAGCACTTCAAATACAATACAAGAACCATGTTCAGACCTCAAGATTAGTGTACTACACCAATCCAAGAGCGATTAAACTTGCTAAATGGAGAGCAAAGAATGTTGTACCAAGATCCAAAAAGTTATTTTAATTAGCTATCTAAATTGATTGAGGTATTTTAGTTTAGTGATGTATTTTATTTGTTTGGAAAAATCAATAAAATATATCGTTCTTGAATTTGTTTGTTGTAAGATTTTGGATTATCCGATTCCCATAGAAGATCCAACAATATGTGATGTACCACATAGTAGCCAACTCCACATGGTTGGCCACTACAACTTTGACAACCAAAGAGAGTTGTGCCAAACTCCAGTGTATTAAATTTCTCCTAATGGGGACAGGAGGAGGGGATCAATCTTTTGCTTAGGGGACAAGTCTAGGCTAGCATGAAAACCCAATAACAAGCTGGATTCCCAAGGAGAATCCACTTGAAACCCTCACCTGATGACTAATCAGGTGTAGGAGCACTCAACCCAGAAATCTAGTGTCTTCCTCTAGTTGATGAGTGCTCTTAACGCACAACATAACATCTCAAGGGCCTACTCACACTTGTGCAGATTGGCCTCTTGGCCCTCCAAGTACAAGGCTCATTCATCGACAAACTCAACATCAAGTAGCTCGTCACCCATATAATAGAAAGCTCTAAACCATGCAAGCCAACCTGCTATGAAGTCAAAATCTTATCATCACCTCAGCATAGAACAGAAAGAGGAAGGGGGCTAGAGGGAAACCCTATCTAGCCAAATTTGTGAGCATGAATCATTCCCCTCTTCCTCGTACCAAGAGCATCCGGTTGTGTGTACACCTGTAGATTGTTTAAGCATTCTTATCAAGCTTTGGACAATCATTTTTACAATGATCATCACATCCACACTTATGGAAAATCCGAGCTCTTGGTTTTGGTTTTTGTTTTATCATGTGTGTTCTAGCTCCCTAGTTTACAATAAAGTAAATTGGGGCTACCTATGGACGTTCCTATAGACAACCACAATCAATGAACTAGCCTCGTTTATAGGACGTACCTGACACTATAGCATGCTCTTCCACTCATCAAGTTCAAGAAGCATATACTTACTAGCACATGATTGTTTCCTTGCATGGGTGGTTGTTGACCTAGCAGTTGTTGACCTAGCATTGGTTGTGCTCTCTCCATAGCCATGGGTGGTTTTTGGATTTGCCCCATGCTAGGTGGATACTTATATTACATAGGTTGTTCAAGTTGTCTCGTTGGAACATATTGGACATTCCCATCATATTTGGATCTATAATAGAGCTCGTTGATCTCATAGTTTGTCTATTTCCCTTCTATGCCACACCACTTAGATAGCCTTGTTGGTCCATGTGTCACCCTAATGGGGTGGTCCTTGCCCTTCCACTAGTTCATCCTGTGCATATTACTCATCATATCGTTCATGTGCTTGAGAATGTCTTCTATGGAATTTATAGGAGCTTTGATAGTAGGTCCTACTTGTGTTGGCATAGTAGATGTGGTTTGCTCCCTTTGCACATCCTTAGTAGTGCTCTCTTTGTTAAAGATCTCATAGTTGTTCCCTAAATCTATAGCATCTAGAATGCATGATTCCAAGGTGGTATGCTTCTTGCTATATAGAATAGCATGCAACTCTTTGTTGAGTAATATTTCTCTAAACAAAAAGTATAAGTCTCTCCTTGGTTGGAATTTCCAACTCTAGGCATCTATTAATATACCGTTTAATTTGGCTCACACAATCTCTTACAGACTCTCCTTGTTTTTGTTTAAAGCTGTAGATTTGTGCCACCATGCTATGCTTGATTCCCATCTTTGAGCATGAAACAAGAAGTCACATTGCCAATGTTTTCCAATCTATAATAGCTCCAGGAAGTATGGTCTAAAATTATGTTGAAGACTTACATTTCAGAGTTATTCCAAACCCTTCAAATTGAGTATGGAAGTTCATTATGATCTTTTTTCTCAGTACTTGCCTAAGCTTTTTAAGTGGTCATATGGATACCCAAATCTACTATATTTTTATCCATTTTTTGAAATCATCTTGTCTAACTCTACGGTTATGCTCAGCACTCACCCCTCTAGTTAGTGGCTCTTCAACTAAGCCTTCAAACCCATTGCTTGGTAAATATATCTTTGTGTGGATCTCTTCTATTCTTGGTGTCACAAATTCTTCCTCACTTCATGGTGTTTTCTATCCCTCTCCCCCAATTTTCATCATTGAGGTGGCTTTCTTGGGCAACACTGTCCCGTTGGTTAATGTTGGAATTAGGGTTGTAGGAAAACACACACACCTTGTAGAAGACAAAGGAATCTCAAGGCACACAATAGAGAGTATGTTACCTAGCGTGCAATGGAAAAATAGATAGCCCTAATGTGATGGGCGTATATACAATGCACAGGGGGAAAAACCTCGTAAAGAGGGAAAAAATGCCCCGGTGGTTCTAGTGTGTTCACACACATCACTACCACATGTATATATGTAACAAATCCCCCCTAAAGTGACCGCGATGAACGAGAGCTGGCACATGAGTAAAGGAAAGTGACATGCCCTGAGGACATGATCAGTCCACAAAGGGGAGTAAGCCCAAAGCTTTGCAAAAAGCTTCGAGCTTCTCACGGGACAATGCCTTTGTGAAAAGATCTACATGGTTGTCTTGTGTTGGCACATAATCCAAGCTAATCTCTCCTGCTAAGAGCCTCTCCCTGACATAGTGGTAATGCACCTCAATGTGCTTTGTGCGAGCATGAAAAACTAGGTTCCTTGAAACTGCCAATGCGCTCTGACTGTCAGTGTAGATAGTGTTGGTAGTGTCCTGTCCAACACCCAAATCAGCCATAAGGCATCTGAGCCATACACACTAAAGTGTAGTTGTGAAGACTGCCTTGTACTTAGCCTCACAACTTGAAGTGGCCACAGTAGGTTGCTTCTTGCTCAACCATGATAAACATGAACTGCCAAGCATGAAACAAAAACCACTTGTGGGCACTTGCATGTCAAAACAACCAGCCCAGTCTGAGTCCAAAAAAGCATGTAAGTCTGGCGGCACTGATCCCCCCTTGGGATAAAACAATCCAAGATGTAAAGTACCACTAAGGTAGCAGAAAATCCTCTTGACAGCCTGCCAATGCTTAGATAATGGGATATGCATAAATTTACTGACTTGTGAGATTGCAAACTGAATATCCGGCCTCGTGCTGCATACATAAATGAGGCATCCAACAGCAGTTTGGTAAAGAGTGACATCAGTAGGATCACTAGCATCATGTAGACTCAACTTTAAACATGTTTTCATAGGAGTGGCAATAGGTTTGCAGTCCTCAAGTCCAAACTTACATAGCAATGTCTCTATGTAACTTTTCTGACACAAGGTAATACCACCATCACACTGCTTAAACTATATGCCCAAGTAATGATGCAACATTCCCAAATATTTCATCTTGAAAGTAACATTTAAATCAGCCTTAAATTCAGCAATATGTCTATCATTTGGTCCAGCAATCAACAAATCATCGACATAAAGAACCACAATGAGAAGTACATCACCCTCCTGCTTTACAAACAATGTGCTTTTCGTTGGACTGTTACAAAAACCTTGTTTGACCAAATGAGTGTCATCTTTCTCATACCAAGCATGAGGAGATTGCTTCAACCCATACAAAGCCTTCTCACATCTGCACACTGTGTCCTCTTGTCCTTTCTTGACAAAACCGTGAGGTTACGTTACATAAACTTCCTCAAATATTTCACCATTTAAAAAAGCAGTAACAATGTCTGATTGATGTACATCCCAACCAAAATGAGCTGCCAATGCACAGTAGTCATATAGCAAGTGGGAGCAAAAGCCTCTTCATAAGCTATGCCTTTTTGTTGTGCATAACCCTTTGCAACAAGTTGAGCCTTATGGCGCCGTTCGGCTTGCGTCTCAACTTGTAAACCCACTTCGTACCAATGGCCTTTTTGCCAGGAGGCAAATCACATAAATCCCATGTGTCATTTTCTATAACTGCATCATATTTTGATTGCGTGGAAGCCATCCAATTTTTTGAACTTTGTGCTTCATCCATGTACATCTGCATCAGTAATACCCCATAGGCTATACATTGGCCTCATTGGAATTTTCATTCGTATTTCCACCACTGAAAAGAGGCAATAAAGTGTCATAAATGTCATGTGAGCTTACATTATTGTCTCTAGTACATGACAGTGCCAAGGCCTGAACAAAATCCTTCACAAACACTACATCCCGTGAAAACAGAATACGCTTTGTTTGTGGATGATACAACCTGTAAACTTTTCTTTCAGCACTATAACCAACAAAAATACATTTGACAGCCTTATCATCTATTTTTTTGGGTTGTGTTTGTGGCACCAAAGCATATGCCAAACAGTCAAAAACACATATGTGCTCAATAGAAGTCTCTCTATCATGCAATGCTTCATATGGAGTAATAGACTGCAAAGCTTTTGTAGGACACCTGTTTAGTACATAAGTGGCACACATGATGGCCTCAAGCCAAAAAGAATGCGGAAAAGCTTGACTTTTGACCATACATCGTGCCATTTCAGTAAGTGACCTGCTTTTTCTCTCAGCGACACTATTTTGCTAAGGTGTATAAGGCACTGTACATTGGTGTTTTATCCCACGACTAGCCAGAAATGCATTAAAAATTCATGAGACATGTACTCCCCCCCCTCGATCGGAATTGAGGGTGCCCATAGTACATTTTGAGACATTTTCAGCCATAGCCAAAAAAAATTTGAAGCACATAAAAACTTTGGACTTTGCTTTAAGCAGAAATACCCATGCATGCCTGGAGTAATCATCAATGAAAGTCATGAAGTAAAGGTAATTTCCCAAGGACGGAGTTTGCATGGGCCCATAAACTTTACTATGCACAAGATGAAACCTGCATATGGCCCTAATTGAACCATCCTTTGGAAACTTCAAACGCTGCATCTTACCCAAAATAAAGCCTTCACAAACATGTTTGACAGGTGCTTCAAGAGGCGGCAAAGAAGCAACCATATCATATTTCTACAAACGCAGCAAGCTGGCAAAATTTAGATGACCAAAACGTGCATGCCAAAGTTTTGCATCTGAAATAGCCCTTAAATCAGCAATTCCATTTGCAAAACTTTTTTACACACTTGTCATACAAAGTGAGCTTATACAGCCCACAACACAAAAGCCCAGATGCAACAATTTTATCACTAAAAATGAGATCATGAACTGTACATCTGTCATCCACAAAATTGACTAGTCCAAGTCTAGCAAGTGTAGATATAGACAAAATATTCTTCCTAATCCCAGGTACATAAAGTGCATCAACAAGTGTGAAAGAACTACCATTTGCAACAGTAAGCACAATCTTTCCAACTCCCTGAACCAAATAAGAGGCATTGTTGGCACAAGTGATTGAATTCCCACGAGAGACAGACTCAAGAGAGGTGAACAATTCACTATGTGAGGTAATGTGAGGAACAGAAGACACAACAATGGCTGAATTTGTAGTGGAACCAGCATTTGCAGTGGAGCCATTCTCTTTCTTCTTCGCCTCTTTGGCCTTCAACTTAGGACACTACTTGATCAAGTGATCATTAGCTTTACAATAATGGCAACACATCTTCTTTTTTCCCTTATCACCAGAATTTCCAGACGAATTGTTGCCAACAGAAGCATTAGGGACAAAAAAATTTCCACTCACAACAGAACCATAAGAAGTGGTTGCATTGTTGTTATCACCCTTTCTTTGAGAAGCAATAAAAGCCTGTTTTCAACTGCACGCTGCCTGGTCCTTTTTTTCTGGAAAGTGACTCTTGCAACAGCAATGTGCATAAAGCATCAAACTTGAAAACTTCAGGATTTCTTGGGGTCATAAGTCTCCAAGTACTAGCAAAAGTCTAGTAAGAATCTGGTCAGGCATCAAGGATAGTCTACACAAGGGAACTGTTTGAAATGACTTCACCTGCAAAAATAAGTTGCTCATTGATATCCTTGACACCAGCAAGGAAAGTGTCCATATCATCTTCCTCATGCATAATCTTTAACTCCTACTCTTTACGCAGCAAAGCAATTTTAGCCTCATTGCGACTTGCATAAAGACCAACCAAAATGTCCCAAGCCTGTTTTGCAGATTTTGATGAACGAATGTGAGGAACAATGGTGCGCTTCACAAAAAACACAATCAATGCATGAGCCTACGCATCCTTTACATCCTAACGAGATTGTTCTGCCGTAGGAAAAACAACTCTAATAGCAGCAATCCTTGCAGCAAGACCTACTACATCCTCAACATTGTCTGCATCCTCAGAACCAGGACATACATCAATGCCCTACACAATATTCCAGACGCCCTTTGACACAAGGACATGTTGCATCATGTAAGCCCACATAGGGTAATTATCCCCATCCAATCTGTCCTCAGCAGCAAACATCTTGAACACATCTATGTTGTATGGTAAATGTTGCACCTAATGTGAAAACTGCCCGAAAAGAATAGAAATGAAGAGGGAACAACATGTGCTAAATAGCACAAACCATAGAAGACTACAAGGCACCTATTATGACACTGACAAAAATTCTACACAAAATGACAAAATAGCCTATGTAGTACTACCTATAGTGGAAACGGAGGCCGAAATGAGACCGACTCAAAAATCTGAGTCCAAAACCTATGAATGCTTGCCAAATCTCACAAAAATCAGAGAAAGTGAGCAGGCGTGTGCTGGAGCTGCTGGCCACTGAGCCCGGGAGGATGCAACCTGATCCGGCAGGAAGACACACACAACTTGGAGAAGACGAAGGAAGCTCAAGGCACACAATAGAGAGTATGTTACTTAGTGTGCAATGGAAAGATAGATAGCCCTAGAGTGATGGGCGTATATACAATGCACGGGGGAAAAAACCTCCTAAAGAGGAAAATGCCCCGGCAGTCCTAGTATGTTCACACACATCACTACCACATGTATATGGTAATAGTTAACCATACTACCAAATGATGTTTCTGCTTGTCCAATCATAAATCTCATTTTAGGTCTCATATTCATGGTCGTTTCTCACATTGAGTAGCCGTAATACTTGGTTTGTTCCACCTCCCTTGGAGTAATCATAACAAAGTTATTGTTATAACAATCCCTAAAGAGGTGTACAAGAAGGCCCTTTGCTAGACCCTTCTCTCTGATCTTTAAAATATACATGATTTTTAAGGATGTTAGCTGCCCTAGACAATCATTTTTCCAACGATCCTCACATCCACACTTATTGAAATTCCTAGCTCTTGGTTTTGGTATTTGTTTCATCATGGGTGAACTAGCTCACTGGTTTACAATAAAGTAAATTGGGGCTACCTATGGAGATGCTTGATAGACTACCACAGTCAATGGACTAGCCTTGTTTATAAGGCGTAACGGGCACTATAGCCTACTCTTCCACTCATCCTTCAAGAAGCATATACTTCACTAGCACATCATTGTTTCCTAGAAAGGGTAGTTTCTAACCTAGTACTGGTTGTGGTCTCTCCATAGCCATGGGTGGTTTCTGCATTTTCCCCAAGTTAGGTGGATACCTATACAAGGTTGTTCATGTTGTCTCATTGGAACATATCGGACATTTCCATTGTATTTGTGTCTATAATATCACTCATTGATCTCATGGTCTATCTATTTCCCTTCAAGAAGCATATACTTAACTAGCACATCATTGTTTCCTGGAAAGGGTGGTTACTAACCTAGCATTGGTTGTGATCTCTCCATAGCCATGGGTGGTTTCTGCATTTTCCCATGTTAGGTGGATACCTATACATAGGTTGTTCATGTTGTCTCATTGGAACATATCTAACCTTTCCATCGTATTTGGGTCCATAATATCACTCATTGATCTCATGGTCTAACTATTTGCCTTCTATGGCACACCACTTTGATATGGCCTTGCTAGACAATGTGTTGCCCTAATGCGGTGGTCTTGGCCCTCACACTGTCATCCTCTGCATATTGACCATCATATCATTCATGCATTTGAGCATGTCTTCTATGACATTTATAGGAACGGCAGAGTGCGTCCTACTTGTGTTCACATAGTAGATATGATTTTCTTGGACAATGTATTGCCCTAATGGGGTGGTCTTGGTCCTCACACTGGCATCCTCTTCATATTGACCATCATATCATACATGCACTTGAGCATGTCTTCTATGGAATTTATAGGAGTGGACAGAGTACGTCCTACTTGTGTTGGCACATTAGATGTGATTTTACTGGTTTGTGCATCCTTAATAGTTCTCTCTTCATTGAAGATATCATATGGGTATTCCCCAAATTTATAGCATCTAGAATGCATGCTTCTTGGGTGGTATGCTTCTTGCTATACAGAATAGCATGCAAATCCTTGTTGAGTAAGCCTTCTAGAAACAAAAAATTACAAGTCTCTCCTCAGTTGTAATTTCCAACTCTAGGCATCTATTAATATACTGTCTCATTTGACTCACACAATCTCTTAGAGACTCTCCTTGTTTTTGTGTAAAGTTGTAGATTTGTGGCAATCCGCTGCCAAGGAATGTGCCAACTTCGTATCTTTAGAGCTTTGAGAATTTGAATGGCACCGATAGCCCAAGCTCTGTCTTACATCCTATAGGGCAGCGCACTCTGCAATTGGATTACACCCAATAGGGAATCACAATACTCGAGGCTTATTCTTGGCTCTCTCTTATCCCCTTTCTCTCAATCTGCAACCCAAGAAAGTGCCCTCTTTCTCTCTCTCTCACTTCCCCTCGATTATCTCTCTTTATTAGAGAGCAAATCTCTCTCCCTTTTGCTCACGGACTCTTCCTTTCTAAATTGGGAAAGACCCCTTAGTGAGTTTCTTTTTGATTCCCTGCAACTCTATCTTTCTCTCTCTCTAATTGCCCAGCATCATCCTCTTGATAAGAGCACCCACTCAAAGAGACTCTCTCTCACTCTTGGTTCTCCTCCAACTCTATCTTTCTCTCTCTCTAATTGCCCAGCGTCATCCTCTTGATAAGAGCACCCACTCAAAGAGACTCTCTCTCACTCTTGGTTCTCCTCGGCTCTCTCTAGATATTGGACTCTTGGCACCCTTGAGAGTCGTCCAAGTGGCACGCATGTTGACTTGCTGGGCCGGTTCAGCAGGTCATTTTCGACACTTAGTTTTTTTTCCAACGGCCTTGGTTTGCACAAAAGGCCAAATGCTCAATCCAAAAAGGTGATTAAACACCAGCAGCAACGAGGTTTGAACTCGGCTACCCGCGGTGAGAGACGTGATGCTCAACCACTAGCATAGCCACGGTGGTTTGTTCCAAGCCCGTGTTCAAACGGTTATATGGTTTAAACCGAGGGGGGGGGGGGGGGGGGGGGGGGGGGGTTAAACCTTTTAAATGGGGCCGGTTGCCGGTGGGCGGACCTCCCTGCCACGTCGGCAGAGAGTCCAATATCTAGGATGAGCTGTTCTCCTCTTCCTCTGCCCCTCTATCACTTGCAAGCCAGACTCTCTCTTGCTAAACCCTCTTCCTCCTCTTACTTGGCTTCACAACCAAAACTCCCGCCATGCACTGGCATGGCCCCTCTCATGCTCTGCATCCTCACACTGGGCCTGGCTCGGTATCTCAGCCCCTTCTCATGCATCCTCTCCAGATTGGCGGCGCACCCTCTTCTTTTGCTCCTCTATCACTTGCGAGCCGGAATCACTCTCGCTACATCCTCGCATCCTCCTCCCATCTTTGTGGCGACCCCCACGCTCCCCCTCATGCTTGTATTTTGCTGCAAACGACAGCTCTCCTTTTCAATTAACACTCTCCTGATCCTTTTCGATTTTGCCACCCCCTCGTCAAATTTTGGACATACCAAATGATAATTGACTATATATATAAAGAAATCGCAAGTACCTATTTACACTGAGTTTTTGTCTCTCGGAACCGCCCTCAGCATGGCATCTGATTCCCTTGAAAGGGTGGTGGCCCTATTGGGTTTCTCCACTGTATTCTTAAGAAAATAATAGCCTTATCTCTTTACTTCAAAAAAACTTTTTCCTTGTTCATATAGAGCACTTGGGGAGGGTTTTGCATCTTGGATCCTTTCTCCACATTGGCGCTCTCTCTCCTTGCTCTCTTTGAATGAGAGATTCTCTCTGTCTCTGAATCCTTAGACCATCCTTTCAAGCTTAGGTCCATCGAAAACCGTAGAACACCTCGACATAGGCATCAAGAGTTGATATTTTCTCTAGAGAGAGACAGAGAGAGAGAGAGAGAGAGAGAGAGAGAGAGAGAGAGAGAGAGTAGGTATTCAGACAAAATTAACCTTCAAAAAGCCATATTGAACCATGGAAAAAGACAGCCAATATTTGTAAGCAACCAAGTTTGAGATTAATCCTAGCATTTTGAGTACAATAGATGTCGTGATAGTGAGAAAAAAAGGAGGGTTTTCAATACGCAAGCTTGCTACATGGAGGATCCATGGTTGCCATGCATGTGTACTAGACAAAGGAGTACCATGTTACTTGCCACCATCACCCACAAAAAAAAAAAAAAGATTGTTAGTCCATTAGGTGGAAGGTAGGTGTCATCAGATGCTCCTACATGTTATAGATTTAAATGTAATGCACAAAGCAAGAAAACCATAGACTCACAAAACCTGATTAGAAGAGGCCATTTTAAGGACTGGGTGTGGGGTGTGATGTTTTCACAGCAAGTAGTAATGTTCTTCTCCCTAGGTACAAATATCTTGGGAAAAGGTCACCTTATATATGTGCTCTCTCCTTTTGTTTCTCTCCCAAGAGAAGGAGTCGGATGGAAGGAGTGGGGTGTTTCTTTTGCCATGTGGAAGGGCAATGATCATTATGGGTATTATTAAAGTGATTGTGTATGTGGAGAAGTAAAGGCACTCACTTTGCCCTCTCTCCTTCTTTTTGTTTTTTGGAAGGTTTCATATATAGCTTATGTGTATATGTGGGAGGCCTTCCATAAGGGGGGTGTTTTTTGCTAAGAAGTCCATCCGATGTAAGAGGTGTTTCCCTTGGTTAAAGGGGGACGAGAGAGAGAGAGAGAGAGAGAGAGAGAGAGAGAGAGAGAGAGAGAGAGAGAGAGAGAGAGAGGCCCCCCTCCACCCACACTAGGAGGAGTGTTTAATCCCTCTTTAGAGGGCACTAGACCCCCTCCAACTTTTAGGTGTCCCAAGACAACACTTAGTAGGCTTGTATGGGAGGAAGCTGCATATATCTACAAATGGTTTCTAATCAGCCTCTAGAGCTTGGATTTTTCAACCCGCTATGGAAAAAAGCTTGGACAATTGCTCGGATGTCCCGTGCAGCATTTAATGGGTAGGTGTTGCAAAAGAGGATTGGTTTTAACTGTGAAAGTATGACCTTATGAGCCCAATCATAGGGACTATTCCTAAATCATTGAATATATGTGATGGGTTGGCAAGGGAGGCTTTCCTCCTTTCTATTGAGATGCTTAATGAGTTTCCCCTTATCAATCGATAATTGAAGATTGAGGAATTTAGCATTTATGCTAATCTCACTTTCAATGGAGCAGCAATCAGGATAGATAGTTTGGTTGTTAATGAAGTATAGGGGGTCCATTTAGTCAATAATAAGAATTTCATCGAAGTACCAAAAAGGTGACCCAACTTCTTAAGGGTGGGAGATGGGCTGGGAGAGTTAAGGATCCCTACAAAGAAGTGAAATTCCAACGAGTGTAAGTAGAGATTGCACTACAGGAGGGAGCAAGCAAGCCCCATGGGGATCCCATTTTTCTGGCGATATACCAATCCTTGGTCTTGTATGTACATGTTATTGATGAGCCAATAATTGATCTCGAATATTTGGTGTAAGGTGAATGATAATCCCAATTTTGATGGGTGTAAAGACCATGTTCCTTCTGTGCATTGGGTGGGGATCGAATCTTTTGAAAGAGATGTATGGTTGTTGAGCCAAAAAAGCAGCTTGTATGAGTTTAGTAATGTGCTGGATTAATCCATGTTCCCCGAGGTGGGGGATATTTTTGTAGCACCTCTTCATGTCCCCTGAATAGAGGGTGGTAGCATGCTTTGGTAGATTCAAGGCACATTCATAAATCGAGTCCACAATCCACCATGATTGGATGTGGACTAGATTATGGCATAATAATGCCTTTTCGTTTAAGATTTTAGCCCTTTGTTTGAGATGTGCTATACATGTATTCAAGAAGCATGCCATTAGAAGGGAAATCTCTGTATAGCCACATGTAGAGCCACATGTTAACCATCAGAATGAGTTTTTATGGATTTTATACAAGGTAGTTAAGAAGGGGAGATTATTATTTCTCAAAGGTACGATGGGATCGAGGAATAAGGAAATTTGAGCTAGTGTATCCTTGATGTTTTGAGGGTATAGTGTAAAGTCCTTACCTTGTAATCTCTTGTTAGCCTCATTAACAATTATATTTTTACATAAAAGTACCATGTTATTTGGTGCCTTATCCAAGCAAGAGATGAAAAAGGTATGCTTGAGTTGTTCAATTTCCTTGTGGAGGTCAGGGTAGCCGATGTTTTTTTTTTCGAGGGAGGAAATTGAAACAATAGCCTTGTAGGGCTTCATATGCATCACCAAGTGCAAGGCTTGATGGGAGTTTGATGGAATTGGTATGCATGAGAGTGTCCAAGACATGACAAAGATCCTCATATGCTTGACCCAAGTTGGGTGGAGTAGATGCTATATGTGAGAGCCCAAAGCCACATAATCAAGCCAAATCTGGCGACAGAGAAGCATTAATATCAATGGTTAGGGCATGTCCCCATGTTGGGTCCATATGTGAATGTAATTGCTTACACGGTCATGTGTATGGCGTCTCCTTATGCGAGGTGAAAACAGTACGTGCATTACACATTTTCACCTTCAAAAGGGCATCAAACGACCATGTAAAGAGACAATCACTCCAAAGTTGAGTGTTGACAATATTCAATGCAAAGAAAAAAAGTTCAAAAAAGGCCCTGACATTAGGTAAATCCAAATGTATTCCTAATGGCTTCAAAAAAATTAAAAGGTGCTCCTAATTCAAAGATTCCTTTCAAAAACAAGAAAAAGAGATACGTTAATCTATAGCACATAACGATGACAGGCAATGACAAAGCACATATATTTGCAACAATATTACCTAAGAAAGATGAATACGACATTGAGAGAGAGAGAGAGAGAGAGAGGAAAATGCTAGAGAACTTAGAAGAAAATGCTAAAGCAAAAATGAAAGAGCAGAGAAACACCTATTTATATGGACACTCATTCATCTTTTGACTTTCCACCTTCATCTATCTTTTCATTTCCTAAACTCACCCATCACTTATGCACTTAATATGTTTTGAAATAATTTTTATTTTTCTAAGATTGGGGAGACCTAATCCAGCAAAGGGTTGACAAATGGATAGGAACAAAGATGCCTTCGTTTTGAGGTTTTTTCTCAAAGCATAGCCTTCCATGCAAATCTCTAAAAACCTATAGCAAAACAACAGAGAAGTAGATTCAAACTTCAATCATAGAATAGGGCTTTTGCACTAGCTGCACGCTAAGGGTTAAAGGAGGGGCATGAATGGGACGGGGGGGGGGTTGCGCAAAATTTTGCAAGGAATAGGCAGGATAGGAGGGGCTATTGAATGGTGTGCGGGAGCTATTAGCCAAGTTGGTAGGTGAGGCTTGTGACCATCGAGAGTTGGTCATAGTGGAACCAGACAATCTCTGTGGGGTGTACGACTATCGTCCTCGGCCTCGGGACTGTTTTGCAAAACCTCCTTGAGCACGCTTATTTGTACTTGCATCTCCAACATCTCTCCCTAGAACAATGGCTTGTTGTATAAAGCTATCAACCTCAAGATTGAGACTAGTATCGAGAGCTTGTTGATTAAACAAAACTCGATGTTTGATAGCATCCTTCAGCTTCTCCCTGTAAAAAAGGTGAATCAGCAAAGCTTTTATGGCCTCTTGGGCCTCTTTCTCAATCCAAGAGAGAAAGGCAATAGTAGACATTTTCAAACTTGAGCCCGAGAAGAAGATGGGAAGATGATGCATCATCATCCACAATGTGTGTTCAAACCCTAATATATTACCATCCTTGCAATGATCAGCCTGAACCACATATTCACAACCACACTTCATAAAATGACAATGGACATTCCAGATTTTTGTGGTGTAATTTGTTTCCCTACTAGTAGAAGAGATCACACCTTTCACCTCAACAACACACCCGAAAGATGACTTACACCTATTTGTATCTAATTTTGACATGGAGGAGGGGGTGGCTAATAAATAGTTCTCATTAATATTTGAGGCATTTGATTTGAGAACATGTTGAAAACCAAGCTTCAAGGACAGATTGTCTTTACCATTTAATAAGAGTAAGAGAGTCCCTATCAAAATGGTTCCATAAGTGTGAAGTTACCTAATGTCCAAGGTTTGTAGTGTGGATCCCCCAACATAATCTCCAAAAACCTCCTAGGTTGGTATATGATTGAAAGGGCTTCTTTGAGAGGTTGAGTATCGGGCTGCTAGTTGCAAAACTTTGCTTGGCAAGTTCTAGCTCCTCTTCATCCAAGTCTGTCAGGATAAGGGAGCTACTTGATTCAACTTGAGGGGTGAGAGAGACCTCTTTGTAGCCACCACTGAGAAGGTGACACTTCCTTTGTCAAACCATTGGGTCATTTCGTAGATTCTTGCCATGGCTGTTCATGAATCTCTTCATGAGATTCGGGGAGTTTTCAACCCATTCCTTGTTCTCCCCTTCATCCTCTTTGCCAATTGCTTTTAGATTGGCTGCCAACTCTTGAAGCCTTTTTATGGAAGCATGAGGATTATCCTGTGCCAAAGAGTAAAGGCAAAACCATGCTGGTATATCAAGATGGTTAAGCAGCAACAAATTAGTGTGCTCATCTGATGCTACAGCTGCATTCTCAAGCTCAATCAATGTCTGTTGATGGAAGCTTGGATCCTTGATCTAGAGCAGAAAACCTTACACCATAGGTGGAGGGGCAGGAGAGAGGGACACATACCCAATGAGGGCAAGGGCTTCATCCCAATTTCCATTATCCTGCATAGTAGAGAGAGTTTAGGTAAACTTTATCTACTGGAGCATGCTAAAATTGGTAACCATAGCCTAAAAAGAAGTAGACATGTATATAAGTGGTGCAACTATCTATGCTAGGTATTGTAACAGTTCCATAATACAGCGTGTGTGCAATGCCCAAGATATTTTTATAAGCCCCAAGGCATTCATAAGAGATGAAAATGGATTCCATGAAAATGTAGGATGGGTAGGACCCAAAGGGCTCAAGCCTCAGGTAGGTATCATCATGCATAGTGCATGAGGCCAAGGGGGTTGTGTATTTTCATGGGGAGCAAGAGCCCAGGTGCAGTCGTCATATGCAAGGTGCATATAAGGCTACAAAATTGGCAGGACGGCATCACCTCCAAGGCTTGTAACTGCAAGCACCAAATATTCAGAAGCTTATAAAAATTGACCATATAAAGCATGGTTCATACTCAAGGAGGACAAGCATTAAATTTAACAGTATCAATATCCTACATAGACAATGAAGTAGGCACAATAGGTAGGCAATGAGAACAAAACGGCCAAGAAGGCTACGCACATAGACCAGGCAAGTTAACCAAAACTCGGAGTCAAGCAAAGCATCTCAACACCCACTCCTAGGCATGTACAAAGCTCAAGGTCTGAGAACAAGCATGATACAAGTTAGCAAATCAAAATACAGAACCAGAGACGATCGAGAGCATACAAGTGTCTATGAGCGAGAAGGTTGCAGATTCCTGTGGCAGTATATGTATACAAGGGTAAGGAGGATTTGAGAACTCTACCAAAAGAGAGGTAGTACATATACATCTGCAGGGTTTTTGTGTAGACAATAGAGAACATGGGTCCACATCTGGGGGAAATCAATTGAGGTAGGGTGTAATAATGAGGGTTAGAAGCCATCACATGTCAAGAACGTGAGACTAAGCTACATACAGTGACTAGCCCAGAACCAGAAAATAAAATTTAAAATAGAGATACAAAAGAAGGCATAAGGGCAATCATGCTCCAATAGGGAATTGTAAAGAAGTCATATGAGGTTGCGGGCAAGTGCCTATGTGTGTATCTTGAGAGATAGCAGTTTCCATCATCAAGCCGCTGGCATTGCTGGTGAGATTGCAGGTTGACCATCATCACCCACAACATCCTTGTTGTCTGAGATGAGGGTAGACATAGTCCTTTCCCAAGGGGGGTAGGCCATGTTTCTCAACCCATGAAACTGCCCTGTCACGTAGGCAAGCCATTCAAGCACCATTCACCTTGCCAGGATTGAAGCCCGGTGATTGAACATTGCTACAAATGAGCACCGCACTTCTGGGTAAGTAGGAGGTCATGAATGTGCCGTACACATTCTCTCTCTCACTTCCTCTCCCTCTCTCACTAAAGGGCTCAAAACAGAGGGTAGTGCAAGACCATGGGGCTTCGAGGTGCAGTAGTGTATTCTCTACGCCATAGCTAAAGAGAGAAGCTTTGTTCATAAAAAGGTGCACCAAGAAGAAAGGGTAAGCGTGGGGCTAGGGTCTGTGATCGAGGCAGGTAAGCCTTCAGGGCACTGCGTGCCACGCCATCAAGGCAGGTAAGCCTTTAAAACAAAAAACCTTGAAGGCAAGCCACACCCCCTTTTACTAAAATATATACATAGTATTCTTGACAGCAAATCCGACTAACTCTTATTCATTACCCATATCAGATGTTTGTGAACATATGTGTACCCATCCCCATTTTCATGTGGGGGAACCATGCCTTAGGTTTGAGAGCCAGGGATAAGACCTAAGTGAAAAGAGAGAGAGAGAGAGAGAGAGAGAGAGAGAGAGAGAGAGAGAGAGAGAGAGAGAGAGAGAGAGAGAGAGAGAGAGAGAGAGAGAGAGAGAGAGAGAGAGAGAGAGAGGTCACCCAAAAAGGATAATGGGAAAAAAGGGAAAAAAGGGGGGGCAAAAGGATCAAACCCAATAAAAGCGAATACTTTCACCTATACCTCATTGCATACAGGCCATGGAAATGACAGCTCTTAAAATAAAATTGTGAAGAGCTTACAAGTAATAGGTAGAGGTGCCTAGTAGCTAGAGACTCTACTATACCACTAGAGAGAGTAGGTATTCAAACAATTTTATCCTTTAAAAATCCATATTGAACCATGGAAAAAGATAGCCAATATCTACAACCACCCATTTGAGATTAATCCTAGCATTTTGAGTACAATAGATGTCGCGATAGTGAGATAAAAAGGAGGGTTTTCAATATGCAATCTTTCTACATAAAGGAACCATGGTTGCCATGCATGTGTATTAGACAAAAGAGTATCCTGTTACCTGCCACCATCAACCACACAAAAAAAGAGATTGTTAGTCCATTAGGTGGAAGGTAGGTGTCATAAGATGCTCCTACATGTTATAGATTTCCATCTAATGCACAAAGCAAGAAAACTATAGACTCACAAAACCTGATTAGAAGAGTCCATTTTAAGGATTGAGTGTGGGGTGTGATGTTTTTGCAACAAGTAGTAATGTTCTTCTCCCTAGGTGCAAATGTCTTGGGAAAAGGTCACCTTGTATATGTGCTCTCTCCTTTTGTTTCTCTCCAAGAGAAGGAGTCGGATGGAAGGAGTGGGGTATTTGTTTTCCCATGTGGAAGGGTAGTGGTCAGTTATGGGTATTATTAAAGTGAGTGTGTATGTGGAGTGCAAAGGCACTCACGTTTCCGTCTCCCCTTATTTTTGTTTTTTGGAAGGTGTCATATATAACTTATGTGTATATGTGGGAGGCCTTCCATAAGGAGGGGGTTGGGGGGGTGCGCTAAGAAGTCCATCCTATGTAAGAGGTGCTTCCCTTGGGTTAAAGGGAGATGTGTGTGTGTGTGTGTGTGTGTGTGTGTGTGTGTGTGTGTGTGTGTGTGTGTGTGTGTGTGTGTGTGTGTGTGTGTGTGTGTGTGTGAGTGAGAGAGAGAGAGAGAGAGAGAGAGAGAGAGAGGAGTAGGAGATGGAATTGAAAGGTAGAGAGAGAGGGAGGAAGAGGGAGACAAAGAGAGAAGTATGAGGTAGAGAGATCTATAAGGGATAGAGTCACACACACACACACACACACACACACACACACACACACAGAGTGTGTGAGAGGGAGGGGGAGAGGGGAGTTAAAGGAAAGAGGTGGGAGAGAGAGAGAGAGAGAGAGAGAGAGAGAGAGAGAGAGAGAGAGAGAGAGAGGGTAGTAGGGAAAGGAGGGAGTAGAAGAAGAGGACCTTGAGGAAGGCAAGAGGAGATGGAGAGAGCGATTGGAGGGGATAATGGAGGAAAATAGGGCCGCTAGAGGAGGAGAAGGAGGGAGAAATTGGAGGAGAGGGAGGTCCATGTTGAAAGAGTTTGATGAGGAGGAGGAGAAAGGGAAGAGGAGAAAGCCAATGGGTGGCAAGAGGCGGAAGGGGAGGTAAGGAAGGCAGCCCTTTTTATATTTAAAAAAAAAAGCTCATTCCAAAGCTCACTCCGTGAGTCCCTCAAAGACCTAACTCGTTTCTAAAACTTGGTTTTTGTACACTAGGTGAACCTAGAGGAAGTTTCAAACAATGCTATTGAGCACTAAGGTTTTTCTCTAGTTTAAGTCACCTCTTGAAAATGGCACCAAAATGTGAGCTCATTGGTTGTCAAGCCTCGCTATATTATTATAGAGATAGTGAGAACCGTGTGCATACATGTCATACCATGAGACAGAGTTGACTTGACTAGTGCATAGAGGCTACAAGAGGTTGTCATGACCTTTGGAAAACACACTCAATTCCTATATATTTGAAGGTACACTCAACTGCATGTTGAGCATCAAAATCTAACTACGATAATTCCAAACAAATTTCATCAATTCAACAAGAAAACAAAGTCCAAATGCATCCAAGCCCATACGTTAGATAGGCAATTCTTGTTCACACACACACACACTATATATATATATATATATATATATATATATATATATATATATATATATATATATATATATATATAGAGAGAGAGAGAGAGAGAGAGAGAGAGAGAGAGAGAGAGAGATAGATAGATAGATGGATGGATAGATAGATAGATAGATGGATAGATAGAGAGAGAGAGATAGAGAGACCATGTATGCTCCCAAATGCTGATTCGTATTGAGGAAAATATATACATACATATAGGTGAAAATGAGTTGAGTAGAGTGAGCCATATATAGCTCCAACACCCCCAATCAAACAAAGGTCTCGACTCTCTAGCTTTGGATAAAGAAACCCTTGGGAAGTGCAAGGAAAAAACCCAAGCCCCTATATAAATATGAACTAGAATTAGTAATGTAAAAGTGCATTGTGTATCTGTGTGCACGTATACAAAATGACTAAGAGGTCATTGTGTGCAAATGTGGAGTGTGCATAGTGCATTGTACCTATAGGATTACAATGTCATATGTACAAAACTACCATAATAGTAGAAAGTCTAATCTAGAAAGAGTGAAGCTGAAGCAACTCCAAAATCTGAGCGCAAGAGGATGAATCATGACTCATTGAGGCATTTGATAAACATAAATGCATTCATATGGTCACTTGGACAACATTCAATCCTTCATATTGGACATAATAATAGTGCACAACAATATGCTTTGACTTGTTTTATTGAACGTATTCTTTTGCAAGACTAATAACACTCAAATTATCACATCAAAAGGGTTTTCTAGAATGAGGAGAATAATCAATATCAACCAATATTTATCAAAGTCAAATTGGCTCACGAGCTGCAGGTGATGCAACAACATATTCAAACTCGAAGGTAGAAATTGCTACACAATGTTGTTTCTTGTTGGTCCCAAAACCAAGACATCCATTGAAGAAGCAATTACCACTAGTAGATTGCATAGATAAATGTGAGCTCACCCAATTGCATTTTAAAATCCCTCCTGTTGAGCTCACGTGGTACATTAATATGATTATGTAGTGCCTCCGAAATTTCAATACGCGCTTTGTTACATATTGGAATGCTTATAAAGAGAAAGATGTGCAAGATATTTCCCAAGAAAAAATATTGGGATGAGTGTTCATACAAGGAAACTGAAGAGAATTTTGGAGGATCAACTAGTTGTAATTAGCCACACTTTTGCCATATACAAAAAGACATGAGTTTCTTGTCTAGCTAAAAATCTAGCTTTACTTCTCTTGATTGCTTATCTCCACTTTGACCGATGATGTTGCACTTGATCTTTTTGGGATTTCCTTTTGTATAGACTTCTCTTGATGTGGTTGTTTCTTTGGGTTGAACCTTTTTTGCATCTTCCTTGCTTTGACCACTTTCTATAGTAGGTGTTGACTCTCTTGGTTGTGGTACTACCCCTTTTGCTTGCATTTATTGTACCTGCATTTGAGTAACTTTTGATCCTCAGAGATCCATTGTACTTTTTGGAAGAATTTGTCTCTTGAAAGAAGATTTTGGTTGTAGCTTTTTCTTGGGGGGTGCAGTATGTAATCATGTTAATGTATAACATGAGTTCAAACGGAGGAGGTACATCAAAGTAATTTAACAGAGGTACATCAAAGTAGGGGTTTTTATATTCAATCTTGGAAAAAAATTCCTAAAATAAGGGGTCATTTTATTCATTCAGACATGTTAAAATAGGGGGTTTTTTAATACCCTGTGAATGCACATTATGTAGGGGGGTAGTGAACAGTGAGCCCCTTCAAAGCTTTTTGAGCTATAGATTCTACCAATTTTGAGTTGTATGAAATCTATTTTGGCACCTTGAGGTTTGGCATCAACTTGGAAAAATGCTTGACTTTAAACTTGTCATTTTTAGGGATTTGCACAATGCCAAAATTTGTCTAGTATTCGTTGCAATCTACATCTTGATATGCATATGTGATCCTAGTCACATGCAATTGCTTGAACACTATAGGGTTGGTCAGCTTTTGAGTTTGCATTGTGGAATTCAATTGAAAGTCTAGTCCTTGGGGATCAAAATACAAGAATTTGTGAGTTGATTTCAATGGAATCTGGGTCAATTGGTAGCTTCCAAAGACCATATAACCTAGTAACGTCTTCTGCTTTGAAGAGGTCTAGTTAGAAGATTTAGGGATTTGAATTGATGTTATTATTCTTGGTACAAAAGCTGAGTTTAATGAATTTCTAGTTTCCCCCTTCCTAGGGTGATCGTTTCTCCTTGGGCTGGGCTCAAGACACTAATTTGATCTCAGATTTTGGGATTGTGAAGTTATACAATGTGTTTCTTTGTCGATATTTATCATCTAAAAATCTTTTGCATAGTTCCCTTTGTATCTCTATGAAACATGGCATATGTTTTCCTAGGTTAGACTATAAGTAGCAGTATCTTTATCATGATATTATCTATCTTGTGGGTCTTTTATGACCTAAGCTTTCATGGATTCATGCCTTGTGACAAGGGGAAAGAAAATTTGATTTGACAAACAAAAATTTGACAGAGTACGCAAAATTGATCAATGAAATAGATAATCTTTATTGATAGTTACAAAAAGATCATAGCTTATGTCAGAACCTCTCAATCTCCCTTGAGCTATCTCACTCTCAATCACATCTCATTCTCAATCACAAGCCCAATCTCACACACACTTGCAATCACAATCACGATCATGATCACGCTCTTACTCTACCATCATAATTGTGAAGCCTCTGCTAATTAAAGAGATCATCTTCTAGAATAGGTAGCCAAAAAATGGCTATTTTTATAGCCGAACTTTTATCTTTAATAAAGCAATACAAAATAGGATAAAAAAGAGGCATCTTGCACACGAACACAAAAATGGAATTAAAAATATCCCCTACGTCCTAAAATTTGGGCCATTTTCAATCGCTTGTAGCTCCCAAACAACGTTGAATCTATCCAAGACCATCTCACATTAAAGTTTTTGTCTTGTCCTGCTCTTTAGCAAAAATGCTTTTAAATAAGTCACATCCTTCTTGGATTCTCCAAAAATCAACTGAAAGTTGGCAATTTCTACAAAAATGACATAAAACAGCATCTTCTCACTTTCTCCTTAATGTATAGAAAGTAATGATCATTAGAATGATGGAACCTAAAAATACTCAACAACCAATACTTTTCCTTGTGTTCAAGACTATATTTTCTACCTGCAAAGCTTTTCAAAATCCAACCGTAACACCCTCAAAAGTGGCTCCCAAAGTGTGTCCCAAGCCAAAATTTAAAATTAAAGAAAAACAAACACAATAAACTCATAGACTATGGAAAAACTTTAAAATGACCAAATTTTATAATAATTTCAACTACAAATCAGGACCCAAAGCATCGCAGATTATAGACTCTTGCCCACATATATGTCCATCTCGGTCATATTTTATACTTGTTGAATCATTATAACGTTGAAGCTTGATTTTTTATGGATGATAGTTTGGCTTTGGACATATTTTTGGATTCACTCAGATAACATCATTCAGCTCCATTGAATATGGGCAATAAAAGGTAATAATCCATCTTGATCTAGCATAGGGCATAATTCTATGAGCTAGTATGTAGGCCTCTTAAATATTGGTTGGTTCTTTTTGTAGAGTTTTTTATCTCAGTCTACAAATTATGCATATGAATTATGTGTGCCATATAATGCTAACAACATTCTTTTTTATGTATCCCTTAGACTTATAGATAATTGCACACTCACTACGAGAGATCAATTCATTATTGATGCCAAATTAACGATGCCATTGGGGAGTGTCAGTATATGCATTTCTAAAATTGGAGGGAGTCCTAATTTGTTTTAAAATCAAAATTTTAAATACCAATGCTTATTTAGACGAGCATATTGATGCCAATACAGACGCTAATACAAACATTAATATCGATGTTTATTGCGATTGCTATACCAACGCTCCCTACAAAACAAAACCTGTGGGTTTATTTTTTCATTTTTGCCCCATTTTTACTCTTATCCTCTTGCTCCTTTGCTGCTCCTTTGCTGCTAATCTTCTCTGTAGCTTCAGATATGCTACTTTGGGGCTTGCCCAACTTAAGATATCCACTCATAAACTCTCATATAGCAAGAAGGTAAGGTTTTTTTGAGATTTATGTTAGATTATTGCATATTTGTGTGTGTGTGTGTGTGTGTGTGTGTGTGTGTGTGTGTGTGTGTGTGTGTGTGTGTGTGTGTGTGTGTGTGTGTGTGTACCATAGTGTGTGAGTGTGTTTTTTTCTTGTAGGTTTTGTGGCAATCTCTCAAGCTCTTTTTGCTCACATAGGCCGCATGTGAGTGCTCTATCTTTTTCTTTTCCTGCATACACACACACACACACACACACACACATAAAAACATAAATAAATACAAATACACATATATGTACACATAATTAGACACACTACATGCATGCACACGCACATATTTTCAAATAAATTATGAAAATTAAATAGATAAATTTTGACTAAATGTTATCATTCACAAAAAAAAATATTTAAATTTGGTAATCATAAATATTAATTCACAAAAAAATTATTGAAATTTGATAATCAAAATATTTACTAAAAAATTATTGGTTTATTTTGCTTTAGATTTGTTTATAACTAGTTATTATTTTTTTGCAATTTTATTTAACTGTTAATTATGTTAGCGACTTATAATTATATACCAAATGCAAATTAAGTAGTTGTAAATGTTAGTGTTAGAATGTGATATATTAGAGATTGATATAGTTTTACGTTTCAATGTTAGACTTTAATTTGACCATCTTTGACCGTTTAGACTGCCGTTTAGGTTAGATTATAAGGGTTTGGCAGTATAAGGATGCTCTAAACCTATTTATTAGGAAATCTTTAGGTTGGCCATTTTGGTTTGCAATGTGTATCCACTCAGGGTTATCCATCTTTGGCTGCTTAGGTTTTAGTTCTTCACTTTTTGGCTAGCCGCTCAGGGTTAGCGGCTTTTGATCTGATTGCTCTAGATCAGCTTAGTGCCGCATTAGTTTAGCCATTTTAATAATCCGCTTAGTATTATTCACTTAGGGTAAGCGATTGGGATGTTTAGTCTTATTAGATTTAGTTGCTTACGGTTAGCACAGTTTGCTTTGCCTGCTCGGAGTTGGCCTTGTAAGGTGCTTAGTGTTGGCATATAAAGATGCTCTAAACCAATTTAACACCATATTTGTGAATTTGGGAATTTCCCATTTCCACTTTCAAAATGAGCTTAAGATTTGACCACATGGCCAAATCTTAGCCAATGTATTGAGATCATGGCTTGAAAGAGCCTTTCCAGTACTAGCTTGTGGAAGAAGTTGGCCTTTAAAAATAGTTTGAGATTTGCTTGTATAGCCAAATCTTTAAGACATTGGTGATTCCCAAATTGGTTCTAAAGTCTCAAACTATCTAATATGGTGGTATTTAGGAAATCTTAAGTTTGGTCATTTTGGTTACAATGTTTAGTCGCTTAGGGTTGGCTATGTTTGGTCAATAAAGGCCTAGCATCTTAGGTTTTCGTTCTTCACACTTTGGTTGTTCCAGTCCGCTTACATGCATTGTCATGTAGACATGGGTGTGTACTTATGTCGCACCCACAAATATAGGAATTGACCAATAAAGATGATAATATAACCCGGTGGTCCTGATCACCATGCACCTCTAGACCAAGGTGTGTTGGGATTGAGCATGGCTAGAGAATGTGAGATAGTTTACATTGTGCCAGTATAGAAACTGTAAAGGGAAAACGGCTTTCGGTCTGGCCGATTAGGCTTGGTCATGCTTGGACACTTATGGTTGGCGTCATTTGGTTTGGTTGCTCTAAATTGGCTACAGGCTTGATCGCTCTAAATGTACTTCGTATTTGCTGCTTTAAATCGACTTATCCAATCAACAAATTAAACCAACTTATTTTGGTTGATAGGTTTTTTAGGTTCGACTTACATGCAGATATTCTTAGAGATTTACATGGACAACCTTTTTTTTCATTCTATCCTTAGGGCAAAGCACCTTGAACATCTTAGAAAAGTATTCAAAAGGTGCAAAACTTATAGAATCTGCCTAAATTCTAAAAAATGTCTCTTCATGGTAAGACATGGCAGAATCTTGCGACATATTGTCTTTAAAAATGGTATATCTATTGATCTTGACAAGATCAAGGTTATTATGGAAATTCCTAGGCCAACTAATTCCAAACAGGCACAATCCTTCATGGGACACTGTGGATACTACCGACGGTTCATATACATGTATGCAGTCATTGCACAACCCTTGTATAGGTTGATAGTCTCCTTTGATTGGACAAAGGAGTGTGAGGAATCATTCACAAAACTTGAGAATGCACTTATATCAATGCCATTACTCAAATCACCAAATTGGGATAAGATATTCCACGTTCACATTGATGCCTCGATATTTGCTAGTCTATTATGCTAGTCGTCGCCAGCTAAATAGTGCAAAATAAAATAACACAACCACACAACAAGACGGGCTAGGAATGATATATATCGTAAATAAATTTAGGCACTATCTTTTGTCTAACAAATTTGTCTTCTTCATAGATCACTAAGCCCTCTTGTATCTAGTAAACAAACCTTGCAATACAAGAAGAATTGCTCGATGGTTCATCATATTGCTTGAGTTTGATTTTATGATTGTGGTAAAGACGGGCAAAACACACCTCCTCAGAGTAGATCATCTCTCTAGGTTACCCAAAGGCAAAGAACCCGAAGGAGTAGATGATGTTATACCCAACGCTTACCTATTCAATATCGAGATGGTACCAAAGTGTTCCCAAGAGATAATCAATCTTTTGACTTACAGTGGCGAATTTGATCAAACAAAAAAAGCCCATAAGCAACGAACAATCAGGCAAGAAAAAAACTTTCGGCTTGTAGGTGGACGCATGTACTAGCTAAGCTGTGAAGGAATACTATGATTATGCATTAGTCCAGAAAAACACGAAAGCTATCTCATGGAAACCCATGTACAAGACATCACCTTCCATTGTTCCCAAAATAAGACACACCAACGCTTAAAGCAATTAAGAGTGTATTGACCAGATATGCATGTTGATGTACATAGCTATGTTCTAAACTGTGCTACATGTAGGAAAATTCCACCGATGAAATATGCCACATTGTTTCAGATAGTAGTTGCACCTTAATGGATCTAATATATGGTCGATTACCTAACAACCAAGACATTCCCTGAAAGTGTCACATATCTTATGAAGACTATCTCTTAGATATGCCTTTCCAAACCTTTTACTTGATTGTTTGGACCCTTATCTTCACATCTACATGTGGATTGGATGAATCTTTTGGATTCAATCATTTACATTCAAGACTATGTATGCTAAGTGGTGATTGAGTTGATCAATTCATAGTCTATTGCATTTCTCATTGAATAGGTTATCATCATGCAAAAGCTACATCAATTCATAGTCTATTCCATTTCTCATTGAATAGGTTAGAATGATGGCTGTTGATCAATTCATAGTCTATTGCATTTCTCATTGAATAGGTTATGATGCAAAAGCTAAAATACAAATTGATCAATTCATAGTCTATTCCATTTCTCATTGAATAGGTTATGATGCAAAAGCGAGTCTTTGTTTTACCTCTAGCTTTATGTGATGCAACTCTAGGCCCACTAAAGCTTCTCCTAATCATTTTCCTCTCCATTGCAATTTGCAATAAGGGATATTTTCAATACTATATCTTTTTTACACTCTTAAGTTTTGCTCACTATATATTGATGCCCGGAAGAGCTTCTCTCTCTCTCTCTCTCTCTCTCTCTCTCTCTCTCTCTCTCTCTCTCTCTCTCTCTCTCTCTCTCTCTCTCTCTCTCTCTCTCTCTCTCTCTCTCTCTCTCTCTCTCTCTCTCTCTCTCTCTCTCTCTCTCTCTCTCTCTCTCTCTCTCTCTATCTATCTATCTATCTATCTATCTATCTATCTATCTATCTCTCTATCTATCTATCACACACACACACGTCCCTGACAAGACTTCAATCTGTTGAGCAGGGGCTTTCTTTGCTTTTGTTCATCGACATATTGCTGGAGTGATACCATCATTTGTTGCACTTGTTCTTCTTCTTGTGGCCTGTAGATTCTTGTTAGGGTATTTTCTCGTTCGTGGAGGGTGTATGCCACAAACTTGAGTCTAAGATCTTTGCGATGGGCATGAAAATTGTGGAGTCCATCTTAAAGTAGCATGCATAGAAGGCCTTCTCAAAGGTCTACATGTAGTGATTGGGCAAGAATATGATCCCTGAGAAAAAGTTATAGATTACCTTTATCTTGGGGGTATCATTCAAGTTGAATAATATGAGTCCTTTGTAGCCCTCCAAGAATGAAGTCCATTTTTTTTTTAAGTGTTGATGCATGCTGAGAGCATGTAGCATATCTTCACCATCATCTTGCATGCTGTATCTGGCTTCCCTCGAACTAGGATGATCATTTGTTTGATGGCCTTCCTCATGTAAGCGAGTGAAGGTGCCTCTCTTGGTTCGGGGAAAACTGGGTAATTTATCCATATGGGGTGAGAGACAAGCAGTTGCTCAAAATCAACCCACATTCTCCTCCTGATGATTGGGTAGTATGTTGGTCAATTTGAAAGATGGATTGAAGCAAACGAGTTTACAATGATGGCCTCCCTGTTCTCCTCTATGAATTTATCTTTCCAAGTGCTATGTCCTTCTTTGTTTGATGCTGCCAAAATGTAGGCAACTTCATGGTATTGCAGTTCTCATCAGCATAGCCTTATGGTTTTATTGGCTCTCCCCTTATAACTTCGTGGTCTCTGCTATGGAATTTGGGGCAATTTCCACGATTACCTTCTCTCCATTTTCCTTCGTGAGTGTTGCTGTCATATTTTCTTCATCTACCTTTTGGAGAGTGGTGATCAGCTCTTCTGTAATCAGCTCGTACTATCGGCTCGGAGAGGAAATCCTCAACTCCTAGCCTTGAGATGACTCTATCGGCATATTGTGGTGTATAAGCAATGGTATTGAAATAGTTGGGTGTTTGTGATGCCTCCCATCATTTTTCTTGCTTGTCTTTCCACACACAGTTGAAAACCCTGAGGCCGTGCTGCACTTGGATGGCCTCATTGAAAAAATAGGCTTTGGACCGTGTAATATGGTCCATGTCAACTTGATAGCTTATCTTTTCTTCAAGCGTGTAGATGCTTCTGTGTCACATTTTTTTGGGAGTATCTGATCCTGTAGCAAACAGATGATAGAAATCCAATTTTTAGCTGTATGATCATCACATGTCAATCGTGTGTGCAATTAGTACTTTGAAAGTTAGTTTGATCAATATCTGGAGCTAAGGGTGTCCAATTTTGGCATATAAGGTGTCATTGGGATCTTCTTGAGATATACTTCATCATGATATACTCCAACTCCTAGAATATGACAAATGGTAGCAATCACGATCAGTGTCATTTGTGCCAAATCTGGTATTTTTTGCATATATTGTATATTCATCTCTTCCTGCTTCCATCTAAGCTATGCATTATCAATTTGCACACCTAAAACCTCAAATTATTCCCAAAAAGTGTCTAGACCCTTGCTCTCTTAGTCTTTCCAGAGTCAAGTTGGAATTTTTGACTTTTGACTTAGCTTTTCAACTTCATTTTTGTGTTCTACTCTTCAAGTGAATTCTTTGGAATGGCAACATGCTATAGCTTATCAATTTTCTTGGCTCAAGTGCACTTTTTAGGTCATGTGGCAACAAACACGATACCTATCAATTGTGTCCATTTTCAGCATGAGTGTTACCGTTTGATTCCCCTTGATGTGTAGAGTCTACTACCTGTTAGGAAATAAGACGTAGCTAAATAGATAATTGAGTAGATTACTTAATGGAGAGAGACAGATTTATATACACGAGATTATAGAGTAGAGAGAGAGAGAGAGAGAGTACACATGATATACGTGGTTCACCCAATGTGGGCTACGTCCACGAGAAAGCAGCCACTCAATGGCTTTAGTACTTCAAAACAAGGAGTAGTTTACAAAGGGATTATACCCTTAATGGAGCTCCCGCCTTGCACACTCTCACCACCTCACACTCACCTTGTTGCATCAACTTCACACTATGAAATGTGTGTAGAAATGGCCTCCTTTTATAGGCCAAAAGGGCTACCCTCTCTTATGAGAGACAGCCATGTGTAGCCGCCCTTGTGCGAATAAGTCCAAATCGGACCCTCCAATCCGCCCATGTGTGGCCGCCCTTAAGAAGACAATTTCGCTTTTGAATTCGGCCACCAGCCACCGGCCATTGACTTCCAACCACCGGCCATCGGCCATTGACTACCGGCCATCGGCCAACCGACCGGTTGTTTTCCGACCACTTTCCGGCCGCCGTCCGGCCATAATATTCCGGCAAAAAAGAATATTCCGGCGAAAAAAAAGTCTCGGGGGCCTCCGCCCCCGAGGCCTTTAAAGTTGCCCCTAATTCTTGTCCGTGAAAATTTTGGTTTCCGGTGAGTGATTTTCCTTCACGCACGATGGCTTCTCCTCGTAATGGGGGCCTTACAAATGTGCGCTTTTACCACAGAAAATTACAAGGGTAAATCAGGCTCCATACTTAACAATCTCCCACTTGGAGACTGATCTCCAAACCAAACCTGTGACTGCTTTCCATTCTGGCTTCTTATCCTTGAATGCCGATTGAAGATGAGAAAAAGCTCAACTTCTCCTTGTTGACCACCTTTGTAAACATGTCTACAGGATTTTCACTTGTATGCACCTTTCCTAGCTTTAGTTGTCCCTCTTCCAAAAGAGTGCGTATGAAGTGATATCTCACCTCAATGTGCTTTGTCCTTGAATGAAAGGCTGAGTTCTTCGCAAGATGGATAGCGCTTTGGCTATCACTGTACAAGACACAATTGTCTTGTTTGAATCCAAGCTCTTCTAAGAATCTGTGAAGCCACAGAATTTCTTTGCTTGCCTCCGTCATTGCTACATACTCTGCTTCCGTGGTAGAAAGTGAAACCACTTTCTGCAGCTTTGAAGCCCAGCTTACTGCTGTGCCTCCAACCGTGAACACATAGCCAGTAGTGCTCCTTCGAGTATCTGTCACCTGCCATATCTGCATCAGCATACCCTTCTAGAAAAATATCAGTTCCTCCAAAATACAAAGCATTTGTTGTTGTCCCTTTTAGATACCTAAGTATCCACTTCACAGCTTGCCAATGCTCTTTACCTGGGTTGTCCATGAACCTACTCACAACTCCCACTGCATGTGCAATGTCTGGCCTTTTCCAGACCATAGCATACATTAGAGAACCTACCGCTGCAGCATATGGAACTTTAGACATATAGGCTATCTCCTCTTGTGTCTTTGGACACATATCCTTCGTTAGTTTAAAATGACCAGCCAAAGGTGTAGAAACTTGTTTTGCATTTTGCATTGCAAACCTTTCTAGTACCTTCTTGATGTAATCTTCTTGAGATAGCTTTATTGTCTTCTTTGTCCTGTCCCTTGATATTTTCATACCAAGTATCCTCTTTACAGCACCTAAATCTTTCATTGAAAAAGATTTGGACAGCTCCTCTTTTAGGTCTTTGATGTCCTGTATGTTAGCACTTGCAATCAACATGTCATCAACATACAACATTAGGATGATGAATTTCCCATCTCCCAAATTCTCCGTGTAGACGCAGTGATCCGAGTTGCATCTTGTGAATCCATGATCCAACATCCATCGATCAAACTTCAAGTACCATTGTCTTGATGCTTGCTTTAAGCCATACAAGCTCTCCTTTAATCTGCAAACCATTTTCTCCTTACCTTTTACTTCATACCCCTTTGGTTGAAGCATGTAGATTTCCTCCTCTAAGTCACCGTGAGGGAATGCCGTATTTACATCCATTTGCTCAAGATTTAGATCATGAGCAGCCACAAGGCTTAAGACAAGCCTAATTGAGTTCATTTTTACAATAGGAGAAAATATTTCATTGAATTCAATACCTTTCTTTTGAGAAAAACCTTTTACCACAAGCTTAGACTTGTACCTTTTCTTCCCACCTTCTTCTTCCTTTAGCTTGTACACCCATTTGTTTTGAAGTGCCCACTTACCTTTAGGCAACTCAACCAACTCCCATGTTTGGTTGCGATGTAGTGAGTCCATCTCCACTTGCATGCTCTTCATCCATTCTTCTTTGGATTCATGTTGCATAGCTTCTTCATATGATTCCGGCTCTCCAGAATCTGAGATCAAGAGATGGTTGAAGGAAGGAACAAACCTTTCTGGAGGTCTACTTGCTCTTGTAGATCTTCGGGGAATAGGTTGAGGCTCCTCATTTGGTTGATGTTGTTGCACATTGTCACCGTTTGCAGTCCTTGAGTCTTCACCGTCCTCAAGCTCCATGTACTCATCACCTGTTTCTTTTGTTTGTTTTCTTTTCAAGTAATCTTTGTACATATTTTGTTCGTTAAAAATTACATCCCTACTCCTTAAGATTTTACCATCTTCAGGATTCCATAGGCGATACCCAAAGTCTCCTTCTCCATAGCCAATGAAGAAACACTTTTTGGACTTTGCATCTAACTTTGATCTTAGGCTTCTATCTATGTGCATGAAAGCCTCACACCCAAACACTTTGAGAAATGCATAATTCACCGGTTTACCTATCCATGCCTCTTCTGGAACTCCCCCATCCAATGCCGTTGAGGGTGACCGATTGATTAAGTACACAAACGTACTTACAGCTTCCGCCCAAAGCTCAAGCGGTAGGCTTGCATGTAGCCGCATGCTTCGTGCTCGTTCCATGATTGTCCTGTTCATCCTTTCCAAAATCCCATTTTGTTGAGGTGTCCTTGGGGTTGTCCTTTGCCTCCGAATGCCATTGCTAGCACAAAAGCTTTCAAAAGCTTGGCTGCAATATTCGCCTCCATTGTCGGATCTGAGGCATTTAACCTTGGTACCTGTTTCATTCTCCACAAAGGCTTTCCACCTTCGAAATATGGAAAATACATCGGATTTATTCTTCATGACATAAACCCATGTTTTTCTAGTCGCATCATCTATGAATGTTACATAGTACAATGAGCCACCAAGTGATGGTGTACTTGTAGGAACCCAAACATCAGAATGAACCAACTCAAGTTTTTTATTTTTTCTTTCATTTCCTGATTTTTGAAATTTTACCCTCTTTTGTTTACCATAAACACAATCTTCACAGAACTCTAAGTCCACTTCTTTCAAACCTGGTAGAAGCTTCTTTGTTTGAAGGATTTGCATTCCTTTGGCACTCATATGCCCAAGTTGGTAGTGCCACACCGCACTGTCAACTTCTGTAGTTTCTGCACAAACTGAAGGTTGCGTGCTAACAGTACACAAGTAAAGTGTATCGACTTTTTCACCCTTGGCAACCACCAAAGATCCCTTTGAGATCTTCCACCGTTTGTTTCCGAATGCAATGTTGTGACCTTCATCGTCCAATTGTCGTGTAGAGATCAAATTTTTGCGAAGAGAAGGAACATGCCTAACATCTTTAAGCTTCCATTCATTTCCGTTAGCAGTTTTGACAGAAACTGTACCTTTGCCGAAAATCTCACAAGCTTCATCATCTCCCAAGTATACATACCCAAAATTACCTTTGGTGTAGTCTTGGAAATGTTGCTTGTGTGGTGTCGCATGGAATGAAGCCCCGGAATCTACTATCCAGGAATTAGACACATTGTCTAATGAGAGAATTAGAGCATCTTGCTCTACTTTACCTGCCACATTGGCCTCCGATGTTGGCTTGTTGTCTTGAGACTCTGTCTCCTTCTTCTTCTTGGACCAGCAATCCTTCTTGACGTGGCTCTTCTTTCCGCAGTTCCAACATTCAAGAACTGACTTTGTGCGTGACTTGCGCCGCCTTGAGCGATCACGACCCTTTTGGTTTTTGAACCTCTCCTTAAGCCTTCCTCTTGTTTCCACTGATAGTGCAGCACTTGATGATTCTCCTGTGCTTCTCCTTCGCATTTCCTCGCTTAGGAGAACACCCACAACATCATCAAACTTAAGAGTATTTGTGCCAGAGATAGAATTACTTACAGCCATCACAAGGCTGTCCCAACTATCCGGTAGAGATGATAGTATAAGGAGAGCTCGCACTTCGTCATCGAAATTGATTTTCACTAATCGAAGTTGACTTATGTTTGTGTTAAATTCATTTAGGTGTTCTGCAACTGAACCATTCTCTGTCATCTTTAGATTGAACAAGCGCTTTATAAGAAATACCTTATTGGATGCCGATGGTTTCTCGTAGAAGTCGTCAAGTGACTTCATCAAGTCCTTCGTGGTCTTCATCTCCGAAACATTGAAGGCCACCGTTGACGCCAAGCTTAACCGGATTGTTCCCAGTGCCTTTCGATCAAGGACAATCCATGCTTCATCTGCCATTGTTGCGGGCTTCTTCGCAAGACCGCCTAGTGGCAAATAGAGGTCCTTTTGGTAGAGATAGTCTTCAATCTGCATCTTCCAATGATGGTAGTTTTTGCCATTGAACTTCTCAATCTTGAGCTTCCCTTCCTCTGCCATAACTCCCACTCAATTCAAGGAATCCTTTCCTTGAGATAATTTAGCTACGAGAAAACCTTGCTCTGATACCAGTTGTTAGGAAATAAGACGTAGCTAAATAGATAATTGAGTAGATTACTTAATGGAGAGAGACAGATTTATATACACGAGATTATAGAGTAGAGAGAGAGAGAGAGAGAGAGTACACATGATATACGTGGTTCACCCAATGTGGGCTACGTCCACGGGAAAGCAGCCACTCAATGGCTTTAGTACTTCAAAACAAGAAGTAGTTTACAAAGGGATTATACCCTTAATGGAGCTCCCGCCTTGCTTCACTCTCACCACCTCACACTCACCTTGTTGCATCAACTTCACACTATGAAATGTGTGTAGAAATGGCCTCCTTTTATAGGCCAAAAGGGCTGCCCTCTCTTATGACAGACAGCCATGTGTAGCCGCCCTTGTGCGAATAAGTCCAAATCGGACCCTCCAATCCGCCCATGTGTGGCCGCCCTTGAGAAGAAAATTCCGCTTTTGAATTCGGCCACCGGCCATTGAATTCGGCCACCGGCCACCGGCCATTGACTTCCGACCACCGGCCATCGGCCATTGACTACCGGCCACCGGCCAACCGACCGGTTGTTTTCCGACCACTTTCCGGCCGCTGTCCGGCCATAATATTCCGGCGAAAAAAAAAGTCTCGGGGGCCTCCGCCCCCGAGGCCTTTAAAGTTGCCCCTGATTCTTGTTCGTGAAAATTTTGGTTTTCGGTGAGTGATTTTCCTTCACGCACGATGGCTTCTCCTCATAATGGGGGCCTTACAAATGTGCGCTTTTACCACAGAAAATTACAAGGGTAAATCAGGCTCCATACTTAACACTACCACCCTGCATGTCCAATTTGAATCACTGGTTTGGTCATCACTTAGTTTTTCCTCTTGCCAAAAGTTTTGTTTGTTAAGCAAGCCCTAGTTATGGTTTTGCAGTTGGGTTCAAACCTTCCTTGTAGCTTCCTATGGTCCATTATATGCTTCTTAAGGGTTGGGTTATAAACTTTTTCCCATGGGCTAGCCACTTTGCCTATATTTTTAAAAAAACACACTTTCTATGATAAGTTGAACTTCGGCCAACTTTTTGTCCCATCTGGTTCCTTATGGTTGGGGGAGCTCAATAATATATATAAATCCTTTTGCTTGAGTTTTGCCATATATTTTTTCATGTCTCTCCCCTCCCAATTCTCCTGGATGAATTGAAAATTATGGGTTCAAGGTGGGTGGAGCCATATTTTTGGGCCCATATAGCTTCTGTTGGAGTAGTGCAACACATGCTTTCATAGGCATCTGGAAAAATTCAGCAAGACTAGCCATGTTGATGACTTGCTTGGGCTATTTTGGTTGGCACACTTGGTGTTTTTGCAGTTGCTTACCCTACCTATGGATTGGATGGTTGTCTTGTGTTTTTTCCACTAGAATACATATCCAAAGATGATTTTTTATGCTACCCATACTTGCTTTCTTGACTTGGTTGGTCATGGATTTGCCAAGTGGTGCTTGGTTGGTTTGTTTGGCCTCGTAGAGGGATTCAACTTGCTCTGATTAGAATCCAAATAAGCTCCTATGTTTTTTGAGCTTGAATCAACTTCTTTGCTACCCATATTTTTATGATTGACGCAGGGGTGGCCCATATGAGTGTGTGAGATGATACTGAAGTTTTTTTCTATCTTATGGGTTTTGAGGGATTATTTGCATATATTCCATCTTTCCTAACCCAAACCTGCTTTGTTTTGAGCTGTTTCTTTGGTATCCATCTCTCTCTTTTGTTTGTCATTCGTCTTGTTAATTTTTTTGTTGGTGATGGTGTGGATGGGGCTGATGCCATCTTGACTTGGAGTGTTGGCTTTTGTGAAATTTTTTTGGGAATCCATTGCATAGTTCATGTAGGCAATGGTTTTTTGACCTTGTCATTATTCTTTTCCATTTTTGGCCCTAGTTTTGTGACTTTGGTCAATGGAACCATTTGCCTCTCTGTTTCATTCTGTTGTACGACATTTGACTTCCAATCTATCTGAACATTTGTAGATTGTAATGGAAATTCCCTAGAACTTTGAGAATAGTGCAATTAAGAGAAATAGAGTGAGCAATTTTGTGAGATTACTTTGAGAACATAGAGGGTGAACTTAATTGATGGTAGCAACATAAACATAGTACTTAATTAACTTGGCATGAACGATACTTTTGCAAGAGAGAAAGTATTAGAGAACATTACAATAGTTGAGGAATGGATTTACTTGGAGCCGGTCCCCCTTCCAAAAGGCGTTCATATTATAGATTCTCCCATCAAGAGAGACTTGCTACAATATAATCTTTGTATTCCTTGTGACCTAGGTGATGCAATGAATATGTAAAGCTTCATGCTTCACAAGCATAACATAAACTTTGCAAGAAGAATTAACTATCCCAATCCTCAGTCCTAAGGCCTCAAACACCTTTGAAGGTGGAGAGAGCTAGCGTGGAATGAGGGTAGGGAAGAGGAAGAAGAATCATCCATAGGAGAAAGAAATAGTTTCTCACTTATCATCACTCTTCTTGCTTAGTATAGCATAATAGCATAGTAATGAAGATGAAGAAGATGGAAATCTTAAGCATTGAAGCATGGCTCTTGGTTGGATTTGCATTTCATAGCCAAGAGTGCTGGTTAGGCTCTTCACTTCTCAACAAGCTTGGAGAAGGAGATGGAGCTCTTGCACTTTGTACTCCACACAATGAGAGAATGTATGTGTGTGTGTGGGGGGGGGAGAGTATACCTCCCTCTCATGCTTGGTCCTCTCTTTCTCTCTCTCTCTCTCTCTCTCTCTCTCTCTCTCTCTATATATATATATATATATATATATATATATATATATATTTGTATTATTTAATTATTTCATTTGGATAAGTGTCCTCTTTTTCCTCTTTGAGAGAAAGAACTTGAGTATTTATTCTTATGCATCTGAATTATCACTGGACCCCTTTAAAGCCTATCCAATAGAATTCAAGCACATCATAAGGTCCACATGGGGAGGATCATTTGGACATGTGTCTTTTATGCTTCTTAAGATATCATGTTTGAATTGAACACTTCAAGCACCTAGTCAATTAATCATGGAAAATGTTTATGCCTCTTTAGACTTTATCTTTGAATTGAACACTTCAAAAACTTAGTCATTTAAGCATGAGAAGCACCTCAAGCTTGTGCAAGGTTCCCACAAACACTTTAAGAACTTTAGTTAGCAAGCCAACAAGCACCTCATGCTTGGGTAGGGTTCCAACCTCAAGGTCAGCCCTAGTTTACCTAAGGTCAAAGGACTTTTTAACACTAACTTTTGGAGGTCTTTAATGAACCTAACCCTAAGGTCTTTAAGCTCCATTAGGTAGCATTTCTCTTTAACAGACCATCTCTCATTTGGACCCCTTTAGCCTTGGCCCCGTGTTGAGAAAGATCCATAAGCACATGTCTATATTCTAACCCTTGTTCCCCTTTATTTTCCCACATGAAATGATCGTTTTAATATGAGAAAATCATTTGGGTTGGTTAGATATTAGATTTTATGACATTACCCTCTCTTGAAATCATAGTCGTCCTCGACTATGAGTTAGAAGAGATAAAGTCTTAGTCATTAGTCTACATTTCTTAGCGGGTAGAGGATCCCTTTTCACACTGCGACATCATTCCAGAATGGATAACTAGTCCATTTGGTGCTTGGGAGATGCTGCCGCAAGCATGTCTGCTCTTTAGTCCATATCATACTCCTCAAGTAGAGTGACAAAATCAGCTTGGGGTTTGAGTGTGATGTCGTCATCACAAACATGATTCTAAGCATGCATACTATATAAATTTGTGCACAAAAGAGGATTAGCCTTATAAGACAAAAAAATTGTTCATTTAAAAAGAATTTACATTTGCTTACTCTAGTGCAGCATTGTAAGCATTGACAATGTTCATACTATCCTTAAGCTCTATTCCTTGCATCCATCTAGCATCTTCAAAAGGATAATTTTTTAACTTAATAAGATATCGTCAGATAATCTTACCATGCCGTAGTACCTTGTCTTCATGCCGAAGGATAGCTTCGGGTTGTAGCACCTCTTCTTGGTCTTTGCTTTCTGGAGGGTCTTCAATAATTGGTTCTCTTGGTGGCTCTCCTTTGTAGGGCTTAAGTAGGCTCACATGAAAAGCATTGTGTATGAGCCAATGGTTGGGCAACTTGAGTTGATGATCCATTCATTGATTGGCTTCATGATTTGAAAAGGACCATAGTATCTTTTTGCTAATTTAGCATAATACTTTTGATGGCCCGTAGGATTTTTGCATGTCGTTTGCCTCAATTGAGCCTTGGGAAACTTAAGTAAGATCCAATCATTATCTATGAACGTTAAGGCCCTTCTGTGCTTGTCTGCAGCAACTTTTTGCCTCTGTTGAGAGATGGATATAGCCTCCTTAACCTTTTGAAAAGATTCTTGTATGTCACGGCTATACTCATCAGCAGCAGCGAAGATCTTCCCATGTCCTTTAAGTAGCAAAAGACTTTTTGGTCTTCCCTCTATGATCTCAAAAGGTGCTTTTCCCGTAGTAGTATTGAAATTTATTGTATGCATACCCTACAAGGGGTAAGTACTTCTCCCATTGTGAGCATTGATCTACTTTCATAACATAAGTCTTTAGTAGATCGAGTATTGTAGATTGGATATCTAACTTTGGACATCCGTTTGTGGGTGATAGGCCAAAGAGAAATTCAATCTTGTATCTAGATTTTCAAAGAGACCTTTCCAAAAATTGATGGTCATCCTAGGATCTCTATCTGACACGATGGATGTTGGTAATCCATGGTGGTTGAAAATCTGAGATATGAAGATGTTTTCCATTTGGTGTGCCTTAACAGTCTTTGTGACAGAAATAAAGTGTGCTTGCTTGCTAAACCTGTTGATTATTGTCCATATTCCTGTATTCCCATGGATAGACTTGGGTAATCCAAAGATAAAATCCATGGATATACTCTCCCATGGTGAATTAGGGATTGGCAATGGCTGGAATAATCCAGGTTTCTTCCCTCTATCATACTTAATCTTTTGGCATACCACACATTTTGAAACATACTCTTATATGTCCACTTTCATGGTAGGCCAATAGAAGTATGTCTCTACTCCTCAAAGAGTAGATTGAATGCCTCTATGCCCCACATAGGAAGAAACATGGGATTCATACATGACTTTCTCACGATAGGAGTGGGTAAGACATAGCCTATTTCCATGGAGAAGATAACCATCCTGCAAGGTGAATGGTTCCTCTTTCTTTCCCAAAGCAAGGCTGACATTACATCTTTAAAGTCTGGGTCAGTAGCATACTCATCTATCATAGAATATAGATCATTGTGAGTTGTTATAGACATCGAATTGACTTTTGGTTGTCGTGAAAGTGCATCGGCCACTTGATTGTGCTTACCAACTATCTGAGAAATATGAAAATAAAATTGAGAAAGAAAATTTTCCCACCTCATTTGTCTGTCAAAGCTTGGTTTACGTCATGAAGTACTTAAGGAGTACTTGAGACTTTGGTGGTATGTTTGTAAAATGAATGGAGTCCCCAATAAATAGTGCTTCCATGTGTCTAGGGCATGTAGAACAACAAAAAGCTCTTTCTCATAAATGCCCAAGACCCGTTCATCCGTATTGAGCCTTCGACTCTCATATGCTATAGCATGCCCTTCTTGAAGCAAGACTGCTCCAAGGCAATCACCACAAGCATCGCATTGGACCTCAAATGGCTTTGAGAGATCCAGAAGCATGAGGACTAGTTGAAAGGTAAGCTTCTCTTTGAGCTTGTCAAAAGAATTTTTCTCCTTAGCAGTCCATGAATACTTAACGTCTTCTTTGTTAAGTCATGTAATGGTCCTGCTATTTGAAAAAAATTTGCTATGAAGAGTCTATAGTATGCACACATACCAATAAAGATTCTCAGCTCATATAGATTCCTTGGATTAGGCCATGCTTTTATTACCTCTAATTGCAATGGATCCATACGAATACAATCTTGAGAGATAGTATGACCTAAGTATTGAATCTTTTGAAGGAAAAATTTGCTTTTCTTTTGGTTGAGAAAAAACTTGTTCTCCCTCAATGCTTGAAAAATCACTTGGAAATGTTGCTTGTGTTCCTCCAAGGACTTGGAGTAGATAATGATATCATCAAAGAAACACTCCAGTGAACTTACGGTAGGGTCTAAATATTTTCTACATCAAACGATTGAATGTGGCTGGTGCATTGGTCAAGCCAAAAGGCATGACTAGATATTCATAAAGACCAAACGCTGTACGAAACGCGGTCTTTAGGATATCCTCATCCACTATCCTTATTTGATGATAGCCACTTTTAAGGTCAATCCTACCAAAGTAGGTAGATCCTTGTAGCTTATCAAACAGATCTTCTACCCGAGGCACGAGAAATCTATTTTTGATAGCGATATGGTTTAGTGCTCGATGGTCCACACACATACGGTATGTACCATCTTTCTTTTGCACTAAAAGGATTGGAGAACAAAAGGGAGAGGAGCTAGGCATCACCATCCCTTTGTCTACCAATTCTTGTACTTGCCTCATGATCTCCTCTTGTTGAGCTTGGGAAACTCGATAAGGAGGCTTGTTAGGAGGTGAGATTCCTGGTAGGAGCTCAATTCGATGGTCATCATCCCATCATTTTTAATATAATTCCATAGGGGTATCATCAATGAAAACATCTTGGAATCCATTTAGAAAATTAGACAAGTCTAACTCTTCTTGATTCCTACCATTTTCATTTGATAAATCATTAGCATCATTAATGGATTCTTGACAAAAATCATGTACGTAGAAATCAAGCTTTTCATTGACTTATCAAAAGCTGGTGAGTTTACAAGTGGTATATTACAAAATCAGACTCATTAGCATCTATATACATGCTCTTTCCCATGTAGGTGAAGTAGATTCTCCTTTCAGGGAACTTCATGTTGGCAGCCATGCGGTTGAACCATGGTGCCCCTAGGCTAGCATCCTCATGTTGGAGAGGAGAGATGAAAAAGTCTTCTTTGTCAACATAGCTTTGGACATGAAGTCTCAACTTCCCAATCAAGGGAGTAACGGAGGCTTGATGTCCCTTGAAAGCTGTGTCAGCAATTACAGTATCTCCCATCTCAAAAGCTTGAATGCCCAACTTGGTGGCCAACTCCATTGATATGAAGTTGTGAGTAGAGCCAAGGTCAAACAACATGAAGGCATTATGTTCCCTTACCTTTCCCCAAGCATAGGATAGAGGTGATCCTTTGCAATGAGCATCCTCTTTTGGAGCTTCGATGGTGGAAGCTCTAGGAGTCTCACTACCAGCATTTCTCTTGGGGCAAGAACGATAGCCATGTCCTTGCTTCCCACACTTAAAACACTTATGGTCCTTGCGAAAAGCTTCAAGCTCTTCATGAGAGAGTTTTTTTTCCTTTGTAAACACCCTTCTCCTTGGACTGATTGTTGTTGTTATTATTATTGGAATTGCCTTGGGAAGAATTTTGGGGATTGGTTTTTCCCTTTGCATCACTTTTTTCTTTGTTTTCCATGGGCTTGACATTCCGTCTAGCCCCTTGTTGGAAATTGATGCGGGAAGCAACCATGGTGTGGTGGATTACTTTGCTGATAGAACCAGGCCGTTGGGAGTTGACATACTCGGACATTTCTTCACGTAATCTTGCACAAAATTGTTGCTTTTGCTCGATGAAGTCTATCTTTTGGAAGACAGTAGCCTTGAGATGTAAATCCAAAAACTTGTTTACATATTTGTGAATAGACTCATTTGAGAGAAGCTTCAAACTACGCCATTCGATAAGTAATTTGGCCTTTGCATCGCTTGCAAGGAATTGCTTCATGATGGAGACTCGTAGAGTTTTCCATGTCTTTGGGGCTTCATCGATGCCATCACGAAGGCTAGCCCACAATTGACAAGCCAATTTATGGAAGTGCATAGCTACATAGCATAGCTTGGAGGACTCTGTGAAGCCCTCATCTCCAAAGGCCGCATGAAATTGTTGGATGAAGGTCAATACTTTGTCGGTGGCACCAAAGGTGACATCATAGGTGAGAAAAGAGATACTCTTTCCTCCCTCTTTGAACTTCTTGAGCTTTTGTGATCTTTGCCATACAGGGCATGATTTACGATGTCCTCCCCTCTTGTATTATCTAAGAGAATAGCCATAGATTTCGTTGGGAGAGGAGGAATGTGAAGAAGAAGGAGGAGGGTATTTGTGGGTCGCCGTGACGGACGTCCATAGCATAGCCTTCAGGCATCAACATAAATATCAAACCAGGGAAGCGACTCGGATGAGGCATGGAAACTCACTAGGGTGTCAATCCTAATGAAGTGAATTCAAAGAGATGCAACTACTAACTCTACAAGCAAATCAAACGCACTAAAGCCAAGTAATCTACCTATGTCCTTCTACATAGCTCTACAGTCATCACGCCTATTTACCATGCAAATCGCACGAAACTTGAAGGGAAGCTACAGGGGACTATCAAGAGCATATCCTATCATTGTCCACAGCATTCTAGATGGGTACACGGATCGTGATCGTTCATCCCAAAGTACGCAAAAACAGTAAACGGATGATCCTAAAGGGTCGTTTTTGGGTCCCTAAAGCCTCTCCTAGGGTCAAAACAACATAAAATACGCATATAAACACTCAAAACAACGATTTAAGGCCACAACAGTTGCGTTTGATACCTACACCGAATCTTGAATGCTTACACTTGAATGAAAGAGCAGAGTAAGAAGAACACAATGCAATAAACAAAACTGAATTTGGATTACCGTAGCCACAATAGCGATGATTACAAGTTGGAGCCAAGAGGTCGCTCTCTGTGCGTACAGCAATAGTTGCTTATCTTCAAAAAATAATCTCCCTTTCCCACTAACCTTAGTGTATTATATACCTAGGGCTTTCTAAAGTGGCCGGCGGCCAACTTCTCATGGACCTTTACATACATCATTGGAAAAATTACATCTTTGACTTAGACTTGACATAGACGATTGTCATTAGGCTTTTACAGGGTTTGATGTATTAAACATCGGAAAAATAATGTGACCACATCAAAACTTTGGCCGGATGACCCAACGGGCACCTTGGCTAGGTGGGCACTTGTATGTTGTTATCACCTCCAAATACTCCCCCCTTCCTAGCTCGTGTCGTCCCTTGACACGACCATTTGTAGTCTGGTCTTCTTGTTGATGAGACTCCCCCCTTCCTTGATTGAGTTATATCTGGCATGTTTTGCTTGTTCTAATGGGGTGTCCATTTGCCTTTGATTGATAAACATGTGTTCTTTGTGATTTGGATGTTGTGGACGAGGCATTTGTGCATGTTGTTGCACATCCTGCTTTACCTTTCCATTTGTGCAGTTGGTCAATGATACCTACTTCTTTGGATACTTTGCCTCCTGGTGCAGTTGACTTTTTATTGGAGCTCGTATCTCAAAATGTTTGAGACTTTGACTCGTGTGCACTGGCATCTCCAATTTGATTTTCTTTGTCACTTTGTCAATAGAGCTTTGTTGGTATCTTTGAAGATAAGAGCTGCTCTTGTCGAAGCGTAGTTGAAAACAATGTGGCCCCACTTTATCTCTTTGAAGATCGTGTAACAAATTCTTTGTTGGTTTCATTTGATGGAAGGAATATATACAATAGAATAGTTAATGGGTGTTTCTAAATTAGGGTCTAGAAGCTGAATGACCAAAGGGAAAAACCCAATGGAAAAAAATGCCTTTGGTGTATGCTCTTATTGGGGTTGAACACTTGGAAGTTGACTACCTGTTCATGCAAGGTGAGTGCTTGGGAGAAATAAAGGAGGAGTGCGTAATGCAAGTGCCAATTATGGGAGACTCTATATGCACACAAGAGTTCTTTCAAGAAAATCATGCGGTGTGAAAAATGAGTTGTTGGGTGCTTCAAGGAACAAATGTAGCACATGTGATATCCAAGGAAATCTCAATAGCTTCCACATTTCCAAGAATGGTTTTTGATGTTGAAGCTTCTCCACTCATTACTCACTATGCATAGTGCGTGAGTGTCTTTTGGACTCTCTTCTTCACTTTACCAAACTTAAAATACATAGACTTGGACTCTTATGCTCACCTATACCAGCATGAGCGACACAACATACATATTCTCAACTCCTCCACCTTGAGCAGTACCTAGAATAGCTAAGACTCTTAGACCACAGAGAATATTACTTGAAGCTTTGGGACTAATGCCTTGCTCATTTAGTGGCTCAGCTGCTCGACTTTTGACTTTTATGGAATGTATTTTTAATGGCAACTTGGACTTACCTATTCATGTCCTGAAACCCAATGCCATAAGTTCTTGAGATTAAGGCCTCTATCATTGCTTTGGTCTTTGGATGCCACCATCTTTTCAAGTAAGTTGGCATACTTTGACTCCTCTAGATTCTTTTGTTGCATGGGATGTTCCGTAAGGAGGCCGCATTGTTGTACCTTTACTTTTTCTTATTTGTGAGGAGCCTGAGTTTTCAACAGTGGTTTTGGGACCCAATTTTTTCTTGCTTCATGAGTTTCTCCCTTGACTTGATGGACACTAGGCTTTTGTATCCATACTTGGCTATTACCATTGTAAAAGCCTTGCTTTTGTAGTGGAAGACAAGGGATCCATTTTGAGGTTGTTTCTCCCTTGGTTGTGCTTGTCTCCATTGGCTCTTTGTTGTTGTTGATTGCCTTTGTGTGGGGTCCTTTGCTACTTGGTTGGTCTTAGTGGCTCTAGGTTGAGCAACTACTTTGGGTAACCATATTTGGGTGTTACCTTCATAGAATCCTTGTGCTTCAAGTAGCTTGACGGGAACCATTCTATTCTTTGTCTTCATTTGGCCTTTTTGGGTAGCTTGATAAATCTCTGACTTTGGTACCCATATTTGCTGTATTGCTTCTTTGAAGCTATTTTCTTTTGCTTCTTCTTTCTCCTAGTTGAGTTGGTTGTCTTGCGTTGAATGCTCGGCTTGTTCTTTGTGAGGTTTCTTTGTAAGGGTGAGAAGTTACATGCCGTTACCTTGGGCTTTTTGGCCCAAACATCATTTGAGGCCACCCACCCTGTCACCTTTGGTTGTTGAGATTGTTCTTGAGAGTGTATCCAAATTGGATCTTTGACTTTAATGTGTTCCTTGGATACCAACACCTGCTTGACATTTCTTTGCTTCTTTTGGAGACTTTGCTGCGATGGAGATTTAGGTTGCAAAACCTTTTGTTTAGGGATCATTGCATTGTTGAAGCTTTCATTCTTGACGTAAAGGCTTTGCTTGAGCTTTGACGTGGGCTTGTCGAAGGTAAAACTAACTTGCGAGGATGATCTTCTTCAATGTTTAGTTTGGCCTTAGCTTTTTCTGCTGCAGATGGTTGTGTCTTTTTTGTTGATGTCTCTTGGACCATCTTTGTTGTTGTTGATGATGCTTTTTGTTGTTGTCCGAAGAAGATATTCTTCCAACTCTTTGTTAGGACTAGACTTTCTTTGATGTGATGTGAGTCAACTATGTTGAAGTTGTCTTTGAACTCCCCATGACTCAACTTGAGTATTGCCCCCGCTATGCCAAAACTTGGGATTGGTGTTTTGGCACTGGTGTATACTCTTTCCTCCACTTCTTTAATTGTCGGCTTTCCCATCATTATCCAAGTGCCATATGACATTATATTCTTAGTAGCATAAGGATCAATTGCGGCCGAACATGTAACCTTGAGCCCTGTTTGTCCGCATAAATTGAATTTGATCAATGTGGGATGTTAACTTTTTCATCTTTGGCTTCTTCCTCATTCTTCCTTTGATCTTTAGTTTGTAGAACATTTGGTGATGTGGAGATTTGCACATCTGATTCTTCCTGTACTTTCAACTCTGCATCATTTGAAGTTAGTTTCTTTGGAGTAGATGTTGTTGACTCTTCAAGTATTGCAATGATGACATCTCCACATGGTTTTATTGCTCTCCTAGTTTGTGTTTGTGCAGCATCCTCCATGACATAGCTATTTGTCCCTCTATTTTCATTCTCACAAATCTCATTAGCATTTCTCAGCACTCTCAACATAAAACATGAAAGTAGGTCGTAGCCTTCTTCATCACAAAACTTGGTTGGAGTTAGCTCATTTGCACACACATCCAAGGTTGCCAATATTTGAGTCCATCCAAATGGCTCAAATAATTGCTGTGAAAAGGGTTCCGGTATGTAAGCTTCATCGTCCATTGATCTTTCTAGGATGCAATCCTCCTTCACTGATCTTCCACACTTCAAAGCACCATACATCCAAAGTTCTTGTTTGGTTTGTAGCCACGCAGGTATCTCTTTCCCATTGACTATAGTAGAGTCAATTTCTTCTAACTTGAGTTCTATTCACATCTCTATAGCTATAGTCTTTTATGCTTATTTTTGTGGTGATCTTTTTATGTCTCAAGTAGATATAGTCATAACCCCAATCTTGAACCATCTTAAGTTGACGCATGAAAGGTCTTCCTAAAATGATATCAAAATTGTTCCCTTTTACAAAATCTACTATTGCAAATGTATGTCCATATTCAATTCCACAATAAGTCACAATAATTTGCTCTGGGATACCCAGAGGTTTTTTCGTGTATCCATCTGCAAGTTGCAGCTTCATTCTAGTTTTCCTAAGAGCTAGTCTACCCCATTTTTCCCAAATGTCTTTTGTGGCTATGGCTACTCCAGCCCCACTATCAAGTATAGCCAATGTTTTAACTCCTTTGTATTCCACAGGTAAGGTGGTGTTTCCTTCTTCTCCTTCGCAATATTTCCCCACCTTGTTTATTGGCACCGGTTTAGAGTTTGCACTTTCTTGTTGAGTTTTGTTTGATAGTTCATTTGAGGGTAGATCTTGAAGAGGTATCTTTAATCCCATCTTCCCCAAATTGTTGCCTACTTCATCCCATACATGTGGTCTAATCTTAAACAGTTCAGAAAGCTTAATGGTGCACTGTATTGGAGCTGACATCAACTCTTGCATACTCTTTGTATCCATCATCTTGGATATGGCTTTCCTCTGAGATGGCTCCACTCTAGTCTCTGAGTCTGCCTCATGTTCTCCTATGTATGAGGGTAAGGTCTTCAAGGACTCTGGTTTGCTTTCAATTAAAACTTCGATCCCTGCATCTCCATTTAGAGATTGAATGTATCCCTAATAGACTTCATGCCCTGTATTGACCTCAGTTATGGGTGCAGATTGGAAAGTCGCACTTCCATCTTTTGCACTTCTAATTGCTTCCCACAATTCATTTGGCCATGGCTCATCTATCTCTGGGATAGGTGCCATAAATTGTGATCTTGACCTTGCATCATTAGTGGTGTTGGCCATTACTTGATCATCTAGTTGAATTTCTAGGTTGTTGGTTTCTTGTGTTGCAGTCTTTGCTTGCACATCCTTTTGTGATTCTAGCTCAATGTTTCTTTGAGTTAATGTTTCAACAACCTTTGCCTTAGGCAATTCAAATCCAACACTTTTTGGTTTTGTTTCTGGAGGGAGGTGGAATTGGTGCTTCAGGCTCCATCATTGCCTGTGCAGTTTTTATCAATTCCTTACACATTTTCAACCTCTCAGTCTCTACCTCAGCATGAGGATATTTCATCCCTCGTTGCTCTAGGGTTTGGTTGGGTTTCAATCTAGCCTCATATGCTTCCAATGAAGCATCTAATGGCTCTAGTACTTTGTCTACCAACACAGATCCTCCGGAAGATGCCTTCCTTGGTTTCTTATCACTCACCACCATTTTGTTTTCCTGTTCTTGTTTTAACTGCTCCTTTGTCTCTTGTAATTCTGTTTGTAGTGTACTTTGATTTGTAATTGTTTTTGCTTTAATTCTGTCTCTTTTGGCTTTCCAGGATTTTCTCCCAGTCCTCACTGACACACTAGTTGTTTTTCCTTGTTTGGGTTGTTGATCTTTCTCCTCATTAGCTTGGTCCTGAGCATTTTATTTTTCTTGGGCTCTAGTCACTACCTTCACAGGAATTTTGGGTTCTGCCTCTGATCCACTTGGAGAAGGTAACACTCCCACAACATTCATTGTTGTTTTCCCATGTTTGTTTGGGTATTTTGGACAATTAGGAACAACGTGTGTAATGGCACACTCCAAACAATATCCAATTATCTCTACACGAGAACAATTATTGGCCCAATGATTACCTCCACACTTGTAGCATGGCCCATCTTGTTGAGTCACTGGTGGCACAATTGATGGTTGTTCTTGCTTAGCCAGAATGGTCTCTGGTCTATGCTCTTGATTGGCTATGAATATCAGAGTGTCCTTATTCAATGAATAGAGTTTTCTCATAGGTTCTTGCCCTAGCCTAGGTTGTGATACCTCAACTCTTTGTAAAGCCGTTGATACAACCCTATTTTGAAATAATGGATGATTTGGTAATGGCATTTGTTTTTCTATTTGATTTCCAAATAGTATTCCCCTCGTGTAGGTTTGATTATAGTAGCACTCACTCATCTCATGATTGGTCCATTTTTTCTCAATGGCACACCATTTTATTCTTGTGCTACTTGTGCTGCTAGCTCATCTAGGTTGGTCATTAATTGAGACATAAGCACTTGCTTTGTGTTGGTTTCACTAGATGCTAAAGGCGCATTATCCATAGTGATCTTTATATCACCAATTTCCTCGCCATAGGCTTTACAATTGTCAACTAGGTATAACGCTTCTCTCGTGACTTGTTCAAAGGAAGTACATCCTTTTAAGTGCAGATCTTTCTTGAGAGTTTCATTTTTCAAACCCTCTATGAAGAGAATTGATAATCTTTCATCCTATGGTAACTCGCGTTCTGGACATCTCTCTATATATTGTTTGAAGCGTAGCGATGCTTCCTTCACTCTCTCATCTTCTTTTTGCTTGAACGCATAGATTTGGGACACTGTGTTATGCTTGATTCCCCTTTTAGAGAATTCCACAACAAAATCTTGCAACAGTTGCTCAACGTTTGAGAAGGCATTTTTGTCCAGCGGTTGGTACCAATTCAATGCTTTCCCTTCCAAGGTTAAGCCAAATCCCTCATACTGTGTATGAAAATAAAATACTTGTTCGGCTCTTAACATTTGTTTGAACAAGGATGCATGTACGTATGGATCCCTTAATCCATCATACTTCTTCTTGACACATTTGGCCAATTGATATGGTCTCATTGGTTCTGGTTCAACCATGTATCTTAGCGTGTTGGGGTCTCTCACAAAGACATCCCTCGTTCCTTCTTCTTGTCTTGGAGCAAATCCTAGTGGAATCCCCTTTGAGACATGTTTTGGAAATGTTGATGGATTTGTAAGTCTAATTGGTGGTCTCTTGGTTCCACTCAATGATGTAGGAGCTACACTCCCGTGAATAGCTATTTTGGATGTTTGAGGTCCATTTGATTCCATAGTTTCAATGTTAGCTTCTTGCAAATCAGTCTCAAAAAACCCTGCCACGCTTACACTCGGTTGAAAGTAGTAAGTAGAGATTGGAGTACCCATGTATGTATATCTTTCTAGCTCAATTCGGCTGATAAGTTTGTATTCTCGTCCATACTTATCTACCATTAGAACTTGCACTCCCTGGTCATATGTGTATGTGAAGGCATAGAGGTTCTTGTAGTCTGTCAACTCTTCAGTGATGGAATTTAAACATCTATAGAAGTTTTTTTGATCCCCAATAGGTAACCTATAAAGGCCATCATAAGTGTAATCCTTTAGAACTCTCATGGATTCATTGGTTTTGATGAACCTCACGTTGGGTTTGTTGATTAGAGGATGCTTCTCCTCTAAGTCTCCAGCAATTTCCACTTTTGCTCTTCCAAACTCCCGCATTTTAGTTGATTGGTTTGGCTTCCAGTGAGCTACATGATCACTTGACAAATATCCATGAGCCATGCCTTGAGGTTTGGCTTGATATGATTGATAAGCCTCATGGTCTTGTCTCAAAACAGCGATTTAAGGCCACAACGGTTGCGTTTGATACCTACACCGAATCTTGAATGCTTACACTTGAATGAAAGAGCAGAGTAAGAAGAACACAATGCAATAAACAAAACTGAATTTGGATTACCGTAGCCACAATAGCGATGATTACAAGTTGGAGCCAAGAGGTCGCTCTCTGTGCGTACAACAATAGTCGCTTATCTTCAAAAAATAATCTCCCTTTCCCACTAACCTTAGTGTATTATATACCTAGGGCTTTCTAAAGTGGCCGGCGGCCAACTTCTCATGGACCTTTACATACATCATTGGAAAAATTACATCTTTGACTTAGACTTGACATAGACGATTGTCATTAGGCTTTTACAAGGTTTGATGTATTAAACATCGGAAAAATAATGTGACCACATCAAAACTTTGGCCAGCTGACCCAACGTGGCTAGGTGGGCACTTGTATGTTGTTATCACCTCCAAACAGAGGGTGACCTCTTTCTTGACCTTTGTTTCCTCTCTTCCCTTTCGGAGTGACGAGGAGAAGGACTGTGTGTTGATCGTTTGGCAATCATCTAGACCGCCATCTTCGTGGAGCCACATCTTCAGAGAAACTTAGGGATTCATTACTTTGTTGTTTTTTGGATTCCTCCTCTCGTATGGGAGAGAGTCTTTTTTTGGGGGTCTCATCAAGAGGCCTCCTAAGATCTCTCTCCTGTTGGAGAGGAAGGAAAATCCCATAAGTACAAAGTTTTTGAGTAACTTCGGCTTGCAAAGTAGGGTTTCCCATAGCTTGATGCAACCTAGTAACAAGATAATTGATAAACATGGGGGGCATCATCATTAGCACCTTCATGTGAAAAATCAAAGTTATCAATGTTCATTCTACTCTCTTTGTTATTGTCAACCATGCTAATTATACTTATGTGTTTATTTAGTGTATTCTTTGGCAAGTCAAAACCTTAGTTGCTACTCCTCTTAGCCTTTGAAAATAAGTACTTATCTACACCTACGGCTCGAATTGATTAATTGTAGAGAGTAGTGGGGTGGGTCTAACATAGCAGAACTGCCAAGGGATAGCTCCTTTCGGACTTTTTATGGCTCAATAATGGTAAAGCCATAGGCAAGTCTAAAAAGACCCCATTCTTAAGACCGAATATCCCAAGGTGTGAACCATATCCCACATAGTGGACTCAACCAAAACCGATAATAGATCCCAGCCCCACTTACCCTAATATAATTAACACAATTAACCATTAATAGGCTAGTTAAGGACCTCTTTTCTTAAGCAAGAAAAGAGAAACCAAGTGCTCTGATACCAATGTAATGAAAATGGCCTATCCCACCTCAAGGTCAGTCCTAGCTTGCCTAAGGTCAAAGAACTTTTTAACACTAACTGTTGGAGGTATTTAATGAAGCTAACCTTAAGTTCTTTAAGCTCCATTAGGTAGCATTACTCTTTAATAGACCATCTCTCATTTGGACCCCTTTAACCTTGGCCCCGTGTTGAGACAGATCCATGAGCACATGTCTATATTCTAACCCTTGTTCCCGTTTATTCTTCCACATTAAATGATCATTTTAATATGGGAAAATCATTTTGGGTTGGTTAGAGATTAGATTGGATTGGTTAGATATTAGATTTTATGGCATACATCCTTTGCCATGGATGTCCTAGCAATAGTTATTGTTGGTTTTGATGGTCTTGTACCACATAAAATATGTGTGGGTAGACATGTTGATTGATTTGAACATACAAGTTCATCAATCCTAATGCTTTGATCTGGCAGTCAGTATAGCTTTGCATCTCATGTGATGTCGTTTGAAGCTTTAGGTCTTGACCACTTTCTTTATTACAAGATGAGGGAAATGATATTTCCTGGGGCTTCTGTATCGAGTAGAGCTATAGTTTCAACTTGATTGTTTCCAATCTTGGCTTTGATGATTTAATACACTCTATCTTCCTTGAATTTGTTTGTGGAAATAGCGTTGATTCGCAATGATCTTCCATGTTGTTGTTGTTGTAGAAACATTTGTTTAGGCATTTTTTCCTTAGCTTTTGTTTGTGCTTCTTCAACAATTCGTTGCTTACCTTTTGTTCGTTGTTTTTCACTATGGATCTGTTGTAGTAGCATTTCTTGGGTTAGTGGTAGGTGATATTTCTTGAGTTTGCATCCACTAATCAAGTTAGACATTTCTTCACCATCTAATGTCGCAAGCCTGACGGCCCCACTTGGAGACAATGTATTTATTAGAAGGATCACAAAGTTTCTTAGTATGTTGTTTCAGGGTATACACCAAGATTGAATCCCCTGTTTTAAATTCTTTTGATCGCACAATGCTTGTCAAAGAACTCTTTTTGGCATCTTTTCTTAGCATAGATAGATGCTACAACTTGAAGTCGTAGTTCATCTATCTTTTCCAAATCATCTAATCTTGATGACAATTCATGACCTGTCCACTCTAGTTGCTTAGCTACTCTCAGGGGTTGGGATTAAGAATTTAATGGATAGAATGACATTGAGACCAAACACCATAATGTAAGGTTTCTTTCCAATGGATATCTTATAGGCCACTCTATATGCCCATAAAGATGAATGAACTTATGGTCCCAATTTGTGCGTGAATCCGTCATAATTTTTGTTAGTACTGTGTAAAGTGTTTTATTAGTAGCTTCCGCTTGTCCACTGGCCTGTGGGTGGTATGGGGCAGACTTCTTATGAATAACCATGAATTTGTCAAGAAGATTTTCAATAACATTGTTTTGAAAGTGTGTGCCTCTATCACTGACAATTTCTATAGGTAGTCCATATCTTATAAATACATTTTCATAAAGAAATTGTGCAGTGGTTCTGGCATCTGTCTTTTGTGTGGCATTTACTTCATCCCATTTTGTGAGATAGTTCGTGGCGACGATGATATATTGGGCATGGGATTTGTAAGCGGGTGGTAAAGTGTTGGGGTTGGGTGCAATTTTGGGCCATTGGAATAAGCTTGTTTATTAGTGCCACATGGCAAAGATAACGATGGCACAATTTTTGGCCTATACAAAGGTCTTTAAGAAGTGTGTCTATGTTATAAACTTGTGATTAGCTGCACATCACGAAGTCAATGATAAAAAAAGTTAAGGCATTTTGTTTTATGCAATGTACATCAACTACTATAGAGCAAAGGTAACAATGTCAAATGTTTGTTCTCTTATTTCCATTAAGAGGGGGCATTTAATAGGAGGTCCACACACTTTCTCTCTTTGACTTCTATAGGCTACTATGACTTTTCACCTTGGTAGCCCTCCAATATTTTCACATTCAAAATCTCCCACTTGTTGTAAGAACTTGAATTTCATCTCTTTCTCCACTCAAGAATACATGTAAGTGTTGTAGAAAAACATGCAACCCTAGATAAACGATAAGTGTAGGAATCGATTTGAATAATAATTGCATGTTGAGTACTTTAAATATGAACTCCACATTTTAGATGGAAATATGGCAGCTACCAAGGGTGGTAACTTTGGAAAGCCTCAAGCTAAAGTTAAAGTCTCCACATGGCAACTACCGAGGATGGTAACTTTGGAAAGCCTCAAGCCTCAAGCTAAAGTCTCCACAAAAGACCATTGTAAGGAATATCTTTGAGGTAGATAAGAGACTAATCCTGCCACTACAGTGGTGACCTCGTTTGGTGTGTGAATCCAACATATAATAGGAGCAACAAATTTTCTCGCTTTGGCCGGGCAAAATCAACAGCGTATACCCGTTCTAGGGGATTCATTATCTGAAATCGGGTACAAGTGAACCCCCTGGGGAATCCACTCTTTATGGATGAAGGTACAACACCTCTGAGTGGAGAGTTTTAAAAACATCCCTATTTGTGATTAGTATATGGTAATTTTTCCCCTCGTTCTTATACTTTAAAGAGGTGTAGCGAGAAGAACTATGGTGCCCTCTTGTTACATCAAGTTTTGTATGGATCTTTGAAACACTCTATGGATAAATGTATTGTGCAGTAAAACTCTCCTTTTCCTTTTTTTAGCACTAGTTAATGTCAATATACCTTGATGGGATTCTCCTTATTCGTAAGCCTCAAGTAGCCCTAATATCACAAGAGAACAAAAATCAAGAAGTACTCATTAGGTAATCTTTGATGGTAGTGTGTGACAATAGATAAACGTGAGTTACTTTATGTGAAAAGGGCTTCGGTATTGGACTATCAAAGACAGCCTTTTAATTGATGTCAAATGGTAAATATAATGTGCTAGCAATTTTGGCATGCAAAGTATTCATAAAACTCTCTATCAATACATGTCAATGGAGATATATGTTATCAATAGACTTCATAAAGGAAAGACATGTTCCTCTCCTTTCAATAGATCTCCTCTCTCTCTCTCTCTCTCTCTCTCTCTCTCTCTCTCTCACATCTCCCGCACACCACAAGTGAGATTTATCTCTCTCTCTCTCTCTCTCTCTCTCTCACACACACACACACACACACACACACACACCACAAGTGAGACTTATATCTCACCCTCGTACTTATATGTTTAGAAGGGAAATTATTGAGAGCCTACCTTAAACTTATACAATTATCTAGCTTTTCAAAAAACCCCTGCACTTACATGATACCCTAAGCTTTCCATGGTCAATCCACGGGGTGAAGCCTTGATATTAGGATAGAACAGCATAAAGAGATCTCCCAAGAGAAAGTGATTAAGAGGCCAGAAGCGATGCTCAAAACCAGACTGATGATGGTGGTAGAAAAGAATTCATAAAACATGATTGGAGCTTAATGGTCAGGTTTGAGGGTGAGCGTATTGCACTTGCAAAATCACCTTATAAAATACCCATAGTGAGATCACCTTTCCCCCCCCCCCCAACCCACACACACACACACACACACACAGAGAGACTCTTCCGAGCACCAATATATGGGGGTGGAATAGTGAGCAAAACTTAGCAGTGTAAGCATATAATATAAAAACTATGCCTTACTGCAAATTGCAATGGAGAGGAAAATTATTAAGAGAAATTGTTGTGGGCCTAGAGTTGCATCGCACAAAGCTAGAGGTAACATAGTGACTGGCTTTTGCATCATAACCTATTCAATGAGAAATGGAATAGACTGAATTGGCCAATTCAACCGTTGCATAGTCGCAAATGTAAATCATTGAATCCAAAAGAATCATCCAATCCGCTTGTAGATGCAGAGACAAGGGTCCATACCAGGCAAGTAAAAGGTTTGGAAAGGGATATATAAGAGATAAGTCTCCATAAAATACTACAATTTTGTGGAGGGACACATTCTATTATGAAAGGAGTTGCACTAGAATGAGCAACTGCACTTGGCCTACACAAGGCCCGAGTAAAGTGTTGGGGCTACGAGCAATTTTGGGCCATTGGGATAAGCTTGTTGGTTAGTGCCACATGGCAAAGCTAATGAAGGCACAATATTTGGCCTATACAAAGGTCTTTAAGAAGTGTCTGCCAGATAAAGCTTGTGATTAGCTTCATTGATTAAAAAAAATTAAGGCATTTGGCTTTATGCGAGGTGCATCAACTACCACAGAGCGAAGGTACCAATCTGCAAAGGTAACCATGTCAAATCTTTTCCATTAAGATAGGAGGGGGCACAGACTTTCTCTCATAGTTTTTTTTTTCGGAGTCGGTAGGGCACACCTGGCCGCTCCCCTCATACACCAAAAAAGTATACAAGAAGAACGACCAGGACTATGCACCAAGAAACTGAAGGCAGACGCTTTTGTCACTAGTTTCCTCTGGACTACGAGAGTCCAAAATTATCTAAACTCTTAGGGCCATGACTAATCTCATAGTGGTCTACACTCTTTCTATCATAGTCTTCTGTAGACCACTATGACTTTCCACCTTGTTAGCCCTCCACTAGTTGCACATTCAAAATCCCCCATTCGTTGCAAGAGCTTGAATCTCATCTCTTTCTCCACTCAACAATACATGTAAGTGCTGTAGAAAAACATGCATCCCTAGATAAGCAATGTTCTCGCAGGACCAGGCGAACGGCAAGTGCAGGAATTGATTTGACTAATAATTGCATATTGAGCACAGTTCAGATGGTGAGGAAAATCTCAATGCACATGGCAACCAAAATGACAACAAGCTTACGCGTGTCCCTCAAGCCAAGAGGTGAGCAGTGCACTGCAATATTTGCAAAAATTTTAGATAATAAAATAAGACACCCTAAGTGAATTTGATTTCTTCTTATATATTCTGTGTGGTTAGCCCTGGGGGGATTTACTTTCATAGAGGCCAGCGTCACCCCCGCGAAACGCTCTTCAGCAGGCATGAAACGTGGAACTGCTGAAATGCTTCACCCTGTTGGTGAAACGCTTTTAAAAAAGTTCCTTTGGAGAGAAACTTGGCCATCAAAAAGGTAAACATGGCATGTTTACCTTTTGTTTGCTGCTTAGACTCGGCCAGAGCCAATAAACTACGAGTAACAAGTACATTGAAATGCTGCAGCTGAAAAGACAGACAGCTGGCCACCTAAATGCAAGCACTACACAATATCAAAGCATTAGAATTTTCTGTTTTTTTGCCTTAATTTACACAACCACTTATAAGCTTTACCATCATCCTCCCTGTTTTGATAATTCAAAGCATTTCTACACTAGAAATGGAGCCACCATACACATTTTCCTCCGTGTCTACCCCCCATATTTCTTTCATGACACCAAATGAATCTACCCTTGGCTTAAATGATGCATTTAACATGAAATCAGAAGCACTGCTACTCTCTGTCCTCTTTGTATGGTCCGCTCCCAAAGCAATATGTTTCTCGAAAGCCGCCGTTTGAGCAGTACTTTCCAGCCTAGTAGCCAATGTCTTGTGGTTTACAAAGTTATCTTCATAAGTTCTCCAACATAAATCAAACTCATCTTGATTCTCTACAACTTTGAGCTTTTCTATTAACCACGTGAATACCTCCATCCTCCTCAACCTTTCCCTCCCTTCAGCACTTTGAATTTTCATTCTCTTCAACTCTCTGCGAGCAGCAAAGCCACTTAGGTAGATCTCCTCATTTTCATTAAAGTCATCTGTTTCCTCACCCTTGTTAAGCAGCTTCTGCAAGCCGCGATCAATGGTGCGCTTGAGCCTTTGCTTATGTGCATCTCGTCTCTTTTCCCTTTGCCTTACATGTAAGGTAGCCGACACTGTTGCCGCATCAATCCCTCCATCTGGCCTTTCATAGGAAGTGCACCCAGCCATCAGCAAGGGACCTGGCCCATCAAGGTTGTCGGAATAGCTGACATTGAAAAGCTCCTCTAGCAAGAGATTGTTCTGCATATACATATTAAAAGCCTCATCCTCATTTGTAGTGATTCCTTCTAGGTAAGCCCTTAGTTTACAGAATCTCCAGCTATTCATAATGCCAGCTTCCTGGCAGATCAGAGGGAGCAACCATCCATTAGCAACATGCTTTGCCAAATATCTCTCTTCCAAAAACATCAAATCGAACCTTCCTAGTAATAAGCCCCGAGGGCCTTGCGGTCCTCAGTCGTAGGCTGTCATAAGGGTGCCTAACAATGGTGGATGTTACCGGTCCCTGTGAAGGAAGGGGAGCAGAAGAGCCTTGCGCACTCTCGCCAGCTAGGCTTGGCTTCAGGACTGACATTGAAAGCAGAACATACAAAATGAGCCATTAACAAAGAAACGGTGCCCAGAACAAAGATATCTAGTAGCCACTACCATGAATCTGACATGCATTCCCTGCCTTGACACAGCAACCTTTGCAAGAAAAGAATGGACACCTGCATTTTGTACCATGCACCAAGAACATAATTATGCCTTCTTCAGAAATGACAAAACAGTACTTTAATCATGTAAATAACCCCAGCTTGCCCACTACTCTTAACACATTTTATCATCATAATGTCTTGATTGAAATTCACTTTACTAATTAATAAAACCAATTCTATCAAACTTACAACGCTAAGAGAGATCGGAAAGTGAGGAAGGAAGCCCTTGGCAACGAGTCGTGCCTTGTGCTTATCCAAAGAACCGTCTAATTTATACTTGGTCTTGTAGACCCTTGACACCAATCACCTTCTGCTTGGCAAGCCGCAGAACCAACTCCCAAGTGTTGTTTCTTCCTGATGGAATCAAGCTCTTCCTACATGGCCAACTTCCCCTTAGGTTGTGAAAGTGCCTCGTCAACTGCAGGAGGGTCTTTGTCCTTGATCATTGTAGACATCAAACTTTCAAAGCATAGTTCACCTACAATAAAGTCTCATCTGTCTCAATAATCCGAAGTTGCTAAGAACATCGTATCATACTAGCATCATGCCAATCTAGTGGAAAATCTGAAGTAGCTGCATCTCGCCAAGCCTCCAACAGCCACTTCAGTAACTTGTTGGGCTTGCCCCGGAAGAAGTAGCTACTCATACATCTGCCTCTACCTCAGTACTATGGTGAGAACCACTGTCATCTGCATCATCTTGGATAGGTGCATTCTCCTCCGGAACCTAAGGAACAAGAATTGGAGAAGAGGGTTCATCGATGTCACGTGACACATCCAACACTATGTGTCTGTGGACAAGCTACAGCATGATCAGGGTTCAGTCAGTCTAGATTTAGAAGTGATCTGGCACTTTTGTGAGTCTGTTCGCAGACCGTGCATGTCCAATCACTTAGTGTAGATGCATATCCTCTGGTTGCACACAGCATGATCATAAGCATTCCCATTAGAATCCATCAGAATCCTTCAGGGGAATTTTCCAGTGCATTTAGCCTATTTTACCTATTTTTGACATTTTTCACTTATTATTTTTAAGTGAGTTTTGTTGGAAAGTAGGTAGGGCAAATTGAGTAAGTTTGTATATTAGCAAACCTAGACTAGCACTAAATGGCAGAAGAGGCAGCAGGAGCACCGCTCAACAGGCACCTTCTCAACAGGAACCCCCCGCAAGGCCTAGCGTTTTTGCTACACAACAGAGAGGCTAGCCTTTGCATCAAGACCCCAGATCAGCCAGCGTTTTTGCATTTGCAGATTCCCGGCGACAACAGAACCACAGATCAGCCTAGCGTTTTGCATTTGCAGGACATCCGGCGACAACGGATGAGTTTTCAGCCCTAGCGTTTTTGGTTTGCAGATCAGCCCCGGCGTTTTGCAGATTTACCACGACGGAACGTCAAGGAACATCAGCGTTTTCAGTTTTCAGCAGTTAGCACCCACAATAGAACCCCCAAACCTCGCACATCTCACCTTCCCGCAGCAGTTCCTCGCCGCACGGTCAGTTTCCGCAAGGTTTACAGTTTCAGCCCGGAAAACGCAGATTTCAACATCTACGTTTTCAACGCGTCATCGTCGTACCGTCGTCATCGACACGTCGTCGTCAACACAGCCTAGACTTGCATCAGTCTCATGCATACCGTTTGTACCAGTTTGTGCAATCATAAGTAGACCACTCTCGCCGACGAGAGTGGGGCCTTTGGCAAAAGGTTTTACAACGTCTCTGGTGTCGTATTCTCTCTCTCTATCTCTCAGTCTCATACACTTGCACGCACAGTGTCCATTCACTTTGTTTGTGATCATAGCATTCTCTCGTTAAGAACGGAAGGCTCTACCTTCCATTAGAACAAAAGGAACCTTGAGCACAGTTCGGAGCACTCATCTTGAGCAAAGCGCAAACATTCATTCCGCTGCACCTTACATTGGTATCAGAGCTTTGGCAGTGTTCTATATCACTGAAGGAAAGAACCACAAGAACCACAAAATTTTTTCTGCTTGTTGAGGTCGCACGAACCCAAGTTTGCTTGGGCGTGTCGATTCCTAATCGTGTTTTTGAAGGCCGGCCAATCGACGTGAGGTGGGAAAAAGCAACCTTGGTGTGAGTGCAAGGCCGCCAAGGGGTGAGCCTGCGGAAAAGAGTAGAACTCGGGTGAAGAGAAGATCCTTCTCAAACATAGATTGCAAGCGAAAGAAAACCTCAAGAACTCAAGAACCTCAAGAACCCAAGTTCCTCGTGAACTTAAGAACCAAAGATCATAGTGCATGGTCATCACCCGAAGCGGAATGGATACTTCGCATACAGGTGGTGAGCATGAGACAGGCGACGAAGAGTTCTCCCCACCAAGAGATTTTTCCGACCCTCCCCCTTCGCCATCTACGCCACAAAGTGTACCAAATCCTATGGAGGCAATGGTCAAGTCGATGATGGACATGATGGCCAAACAAGAAGAGACTTGCATTGCCTTGGAACGCGAACGCGACGAACGAAAAGAACAAAGAAAGGAGGAAGCGGCAGCACGACGCGCGGCCTTGGAGGCCGAGCGTGAAGCTCAAATAGTGGCCTTAGAGGTCGAGCGTGAACCTCAAAGAGAACTACGCACTCAAGAATTAGTTCGACAAGTACTTGCCTCGAAGTCCAAAGCAGCCAAAGATCGTGGGAGTTCAAGTGGCGCAAGCCACGACGCGGATTCCAACCATCCAGTCACAGAGAAGTTGACTTTCAATAAGTATGATGGTAAGATGGATGCTACGGTTATTCATTCTTGGTTGCATCAATTTAATGCTTATTTTGCGATAACTAAGAAGACAGGAAATAGCAAAGTTTTGACAACAGCCATGTACCTTGCCGGTGATGCCATCAATTGGGACCACGCATGGCAAGAGGCACAGTTAGCCACGCACCTAGAGGAAGCCGACAAATTCACGCCCCTTTCCTTCAATTGGGCTGATTTCCAAGACAAGCTCAAGGCGCGGTTTATGCCACCTCAGTACCTCGCACGATTGAAGGACGATTGGCGCGCTCTCAAGCAAAATGGTATGCCGATCATGTCTTTTTCTAATCGTATTTTGCAGCTAGGTACCCAATTACGCAAGTCGGATGATGAACGCAAAGAGGCATTCCTTTTTGGGTTAGACGACTATATCAAGTTTGATGTAGAGGTCTTCGATCCAATCGATCTCAACAAGGCGGTAGCGATTGCTCTCGCACAAGAGATGAAGCACAACAAGGGAAAGCCTAAGGAGAACAAGACTTCCACAAGTACCTCTCTGACTTCTCAGAACCCTCGAAACGGTAAGAACAGTAAGAATGTAACAAACTGCTGACGTGTCGACCTACTAAAGAACGGAGCTACCGGCCGAGGGGCCTAAACCCTAAGAAGAACAAGCAACAGAGGAAGTGTCACAGAATGATGACGTGGTTGCCCGAGTGCAGAAAACAATAACCCTAATTTCTGCCAGAAACCCTAATTTTGGAAACCCTAACCCTAAAACCTGCAAACCCTAATTTCTGCCAGAAACCCTAATTCTGAAAACCCTAACTGCTGAAACCCTAATTCGAGAAACCCTAACCCTAAAACCTGCAAACCCTAATTTCTGCCAGAAGCCCTAACCCTAAGGCAGCAGACAAATTCCGAAAATTGCGCTGACATGATGACGTGGCAGGCTGTACGGATTTCCATGATTTACGCTGGCAGCTTTTTGGCTTTGCTTTTGAACCAGAAGCTTTTGAGTTTTAAAGGCTTTTTACTATAACTGCTTTTCAGGCCAAGGGCCTTTAAATATGAGGCTAGGGCTCATTCTCTCGCATGCTTCAGTACGAAGGTGCAGAGTCTGGAGTACCGGCTTGTACTGTGTTGATGCAATATAAAGAAATACCAAAAGGGGCGCCAAGGTTTGGGGCCAATACTCTCTGGGGTGGAATTCCGCCACTCCGTGTCGCGTGTCGTCTCTCTCTCTCTCTCTCTCTCTCTCTCTCTCTCTCTCTCTCTCTCTCAGTTCAGTTGTTATTGAAGTGCGAAGAGTTTGTTCAGTATGTTCTTTTCTATTGGCACGTGGTGCCCGCATTTATGACAAAGAATGGTAAGGACGGTAACTCTTCTAACCGATCTTCCAACAGTCTCTCAGAAAAGAATTCTTCCAATGAATCTAAGGGTAAGGCTAACACAATTGCTAAACCTAAGCTTACTCTAGATGAAAAGGTAGCACAAGGAATTGGAGGAGGATACATCACGTCGGAAGAGCAAAGCACTTATTCTAAGGAAGGTCGTTGTTTTCATTGTCACATTAAGGGTCACATAAGAAGAACATGTCCTAAGCTTGAATCGAATGAATCAAAAGAATCCACAGAATCCACTTCCTCTGTCAACGCAATTACTGATAACACGAGTGTGTCCCAAGTTTCTCTTGACCCTCCCATTGATGATTCTCTCATTAAATGTTATGGTCAGGTGTCGGGGCAGCGTTTTGTCATATTGTTTGACCCAGGTAGTATGCATGATGTGATCAGTCCCTCTCTTGTTGACAGAGCCCGCCTAGAAGTTAGTCAAAAACCTCCTCTCGAGGTCTCTTGCTTTGTTCCCGGTATAGACTCTCTCATCACGCAGGAGTGTCTTGGTGTGTTGTTTACAAATCAACAAGCTGCCTTCAGTAGAAGATTTTTTGTCTCTCCTCTCTCAAGATGTGATATGATTTTGGGCATTCGATGGTTTCGTGATCTTAACCCTCTCATTGATTGGGAGGCTAACACTTTCACTCTCTATGCCAAAAGTGATTTTCCCATTGTCATTCGTGGAGAGGACATTGTTCATTCTCCCTCTCTCATTGCTAATATGTAGGACAAGATTGAAAGGATTTAGGAGAAGGAGACTCTTTTAGTCTCTTCTTCTCCAAAGCATGACACACAGGATTTGCATGATTATGAGAAGCATGATGATTTGGATGACAATGACAAGCATGATGATTTGCATGACCAAGATGTGATTTCTCACAAGCATGATGATTTGCATAAAGAAGATGTGATTTCTCACAAGCATGATGAGTTGCATGAAGAAGATGTGATTGTTCAAAAGGATAATGTGTTAGTGGATGCTTTTTCTAGCAAAGCTAACCTCGTTGTAGATTCGAACTATCACGAAGATCCGATCTTGGCTTTCAAGTCGAGGTCCAAAGAACCCCCACAGGACGATTCGATCATTCAAGAAGAACCGATCTTGGCTCTCAAGCCTAGGTCCAAAGAACCCTCACAGGAAGTATTATGTGTTCGAGTGATTAGTCAGCACACATTGTTTGAGTGTTTCATTCATGATCGTTTCCTGTATTTTCGTCAGCGTCTTTATGTGATCCCTTTTCCTAGGCATGCCATATTGTTTTCTGAGCCCAGTTCACGCCTGAATGAGCACGGATGTATGCGGATGGTTCATGAAAAGTTGAAAAGTATGCATTCAAGGAAGTCACATTCCATGTCTCTTCCTTGGCATGGCATAGTTTCCGAAAGAGCACATGAAAGTATGAGCACCAAGCATGGGCATTTCCGTTGTGAATTGCCACAGTTGATTGATTTAGATCAGAAGAGAAAGATTCGATCTCGTTGTTTGCGTGTGTGTGGTGAACCGTTTGGCACTCCGTCTATTTGTTCATCTACATTGCATGCACAGTCTTTGAGGAAGACTATAATTTTTCCAGTCACTTTACATGGAATGGGTATGTTCATGGTTTTGTGTTGGAAATGGGTTCAGGAATTTTCAGCCATGGACGAAGAAGAAAGAAGCATGACTCTAGACGAAGTTGAAGCATCGAAGGAGCCACAAAAGACTTTGTGTCGCTTTCGGCGCGGCCCAAAGAAGCAAGCATTGCAGACTTTTATGAAGTTCAAGTACCGCACGACCTACACCTCAGCATGGGCCGGCGAAGAGTCCTTTCGAGGATTCCGGATGTTGTTGGCGATCTCCCTCGACGCCATACAATTCGGTACCAATACCTCACTTTGAAAAGGAGGGGATTTCACGTGACACATCCAACTCTATGTGTCCATGGACAAGCTACAGCATGACCAGGGTTCAGTTCAGTCAAGTCAGTCTAGAATAGGAAGTGATCTGGCACTTTTGTGAGTTTGTTTGCAGACCGTGCATGCCTAGACACTTAGTGTAGATGCATATCCTCTGGTTGCACACAACATGATCATAAGCATTCCCATCAAAATCCATCAGAATCCTTTAGGGGAATTTTCAAGTGCATTTAGCCTATTTTTGACATTTTTCACTTATTATTTTTAAGTGACTTTTGTTGGAAAGTAGGTAGGGCAAATTGAGTAAGTTTGTATATAAGCAAACCTAGACTAGCACTAAAGGGCAGAAGAGGCAACAGGAGCCAAACTCAGCAGGCAACTTCTCCAACAAGACCTTGGCGGTTCTCCCCTCCAAGCAAGACTCAGCCCTAGCATTTCCTCCATCAAGCATCATCCTAGCCCTGCATCAGCCTAGTGATTTCACATTCAGCATCATCGCCAGAAGCAAGCCCAAGCTAGCGTTTTGCAACAATTCGACATCGCCGGCAAAGCTGCAACACATCAGCGTTTTCAGCCCTTGCCATCGCCATCCACAGCCCCATGCCTAGCGTTTTTGATCCCAGCAAGATTCAGCCCTAAAGAGTAGCAGATGCAGCCTGGAAAAACCAGCAGTTTCAGCCTTTAAGAACCTCAGTTTTCAGCCCTAAAACCTGCAGATTTTCAGCGACAAAGACCTACACAAACAGCCCCAAAATCAGCGTTTTTGGATTAGCCGCAGATTTCAGCCCATAGCGTTTTTGGACAGCAGATAAAAGATTGCAGATTTCAGCCCTAGTGTCGGCCTCGTCATCCCCATCGTCGTCGTCAACATAGCCTAGACTTGCATCAGTCTCATGCATACCGTTTGTACCAGTTTGTGCAATCATAAGTAGACCACTCTCGTCGACGAGAGTGGGGCCTTCGGAGGAGGGTTTTACGTCGTCTCTGGTGTCGTATTCTCTCTCTCTATCTCTCAGTCTCATACACTTGCACGCACAGTGTCCATTCACTTTGTTTGTGATCATAGCATTCTCTCGTTAAGAACGGAAGGCTCTACCTTCCATAAGAACAAAAGGAACCTTGAGCACAATTCGGAGCACTCATCTTGAGCAAAGCGCAAACATTCATTGCGCTACACCTTACATACAGTATACGTTCTGGTTCGAGACACCCACACCCTCCCGAAGGTCATTTTACTACCTCGGGTGAGTGGTGGTTGGCTCCGTCAAAATGTGGAGTATTCACACCTCCCGAATCAGTGCTTCATTTGTCGACAGATGGGCCATCTTGCAAAGGCTTGTCCACGGAGGCGGCCTTGACTTGCGGCACAGACCCAGCCCCAACCTCCTAAGGTTGGCCAAACACAACAAGCAAAGACACTGGGAGCTCAGGCAGGTTCTTCCTCCGAGCCTTGCGTCTAGGCAGAGGAGGGCTGGCAATAGGTCCGTGGTCGATGTCTCCAGGGACCACCACGTCAGTTCGACACCCTTGGTGGTCGCCCTACACCATGCCAGCAACAATGGGTTCCCATAGGGGAACGTTTCGACCCCTTACAGCAAGATGAGCACACAGATACCCCATGCCACAAGACGGACACCACGTGCCAATAGAAAAGAACAGACTACACAGACTTTTGACCATAACTGAACTAGAGAGAGAGAGAGAGAGAGCACACGCGGCAAGGAATGGCGGAATTCCACCCCAAAGAGTATTGGCCCCAAACCTTGGCGTGCCTTTCGATATTTCTTTATATTGCTTCAACTGAGTACAATGTCAGTACTCCAATCCCTACACCTTCACACTAAAGCATGTCAGAGAATGAGCCCTCTGCACATATTTGAAGGCCCTTGGCCTTGAAAAGCAGTTACATGAGCAGTTGTCAAACTCAATTGGACCCAAAAACACTAGCGTCAAAAGCTACCAGCGCGTTTTGCGGAAATCTGTATAGCTCTGCCACGTCAGCAGTCAGTGCAACACAAATGCTCATATATGCATGTTACAAGACACAACGAACAGCGCCGCTAAGCAATCCCCCGACACATACGATCTACGATATGAAGCTACTCAACGACTACCTCATCACTCCCCCCGCAAAACCTAAAAAGGTCCGGGCCATCACTTCAAAGGACTGGTACAACCAAACGCTCGCCAAATCGCAGTCTGCGTCGTTTGGATGTTCAAGCATACGACCAAACGCTCCCCAAACATATTGTCTACGTCGTTCGAAGGTTTCCCAACATACAACGGAACGCTCCCCAAACATCCCGTCTACGTCATTCCAAGGTTCAAACAATACCAAAACAACATTTCTCACTACTCCCGAGAGTAAATCACCAATCAATGAAACCAGTATTAAAACCCGATTCAAACAGTTCAAATCTGCACCAAGACATGTTTAAAACAGATAGCATCCATTCAGGCTTGCCCTTCTGCATCACGGTGATGGTTCGGTTTCGAACCTGGAGAGTCGCATCATTCTTGTCCTGCTAGGGCATGCCCAAGAGATCTTCGCAGTTGCCCAACTTCATAATGTAGAAATCAGCTTTTCCATGATAATCTTGGATAGTCACTGGAAGAGCACCAATGAGCAGTACCACTTTCTGAGTTTGCCCCATGGCTAGCTCAGCTTCAATTTCTCCACCCTCTGCATCATAATCAAAGTGCATCTGCTTCAAGAATTCTGGATGGATGAAGTTCTCTGTAGCTCCGAGGTCAAAGAAAATAAGGACTTTCAAGCCGTTGACTTTACCATATGCTCGACACAATTCATTTGTACTCTCAAGGAGTATGCCATAGATATCACGGACTAGTCCAATAGCGGGTCTAGCTCTCTTGGCTGGAGGTGACCTTGAGGATCATTCTGTCGTGGGAGCATAAGGTTGCTCTAAAGACGTCGAGGCTCGCTCAGGACATGTAGTAAATGTATGCCCTGTTTGAAAACATCCGAAGCATCGGCCTTCTTGTAAAATGGTTTCTTGTTGACGTTGTGTCAGACGAGGCCTTTTGAGGTTGGGTGTCACGAGACTCCCGAGAATTTGTTCGTTGTTGTCGAGAGTTGTGGTTAGTGGCCAGAGGTTCTTCTATGGTAAACTCCAGCTTTCCCTTCATCAGTTTGTAGCCAACCGCGGCATGGTCCATAAGCTCTTGCATGGTGGAGACTTGCTTGGAGAGACAATATTCCTGCAATGGTGGTGGTAGTCCAATAGTGTATCGCTCACATCGGGCCTCCAAGGGAACGAGCCTAAAGAAGGATACCAGAAGGTATACATCGAGAAACCTTTGGTTATAGTCGTCCATGGTCTCCGTGGCAAGCATTTTGAAATTGCCCCATTTTGCCAAGATACGGACTTCAAACATAGAAGTCATATAACTGCATGCAAATACTGTCTTGAAAGCTTGTCAGGTCCTTGGAGCATGCGGTTGTGTCGCGATTGAACTCCATCACTGCATACAACCACAACATCGACGGAATATAGTTACCCGGAATGGGAAATCGAAACGGGGAACAGCAACCGATAGGAACTACCATCCCCTGTTTCGGACACTCACGTCTGAAACACGGAACGGGGATTCGTAACGGGAAGCTAGATTGGGAACAGGGAATGGCAACCTGAAAATGGCCATTCCCTATAACTATGCGCCGGAGGCTCCATCAGAAGATTTGGACTATTCTAGCACGACATGGGAGACGTCCAGTACGACTATTTACAGAGGTGAACATTGATGATGCTCTTCAGCAACTGATGCAATACTTTCTCGGACAACACCCGATGCCGAGCATCCTCAAGCATTGATGATGATGACGATTTTAGTTTTTTGACTTTACTTTACTTCATTTTTATTTTGTACCTAGACATTGTATTAGATCCACCAAGATTGTATCAATTTGGTCTCATAGGTCATTTTGGCCTTTTAAAGACGTTTAATATAACATTTCATTTTATTTTTATTTTCTCCCTCTATTCAAGTTGTTTGCAATTTTCTCACGTGTATTGTTGTAGATTTTTGGCTTGGAGTGTCCAAGTCTATTACACGTTACATTCCCTTTGCACCTAAATTAGTTCTTGATCAAAGAGTCAAGAAGTCTCAAAAGACTTCACCCCAACTATTTAATCAAGCCGAAACATCGATCTAGGTCCTTAGTCGAGTGCTACTTAGGAACCAGTATGATCGTCAATGAGTCGTTTCCATCCAAGAGTTCAATTAAGAAATCCTATAAATAGGACCCTAGGCTCATTTGTGAGCTATCTTGTGTGATCACCACACTTAGACTCTATGCCCTTGGCAGCTCTACCTGCAAACCCGTTTGGTATGGGCTTGGTGGTATGAAGCACCAGCCCTTGTGGTAGAGGCTAGCCCGTGGCCCCGTTGGCTGCAGGCTCTAAGGCTCAAGGGTGAGCCCGTATTGGATCTATGGCTGGGAGATGAGTCTGATGTTCGCTCTCTACATTCATTATGCATTAGTGTGGCTTCTGCCATGTCATGTGTGCAGGATGGATCCAGTAAGGGACTAACATGCCATAACTTAAAAAGTTCTTGATTCCAAGAGAATAAGCCATAGTGGTAAGCCTGGGTGTCAAGTGCAACACAAGGGTTTAAGGATTTTAGCTTAGATCTAGTACTTCGCACATGCCACAAACACAAGGTTACTTTACTTCAATGGAGAAAACTGAATTGAACACAATGTGTGTGTGTGTGTGTGTGTGTGAGAGAGAGAGAGAGAGAGAGAGAGAGAAAGAGAAATGACACCGAATGTCGGGTCCCAACCACCCTCAAGGGCCGCCTTGCTCTGTTGCCAGAGCAAGTACTTGCATTCGATTACTTGCATAAATGCTACAATGCTGAAATGCTAATGCTCCATGCAAAAATGAAGGTCGATGATGTTGATGCAAATACGCTAGGGCTAACTCTAATGTTGAAGACGGATCTTCAAAACACTAGGTTGAATCTAGTATTATTGATGCTAATGATAAAGGCTAGGGCTGATCTGCCGATACTATGGGTACTTGACTAAAGTGCTAGAGATGGTGCTAGCCGTGGTGTTGAGGAAAAGGAAAACGCACGGGAGTTGCTGGGTACTGGGTACTGGTCTTCAGATGCTCCAAAGGGGGGACAAAAGGGGTTGCTTATATAGGTTTTTCTGCCATTTTCCCTACCTACTTTTTATGAATGTCATGTCAAAATCACTTATTAACAAATGACTTAAATGACTGTTCATATACCCATATGCTTAAGTGACCGCATTGTGCAAGTGAGGGTATGCAACTATGACCCGCCGGATCATGCACGTCCTAGAGGCTCACAAAGTACCAAAAGATCCCCAAGCTAACCGAGACTAACGCTGACCTATAGCAATAGCTTATCCACGTGGCTCAAGTACAATGTGCACATGACACTGAGTGTTTGAAGTAAAGTCTCTGTGGATTGAGTCTCTACTATCCAAACTCATCTTTTGGAGCAAGTGCATGCTTTTTCATTCCCCAATCCTGCAAATTGTCCATTGTATTGTATCTAAGTCCTTAGTTGAAATATTCTTGCATCTAATGTGGTCTGTAAACCTAATAATTACTTGGAAGGCTGGGGCAACCTTCTTTGTACACCATTCATGTAGGTCACTACTTAGGTGACAAATAAAGGTAATCAAATCGCAATGGATGGTGTACAGTTCAATGGCCATCCTCATGCCTACGGGTTTATAATCGCCTACAAATTCAAACTATATCATCATCACAAACGATGTATGGCATGTAGTTAGTGGTCACTAGGGATCGAGTTTACAGCACGCTACAAAACTAGTCAGCCGTGCACCCGAAAGATAGTGTAATTCCAATTTCCAACTTACTACCATGTTGATGGGCCGCACCACCAACTACATTTTCAAACCAACTCTATATAAACCATAAATCATTGTCAAGGAAGCCCAATGACCCTCTTCACTCATATAACCTTTGTATCATTACTCCTCGCAGTGATTGATCTCGTTCTATATGAGTGTTAGATACTCAAATTCCAACGGCTGTCCAAGTATATTGATTGATTATGGTGTTAACCATCCCTGTCACACTGTAACAAATTGATGACGTGGCAGTACTGCCCGAACACACAAGGATGACGTGGCAGTAATTGTACCGACTCACTGTACGACAACTTACGTGGTAGCCAATACGGCTCCCCATGAAATGCGCTGACAGGCTGGTAGTATAGACGCCCGTAAAACACGCTGACAGGGTGCGGGTGCTGACGTGGCAGATTGTATGGAGTTCCGCTTGTTGCGCTGATGCCTTTTCTGGCAGCTTTTGGAGCCAATTGCTTTTTGGAACAAGTTGCCTTTGGGATTATTGCTTTTAGGAACCAATTGCTTTTGGGTTCAACTTCCTTTGGGGCTCTGCTTTTGGCATCCCTTATAAGAAGAAAAGGACCCAAGGGGCCTCACTCTTCAGGGCATCTAGACGCAGAGTTTGAGAGCAAAGGACCCCTCAGGTGTTGTACTTTGCTCGAGCATTAGTATAAAAGAAATACCGAAAGAGGCACTAGTCTTTGGGGCCAATCTCTCTGGGCACAGAACTACGTCAGGCCGTGTCGACTCAAGTTTTTAAAGTTGTGAAGTATTTTAAGTGATTTACTCGAGTGTCGGGTCGGATTCTCTACTTGGTGTAAGGTACAGCGGAATGAATGTTTGAACTTTGCTCAAGATGAGTGCTCCGAACTGTGCTCAAGGTTCCTTTTGTTCTTATGGCAAGGAGAGCCTTCCGTTCTTAATGAGAGAGTGCAATGGACACAAACAAAGTGAATGGACACTGTGCGTGAAAGTGTATGAGACTCAGAGATAGAGAGAGAGAAGAGAATACGACACCAGAGACGTATAACCCTCCTCCGAAGGCCCCACTCTCGTTGGCAAGAGTGGTCTACGATTGACAAACTGGTACAAAGTGAATGCATGTGACTGATGCAAGGCTAGGCTAGATCGATGTCGACGACGGGGATAACGAGACCGATCTAAGGGCTGAAAATAGGTGCTCTTGTCCTGCTGTCCAAAAACACCAGGGGCTGAAATCTGTTACTGCTGAAAAGGCAAGAAAAACGCTGGTTTGCTGGTCTTTATTTGATGAAATTTTGCTGTTGTGATGAGGCTGAAAATGCTATGGAAATGGGGGCGACAATGGCCTACTGAAAACCCCAATGGCTGAGATCAATGGCGATGATTGCTTGGATGAAAAACGCTAGGGCTGAGAGGACTTGGCGATGAAGCTATGGCCGAAAACGCCAAGTACTGGGATCTGATGGCGAGGATGACTTGCTGATGAAAAACGCTAGGTGAAGGGGGTGTCTTGCTTGGAGGGAAAACACCACCAAGGGAGGGATCTTGCTGAGAAGTTGCATGTTGAGCAAGGTGCTCATGCTGCCTCTTCTGCCAATTAGTGCTAGCCTAGGTTTCTTTATATACAAACTTACTCAATTTGCCCTACCTACTTTCCAACAAAAGTCGCTTAAAAATAATAAGTGAAAAATGTCAAAAATAGGCTAAATGCACTGGAAAATTCCCCTGAAGGATTATGATGGATTCTGATGGGAATGCTTATGATCATGCTATGTGCAACCAGAGGATATGCATCTATTCTAAGTGTTTGGACATGCACGGTCTACGAACAGACTCACAAAAGTGCCAGATCACTTCCTATTCTAGACTGGCTTGACTGAACTGAACCCTAGTCATGTTGTAGCTTGTCCACGGACACATAGAGTTGGATGTGTCACGTGAAATCCCCTCCTTTTCAAAGTGAGGTACTGGTACCGAACTGTATGGCGTCAAGGGAGATCGCCAACAACATCCGGAATCCTTGAAAGGACTCTTCGCCGGTCCACGCTGAGGTGTGGGTCGTGCGATACTTGAACTTCATAAAGGTTTGCAACGCTTGCTTCTTTGGGCCGCGCCGAAAGCGACACAAAAATCATCTGTAGCTCCTTCAATGCTTCAACTTTGTCTATGGACGTAGGTCCAGCTTCTTCAAGAATCTCTAAGGCTGAAAACTCTTGAAACCACTTCCAACACAAAAACATGAACATACCTATTCCATGTAAAGTGAGTGGAGAAAATCTGGTCTTCCTAAAAGACTGTGCATGCAATGTAGATGAACAATTAGATGGAGTGCCAAACCGTTCACCACACACACGCAATCAATGAGATCGAATCTTGTCTTCCTGATCTAAATCAATCAACTGTGGCAATTCACAACGGAAAGCCCATGCTTGGTGCTCATACTTTCATGTGCTCTTTCTACAACTGTGTCGTGCCAAGGAAGAGACATGGAACGTGACTTCCTTGAATGCAAACTTTTCAACTTTTCATGAACAACCCGCATACATTCGTGCTCATTCATGAGAGAAACGTGCTCAACGAACAAATGTCATGCCTAGGAAAAGGGATCACATAAAGACGCTGACGAAAATACAGGAAACGATCACGAATGAAACACTCGTACAATGCGTGCGTACTAATCATGCGAACACATAATACTTCCTGTGAGGGCTCTTTGGACCTAGGCTCCAGAGCCAAGATCGATTGATCGAATCTGCAACGAGGTTAGCTTCGCTAGAAAAAGCATCAACTAACTCATCATCCTTGTGAACAATCACATCATCTTCATGCAAATCATCCTACTTGTGAGAAATCACATCTTGATCATGCAAATCATCATGCTTGTCATTGTCATCCAAATCATCATGCTCATCATTATCATTCAAATCATCATGCTTGTCATTGTCATTCAAATCATCATGCAAATCCTGTGTGTCATGCTTTGGAGAAGAAGAGACTAAGAGAGTCTCCTTCTCCTGAATCCTTTCAATCTTCGCCTGCACATTAGCAATGAGAGAGAGAGAGAATGAACCAACCTCCTCTCCACGAATGACAATGGGAGAGTCACTTTTGGCATTGAAAATGAACATATTTTCCGCCCAATCAATGAGAGGGTTATGCTCACGAAACCATCGAATGCCCAAAATCATATCACATCCTGAGAGAGGAGAGACGAAAAAAATTCTACGGAAACCAGCTTATTGAACTATAAACAACACATCAAGGCACTCTTTCGTGATGAGAGAGTCCATACCGGGAGCGAAGCCAGAGACCTCGAGAGGAGATTTTTGACTAACCTCCTCTAGACGGGCTCTCTCAACAAGAGAGACTGATCACATCATGCATACTGCCTGGGTCAAACAATATGACAAAACGCTGCCCCATCATATGACCATAACATTTAATGAGAGACTCATCAATGGGAGGGTCAAGAGAAACGTGGGGCACACTCGTGTTATCAGTAATTGCATTGATAGAGGAAGGGGGTTTTGTGGATTCTTTAGATTCATTAGAGTCAAGCTTAGGACATGTTTTTTTTATGTGACCCTTAATGTGACAATGAAAACAACGACCTTCCTTAGAATAAGTGCTTTGCTCTTCCGACCTGATGTATCCTCCTAAAATTCCTTGTGCTATCTTTTCATCTGGAGTGAGCTTAAGTTTAGCAATTGTGTTAGCTTTACCCTTAGGTTCATTGGAAGAGTTCTTTTCTGAGAGACTGTTGGAAGATTGGTTAGAAGAGTTACCGTTCTTACCATTCTTACCGTTCTCAGGGTTCTGAGAAGTCTGGGAGGTACTTGTCGAAGTCTTGTTCTCCTTAGGCTTTCCCTTGTTGTGCTTCACTCTTGTGCGAGAGCAATCACTACCGCCTTGTTGAGATCGATTGGATCAAGTACCTCGACATCATACTTGATATACTCGTCCAATCCGTAAAGGAATGCCTCTTTGCGCTCATCATCCGACTTGCGTAATTGGGTACCTAGTTGCAAAACACGATTAGAGAAAGACATAACCGGCATACCATTTTGCTTTAGAGCGCGCCAATCATCCTTTAATCGTGCGAGGTACTGAGGTGGCATAAACTGCGCCTTGAGCTTGTCTTGGAAATCAGCCCACTTGAAGGAAAGGGGCGTGAATTCGTCGGCTTCCTCTAGGTGCGCGGCTACCTGTGTCTCTTGCCATGCGTGGTACCAATTGATGGCATCACCGGCAAGGTGCATAGCTGCCATCAAAACCTTGCTATTCCATGTCTTCTTAGTTGTCGCAAAATAAGCATTAAATTGATGCAACCAAGAATGAATAACCGTAGCATCCATCTTACCATCATACTTATTGAAAGTCAACTTCTCTGTGACTAGGTTGTTGGAGTCCGCATCCCGGCTTGCGCCACTTGAGGAACTACCAACATCTTTGGCTGGCTCGAGCTTCGAAGCGAGAACATGTCGTACCAACTCTTGCATGCGTTGTTCACTCTGTACCGCACGCTTGACCTGTCGTACTTCCGCCGCCACGCACGCTTGATCACGCTCACACTCAAAGGTGTCTTGTCTTAGTTGGCGTTCACGCTCCAAGGTGTCTTGTCTTAGTTGGCGTTCATGCTCCAAGGCTTCCTGTCGTTCTGCTTTTCTTTCTAGTTGTGCCATCCCAACGCGAGTCATTTCTTGTTGTTGTGCCATCATCGACTTGACCATCGCCTCCATAGGATTTGGTACAATTCGTGGCGTAGATGGAGAAGGGGGAGGGTCGGAAAAACCTCCTAGTGGGAAAAATTCTTCGTCGTCTCTCTCATGCTCATCATTTGTATGCGAAGTATCCATTCCGCTTCGCATGATGACCATGCACTATGATCTTTGGTTCTTAAGGTCACGAGGAACTTGGGTTCTTGCGGGTCTTGGGTTCTTGGGTTCTTGAGGATCTTGAGGTCTTGAGGTTCTTGAGGGTCTTCTTTTTCTTGCAATCTGTGTTTGAGAAGGATCTTCTCTTCACCCAAGTTCTACTGTTTTCCGCAGGCGCACCCCATGGCGGCCTTGCGCTCACACCAAGGTTGCTTTTTCCTACCTCACGTCGATTGGCCGGCCGCTAAGTGCACGGTCCGCTCTCAATGAGTGAAAAGAAGCACAAGGGGAGGCTCGACAAGCCCTTCTTTCTTGGGATTCATGTCACTCTTCGAAAACACGATTAGGAATCGACACGCCCAAGCGAACTTGGGTTCGTGCGACCACAACAAGCAAAATTTATTTCGAAAGCCTAAGTGGCTAAATAAACACTAAGCGAGCGACTACACACTTTTGCAAGGTAGAGTGAGAGAGGAGAGAGAGAGGGAGATGGAGGTGGGAAGGGGGTAAAAATGCCACAAGGTTAACACCAAACGCGTTTCGCATAAAAGCTCTTCAGTGGTGTAACCCAAACAAGAGGTGTAGGTGGGTTTAAATAGGAAACCATCTAAGAAGGTGGAGGGGTTTCCAATGAGGTAGGTACAAGGTTTTAAAGGGAGAAGAGGCCTCTTTATTAGAGGAGGAAAAATCCCTATCAAGGGGTAGGAAAGAGAGAGAAGGGGGGATTTAAGGGAGAAAAAGGGATGGTTTAAGTGTGCCAATTACAAGATGGTACCAGGAGGTGGAGATTAGGACATAAATTAAATGGAGAAAAGAGGGGGGGGGGTTGAAATAGGAGTTTGTTTCTTTGGAATAAGGGGAAGAGGTCCAAGATAGCTTTAAGGGAGAAGAAGGTGGGGGAAAGAGAGGAGGGGAAGGTGAAGGGAAGATGAAGGGCAAGGTGTAGGGCTCTAACTAGAGAGAAGGTTGCCGAGGTTGAGCGCATTGAGCCAGCAGATGACTGGTTTGGTAGAGGGGGGGAGTTCGGAGTGGATTTCCAAGTGCTTAGAGAGAGGTTCGTTAATGGTTTTGGCTAAACTAAGCTGGCGGGTAAAGGGAGTAAAGGGGATTTTGACAATGAAAGGTGCTGCCTTCTTGAAGTTACTTCTCAAAAGGAAAGCGGGCCTAGAAGCATAGGTCACATAGAGAAAGCAAGCCTTAAGAAACGGTGCAGGGTAACCCTTAGCTCTAAGCCGGGAAAAGAAGAGGTTGCGAATAGAGATAAATCCCTCGAGCGAGCTTTCTCTAATGATATATCTTTTGAGCTCTGATAATATAAAAGCAATTTTCTGGTGTGTAGGGTGCCAAGACTGCCACAGGATATAGTTGTAGGAGTTGAGAGGCTTTTGGTGGCAGTGCGTGTCCAGAATCCCAGTAAAGTGGAAAGAGGGCCCTTTAAAGAAGTGAATGTCCAAAATAAAAGCTTCATGTGCGGAGATAGAGGGAGTAATCTTAATGTGTTCCTGGAGAGGATGTCCGTAGTCAAGGAGAAGATTTTTAAGGCTAGAGGGGGGGCCATCCCAAACCCCAAAAGCATCATCTATGAACCTTTTGAAGTAGAGGAGAGAAGGGGAAGAGATAAGGCTCTCTCCTTCCTCTAAGGAACATAAAAATAGACAAGCATACACCACCGCAAAGTTAGACCCCATTGCGGTGCCTTTTACTTCGTGCCAAAACTTCCCTTGAAAGGAGATGTAATGGTGGTTGAGAATGAGAGAGGCCAAAGACAGGATGAAGCTAACTTTTGGAACGGGAAAATGACCCTGGATAGAGTTTCTAAGTGCATAGAGCCCATCTTGGATAGGGATGCTTGGGTAGAGTGACTCTACGTCGAAAGTAAAGAGAGTAATGTGAGGAGAGAAAGAGATAGCGGCCAGGTTATGATGAGAGAATGAGAGTCCAGAAGGTGTTGTTTCTTGGCAAGGAGTATGGGGAAGAGTTGCACATGTAGCCACTTAGAGGCATTCTCTAAGGTATACCCCTTGTAGGAACAAAAAGGGCGGCCTACAAGGGTAGGTTTATGGATTTTAGGCAAAAGGAAGAAGGGACAAGGTTTGGGAGAAGATTGAGAGGAGGAGAGGATGTAGGATCTCTCTTTGGGGGGGAGGAGATGAAAGTGAGAAACAATGGAAAGAAGAGTGGATTGAACAAAAGGTAGAGGAGGTGAAGAGATAGGGGAGGGAGTAAGTGAGAGGGTCTAAGAGGTGGCGCAAGGCTTCTTTATTGTACCAAGATTGGGAGAGGATGACGGGGCCAAGGTTCTTATCCGCGGGTTTGATTACAATCTTTCGATCATTTTTAAGAGAGCAAACCGCTTTTAGTACGAGGGGTTTAGTACAAAAAGGGGGAGAATGGCTAAGGAGAGGTTTTAAAAGGGAGAGAGCATCCTCAAAAGAAAGTCGTATGGTGGTGGAGTGAGAAGGCGGGTTCCAAGAGGGATTGGGAATAGAAAAAGATGGAGGGGGAAGGAGTGCATTCTTTTTAGAAGTGGAAGAAGAGAGAGGGAGTGAATTTTTGAAAAAGATTTGGAGTTGTAAGCTTCTCTCAAGATTGCTATATGCCTCGAGTATAGAAGAGGGAGGTGGAGGAGGGGAGGGGGGAATGTAATTGAGTCCCAGACCCAAAATCTTGCGCTCTGCGGAGGAGAGGGGGCGATTCGCCATGTTGTGAAAGGAGAGGTTGGTTACTTTATTTTCAAAAGAGAAGATAGTTTGCTTACTTAAGGTCAAGATTTTGTAGAGAGGAGGGTTGGTGAGGGGAAGCCAGCATTTAAACCTTTTTCTAGCACCATGGTAAGAGAGAGGAAGAAAGGAGGAATTACATGGAGGAGGGATCCAAAGGTTAGGAAAGAGAGGGGTATGGGAGAAGAGCAAGTGGACCCAAGAAGAAGGGTGCTCTACCCCTATTTCGTCCTCCTCCATTGCAAGTTTTTTGAACCTCTATGATTCTTGGGGAGGCTATGCTTGGGATGGGGATGGTGTGGGTGGGGAAAAGGGGTAGAGGAATTACAAGAGTTAAGAGGATAATTGGGTGTTATCAAGAGGGGAGGCATAATGGTGGGTTTGGGGGAGGGGGAAGGAGAAAGGTGGTTCTTGGGGGAAGGGGTAGGGGGAAGTTTACAAGGGGTGGAGGAGAGGATCCCCGAGGCGAAGGATTTGGGTTTTTTGTAGGGTTGATGTAGGGGCCCCCTCATGAGAGGTTCTAGCCAAAGGGAGAGGTTTTTTAAGGTGGTTAACACGATGTGAGGCTTTAAAGTGCGGTGGCCTTTTCGAAGGAGGTGAGAGAAGGTTTTTCATTTGTGTGGTGACCTCATGGTGCACTAATTCTCCTACCGTTTCTTCCTTTGGTAGAGACTCCGCTTCTTCCAAAATGGTGGCTTGTGCTCTCTTCCTAGCATTATGGGCCGCCGAGTTTAGGGAGGAGGCCAAGTGGGTTTGGAGGATGGCATTTTGAAGTAGAGCATCAAACTCATGAAGCGATGAAAGCTTCCATGAGAGGAGTTGATTGGCCCATGCCGAAGGTTGGACTCTAGGAAAGGAGACGGAAGCAAGCTTCTTAGTTAGGTCCAAGAGCCTTTCTTCTACAAGGTCGCGGTATGAGTCAAAGCTTTTTTGAAGGTTGTTGACAAGCACACTTTGGGCAAGGATGTAGGCTTGGGTGCAATCCAATTGAAATTGGATATTGAGGGATTCGAGCTTGGCACTTAGGAGTGCTTGCGCTTGAGAGTCATCCAAGGAGAGGCGGGGGGGCTTCATACAAAGGCTAAGCGGAGCTTTTTGATTGGCGAGAAGGCTCTGCAAATGGGTGAGATGAGAGGTAGCTTGGTTTAGCTTATGGTTGAGGGTACTCTACTAAGGAGAAGGATACAATTTTATCAAATTCACAAGGCTTGTTGATGGCGGGGAGAATGGGTAGGTTCTCCACCATCGGATTGGTGGCAAGGGGTGGGGTAAAAGCCAAGGAAGAGAAGCTCGCCGAGAGAGAGCCAAAAGTGGTTGGAAAAGTGAGGGAAGGCCTAGAAAGGATGCCGCCTTGGCTAGATTTGGGAAAGGCGCCCTTACGTGATACAAAAGCCGCACTAGCAGTGCCAAAGGCTTGGATAGAGGGGAGGGAGAGTTGGTCGAGGTCTTCCAAGGGCAAGTTGGCCGTGAGCCCCCGAAGCTCCTCCGGACCGAAAAGGGTTTTCTTTGAAGAGGTTGGGAAGGGGGAGGTGGTTTGCCCCAGAGAGTGAAGCAACCCCGAGGGTGGGTTGAATAGGGCCGAAGCCGAGGTGAATCCGGGGAGGGGGAGGGAAGGGTTGGGAGGGTACGAGGAAGCCCAAGCATTAGCTTTAGCAAGAGTGGCCAAGGGGGTAGTGGTGTTTGTAGTTATAGGGTAAAGAGGGCTTAGAAGGTTGCCGGTGGTCGAGGGGGCCATGGGGGGAATCGCCATAGTGGAGCTATTCGAGGGCAAAAGCTCAAGCGGGCTGTTGGGAGAGCCCACAGCTCCCTCAATTTCCATGGCCATAGCCGCTGCATGGAAAGGGTTAGTTGCCGACGAGGATGGGGGAATGGACTCCATATAGCGCTGTGCTGTAAGAACCCGCACCACGCTGCAGTGTTTGTAAGAAGCCGATTAGTTGCAACAGTGAGGCGTCGTGCAGCCTTTAACTACCAAGGAGGCACCCTTGACTTTGCGGTGAAGCCGAATGTCGCGGCAGTGAAGCCGAATGTCGCAGCAGTGAGGCGCAGTGAATCCTTGTACTTCCAAGGTGGCACCCTTCTTATACAAGGTCGTGGTCGTCGAAAAAACCGCAAGCATACACCGTCGCCGACTGCAATCGTGAATGCAGAAATTAGGTGGCGCTGACATGGAGAAAGAAGCAGCAGTACTCCCAGAGCAGTGTGCGGAGGACCCCGGCAAGGAGTTTAAGGTTCCCTGGGGGTGGCGGTGAAAGGAGTGACCTTCCTGCCGATATTCCAGAGCCGAGACAGGTGGTTAATACCCTACGGCACTTCTGCGTTTAGAGGGTTGTGAAGCAAGCGGTGCCGCCCGACACGAAGCTGCCGCACAGAGGCCCGCACCAGTAGAGCCGCCTGTCACTCGCGCGTGAGCGAGGAGAAAGGAGTGCGCCGTTTCTCGAGTGGGGCAGGACATCAGCGCTCAATAGAACGCCCGAGGCCGAGAAGGTGGCGGTGCTCAGCGATTAAAGCACCCACCCCGAAGCCTCTCCGGATGGTGGTGAGTATTGGTAGGTTGATACCCGCGCACCACGGCCCTTCAGAGAGCAGAGAGCTGGGGAGGTACGCAGCACCTTGTTGTATTGTTTTCCAGAAGGCGGTGAGAAGAGGTTGGCGCCTTCGCACTATTGTACTACAACGAGCAGAGAACCGGGGGTCCTCGGCGTCGTGAAACTAGCAGTTGCTGTGAGCAGGTCAGCGCTGGTTTGCAAGCAAGTGCTCAACTGGTTGTAACCCTTATGAGGGCAAAACGCGTTTGGTGTTAACCTTGTGGCATTTTTACCCCCTTCCCACCTCCATCTCCCTCTCTCTCTCCTCTCTCACTCTACCTTGCAAAAGTGTGTAGTCGCTCCCTTAGTGTTTATTTAGCCACTTAGGCTTTCGAAATAAACCGGCATACCATTTTGCTTGAGAGCACGCCAATCATCCTTTAATCGTGCGAGGTACTGAGGTGGCATAAACCGCGCCTTGAGCTTGTCTTGGAAATCAGCCCAATTGAAGGAAAGGGGCGTGAATTCGTCGGCTTCCTCTAGGTGCGCAGCTACCTGTGTCTCTTGCCATGCGTGGTACCAATTGATGGCATCACCGGCAAGGTGCATAGCTGCCATCAAAACCTTGCTATTCCATGTCTTCTTAGTTGTCGCAAAATAAGCATTAAATTGATGCAACCAAGAATGAATAACCGTAGCATCCATCTTACCATCATACTTATTGAAAGTCAACTTCTCTGTGACTAGGTTGTTGGAGTCCGCATCCCGGCTTGCGCCACTTGAGGAACTACCAACATCTTTGGCTGGCTCGAACTTCGAAGCGAGAACATGTCGTACCAACTCTTGCATGCGTTGTTCACTCTGTACCGCACGCTTGACCTGTCGTACTTCGGCCGCCACACGCGCTTGATCACGCTCACGCTCAAAGGTGTCTTGTCTTAGTTGGCGTTCACGCTCCAAGGTGTCTTGTCTTAGTTGCGTTCATGCTCCAAGGCTTCCTGTCGTTCTGCTTTTCTTTCTAGTTGTGCCATCGCAACGCGAGTCATTTCTTGTTGTTGTGCCATCATCGACTTGACCATCGCCTCCATAGGATTTGGTACAATTCGTGGCGTAGATGGAGAAGGGGGAGGGTCGGAAAAACCTCCTAGTGGGAAAAATTCTTCGTCGTTTCTCTCATGCTCATCATTTGTATGCGAAGTATCCATTCTGCTTCGCGTGATGACCATGCACTATGATCTTTGGTTCTTAAGGTCACAAGGAACTTGGGTACTTGCGGGTCTTGGGTTCTTGGGCTCTTGAGGATCTTGAGGTCTTGAGGATCTTCTTTTTCTTGCAATCTGTGTTTGAGAAGGATCTTCTCTTCACCCAAGTTCTACTCTTTTCCGCAGGCACACCCCTTGGCGGCCTTGCACTCACACCAAAGTTGCTTTTTCCTACCTCACGTCGATTGGCCGGCCGCTAAGTGCACGGTCCGCTCTCAATGAGTGAAAAGAAGCACAAGGGGAGGCTGGACAAGCCCTTCTTTCCTAGGATTCCTGTCACTCTTCGAAAACACGATTAGGAATCGACACGCCCAAGCGAACTTGGGTTCGTGCGACCGCAACAAGCAAAAAAAATTCTTGTGATTCCTGTGGTTCTTTGCTTGAGTGATACGGAACACTGCCAAAGCTCTGATACCAATGTAAGGTGCAACGGAATGAATGTTTGAACTTTGCTCAAGATAAGTGCTACGAACTGTGCTCAAGGTTCCTTTTGTTCTTATGGCAGGGAGAGTCTTCCGTTCTTAATGAGAGAGTGCAATGGACACAAACAAAGTGAATGGACACTGTGCGTGAAAGTGTATGAGACTCAGAGATAGAGAGAGAGAAGAGATACGACACCAGAGACGTAAAACCCTCCTCCGAAGGCCCCACTCTCGTTGGCAAGAGTGGTCTACGATTGACAAACTGGTACAAAGTGAATGCATGTGACTGATGCAAGGCTAGGCTAGATCGATGTCGACGACGGGGATGACGAGACCGATCTAAGGGCTGAAAATAGGTGCTCTTGTCCTGCTGTCCAAAAACACCAGGGGCTGAAATCTGTTACTGCTGAAAAGGCAAGAAAAAACGCTGGTTTGCTGGTCTTTACTTGATGAAATTTTGTTGTTGTGATGAGGCTGAAAATGCTATGGAAATGGGGGCGACAATGGCCTACTGAAAACCCCAATGGCTGAGATCAATGGCGATGATTGCTTCGATGAAAAACGCTAGGGCTGAGAGGACTTGGCGATGAAGCTATGGCTAAAAACGCCAAGTACTGGGATCTAATGGCAAGGATGACTTGTTGATGAAAAACGCTAGGTGAAAGGGGTGTCTTGCTTGGAGGGAAAACACCACCAAGGGAGGGATCTTGCTGAGAAGTTGCCTGTTGAGCAAGGTGCTCCTGCTGCCTCTTCTGCCAATTAGTGCGCTAGCCTAGGTTTCTTTATATACAAACTTACTCAATTTGCCCTACCTACTTTCCAGCAAAAGTCGCTTAAAAATAATAAGTGAAAAATGTCAAAAATACGGAAAATAGGCTAAATGCACTAGAAAATTCCCCTGAAGAATTCTGATGGATTTTGATGGGAATGCTTATGATCATGTTGTGTGCAACCAGAGGATATGCATCTATTCTGAGTGTCTGGACATGCACGGTCTGCGAACAGACTCACAAAAGTGTCAGTTCACTTCCTATTCTAGACTGACTTGACTGAACTGAACCCTGGTCATGCTGTAGCTTGTCCACAGACACACAGGGTTGGATGTGTCACGTGACACTTGGGGTGCCCAAGCTTGTGACACACACCACCCCCTCCCTTTTACCTTCCAACACTTGATAGGTGTCACATCGTGTTACCACTTAGCATTATGGAGCCCCATGTGATCATTCATAAGTTCTCTCTCTCCTTCCCAAGGAACTCAAAGGAACAAGGGAGCTTGTCACTACTAAAGATATAAAATTCCTTGATGGTGGCATTCTAGGTTGCATCTCATTATTCAATAGGCCATACTGCCTATACATGCAATTTTAGTCCATTTCGCCCATTATTAGCTTTCATGCTGATGTGACCTATTTTTAGCTGATGTGACACATTTATCAACATTTTCACCATGTGTTAATAGTGTTGGATGATGTGGAAATTTTATAAGTAATCAGCCCTTAATTGGGGTGCCCCAATTTTGCAAGACTCTAGGTCACTTTATCAGCATAGAAGTGACCCTCTGCCCCTCCTCATTATCCAATTGTATAAGCACTCTCTTGAGATACTGTGTTATTGGTCTTGGGTCAATCACTCCTACTCCCATTGTGTTTTCTCCTCTCTCATGTGTTCCTCTCTACATTCCTTCATCCACCTTTACTTCATGACAAAGATTGATTTTGATTCCTTGTCCCTCTCATCTCTTCTCTCTACCATAGTTTTTCCATACGTCAACTGCACGTCGGACACACACGGGTACGGAAGTACGGATGAAACTACCGGGAAATTCCACTACATAGGATGCTTAAAAGCCCACATACTACACCACCATGTTTTAAACTTTATACACAAACACAAAACATTCAAAAATTAGAATTTAGAGACTAGCTTGTGGGCACGGGAAAAGTTGAAGGTGAGCAAGAGAGGGCGAGAGGATGGGCTGGCACTGATTCGCAGCTCGCAGTTCACTGATGTGCTGCAATGCCTGCATAACAAAGTCGGCAGCCCAACTCGCGTGGCCAAAAAACTGTAGGCGATAAATTTTTGCCCCAATTTTTTGGCCGGGTACGGAATCACTTTCCGTACGTTTCCGTCTGTACGGCTGGGCAACCACACGGGTACGAAAAAAACTAGGCTCTCTATAACATCTCTACCTTTTAATGACCCGACTTGTATGATGAGTGGTATAAAGTATGCCCTCACGTATGGAGGCGCTAAAGAACTAAGTTGCAGCTAGAGTTTATGATTGGACCACCACCACCTACGCCATTATATCATGCATACAACACTAATTGAGGATTTTGATAAAAATATGTAAATAGCAAACCTCTGCACATGCAAATGCAAATTTGCTATGCAAGAATTTTCCTGCCCTTATAACAACATTTTTTGAGCAATATGGACTTTCTAATCATAGATCCTTCCATAAAGTTGATGTGGAGAAACACAAGATGCAGATAGTGCACGAATTTGTAGGACGCCCCACATAAAAAGTCTTACAGCTGGACAAAGAGATCTCATTGATTTCTCCCTGGGGAGTTAAAATATATATCCGCGCCTAGCCCATCCCAAATAGATCAAGAGGGAGACAGCAAGGGGCAGGTCTGCTAGGCACATACTTAAGACTAAGAAGACTATGGCCATTGGCCACTTCCACAAAATCTAGGTCATTACCACCTAACGTGAGACTTTCCTTCCCTTCTCCACTAATATCAAGGCACAAAGAGGCAGTCTTGTGATTTTCAAGCAATACCACTTTGCTTATCGTTTAGTAAGAAGGATATCTTTTGTTGTCGTCTATCTTCTTCAGACAGCCAAGTTTTCGCTTTATCTCTCTTTCATTCCACATGATACTGTGCTTTTGGCTATTTTGACAAATCTTAAAAGATGAATATAAGCCATCTCTCTCTCTCTCTCTCTCTCTCTCTCTCTCTCTCTCTCTCTCTGACCTGGATCTAGCGATGTTGCCACAGACCATGCACTTGTGACGTTTCCGGCCTCGCATAGTGAGAGGCTTCACGCTTACAGGCTCAGCTGCTACCATGGCTGGTGGCGGTGAAGGCTTGGACAGGGGCTTGCTGATGGCAGGTTCACCCATCGCAGCTGTTCGAGTGGAAATCCAGTCACTGCTCAGTCTCATGTAAGCTTTTTTTTTCTTCTTTTTTTTTTTCTTTTTTTTATTGACGCACTAGAGCTTATCCCTTCCTAATATTAGCCATGAAACAAGGGGATTTGAACCCACACCCTCTAGGTGAGAGGCCAAAGCCTTACCGTTAGACCAACTCTTTGGCGACGGCTCATTTTTTTTTGTTGGCAATGCCTTTTGGCATAAAGGGAGGGTGTATGTTTCTTAACACTATTTGACACGGTATTAGATGCCCAAGGCGGTGGGAAGCGCACAAATCTCGAAGCGGGGATAGTGCAACACCTCAAGGATAGAAACCTGGTGAGCTAACCATGCAAGCTCATGCAGTTTGTTGAAACCCATGTAGGTCCACATAATTATAAAGTTAGTCCCTGTTTATCTCTCCATGTCCTTGTTTACATTTTCGCATCTGACATCCGCACGTGCCTCTATTTTCGTTCGTCTCCGTTGTTGATCGCACCGCCTGGACTTCATTTGAGATCCCATGTCAAATAGTGTTGAGCATGTATGCTGAGGGAGTTTGAGGGAGTTTCAACCCGTGTACAACGGAGTACCCTTCAAATTTTAGAAGATTTTTACTTTTCTTCTCTTTAGAGCCGAGTCTCATTGTATACTAATAATTTTTGTGAGATACACTTAATATTTTAATAAGTCACCCATCATGTCAATCACTTTAGTGATACGAGGGAGATAACTCCCATAGAAATAGTAGAGCTACAAATCCATTTGAATTTGTTTGTATTAAGAGCCTATAAAACATACTAACCAATCAAAAATCACTCCCTCTTCCTCGTGAACGTACACTTTCACCTCTTCAATAAACTTTTAACATATTTGGTAAGTGAGAGCTCAAGCTTTTCTTGTCACTCTTTGTGCAGGACTACCTGGATTATTTATTCAACCCTTAATACTACTAATATTTTAATGCACCAACGGGACTCTACTCTTAATCCATGGTTTCTCTTCTTCTTCCTCCTCTCTCTCTCTCTCTCTCTCTCTCTCTCTCTCTCTCTCTCTCCCAATTGGAATGAAAGGCAATGTCAACATACATCTCTAGATGCCTTGGTTAATTTCTTTCCTATTGTTGGATGAAGAAAACTAGTGCATGCACCACCGAGGGACCGATAGTTTGTGGACAAAATTCTTTTTTTTTTTTGTATTGTTGTTTTTAAACCATTTACTTATACACAGAAGAAAAAGATAGTTCAAAAGAAAGCTGGCTTTAGACAAGGTACAAGGAATAGCACAAAAATGACTTAGTCTTTGATTCATTTGTGTACATAATTATGAGAATGAGGTATCATTATAGTGATTTTATTCATGGGATAATCCGCAATGATTGTCTAGAATGTGAAAAGGGTCAGGTACATCAATGACAGACAACAACATTTTATTTAAAAAAATCCTAAGAGAAGATAGAGTCATCACCTGCATCCATGTAAACATGACAACAGATACCTTAGTCTTGACTACGTATTACAGGTGTCAATGGACCCTACCAATTGTTATATATCCATCTTACAACCTTTTTAAACTTAAACCTACTATCCAAATTAAATGTGAATTTTTAAAGTAGTTTTGCTTGTCTTTTTATGTAATTATCATAAAATATAATGGAAATGGGCTATGAACTTTGAGAGTAGCGGAATTAGGAAATTAGATAAAGCACTTTTGTGAGATTACTTTGTGAGCATAGAGGGTGAACTCAATTGATGGTAGCAACATAAACATGGTACTTAGTTAACATGGCATGAACAATACTTTTGCAAGAGAGAGTTTTTAGAGAACATGACAACAGTTGAGGACCGGATTTATGCGGAGCCGGTCCCCCCTCCAATAGGCTTTTGTATTATAGATTCTCCCATGAAGAGAGACTTGGTATAATAAAATCTTTGTGTTCCTTGTGACCTAGGTGATGCTATGAAGATGGAAAGCTTCATGCATCACAAGCATAACATAAACTTTGTAAAAGCATTAACTATCCCAAGCTTCAGTTCCAAGGGCTCAAACACCTTCAAAGGTGGAGAGAGCTAGCGGGGAATGAGGGTAGGGAAGAGGAAGAAGAAAAATTCCATAGGAGAAAGAAATAGCTCATCACTTATCATCACTCTTCTTGCTAGCATACATAATAGCATAGTAATGAAAATGGAGAAGATGGTAAGCTTAAGCATTGAAGCATGGCTCTTGGTTGGCTTTGCATTTCATAGCCAAGAGTGTTGGTGTAGGCTCTCACTTCTCAACAAGCTTGGAGAAGAAGATGGAGTTCCTCTACTTTCACCAAGTGAGAATGTGTGAAAAATGAGTAGTGTGAGAGGGTGTTACTCCGAAGCACACCCCTTGCTTTCTTTTGTCGACCCCTCCTTTTTGCTCAAGCTTGGAGCTCATTGGACCCCTTTAAGGCTAGCCAATCACATGCACAATGCATTTAAAGCAACATGGGTAGCATTAGGACAAGTGTCCTCCTTATCTCTTTGAGAGAGAGAGCTTGAAAATATCTAGATATTTGTTGAATTGAACTAGAAGCTCATTGGACCCCTCTTTAGCCTAGCCAAGAGGATTCAGCACACCGTGTTGCTAAGCATAGGGAGAGTCTAACATGTGTCCATGTGCCCCTTGAAAAGGGGGTGCCCTTTGGGTGAGTGGAAGGTTAAGTCTAAGATCCCGCTTTTCCTCTCCTTTTTAGGGTCTCTTTTTGACTCAAGCATGTCATAATAATCAATATCTAATTCTCCTAAATGATTTTCTCATATTAAACTGATCATTTAATGTGGGGGAGTGCCAAGGGAGAAAAAGCTAGAATATTGGTTAAGTTAGCAGACCGGCCACAGTAGGGATCCAAAGGAGGGAAAATAGGGATCCAAAGGGGGGGCCATCTGCAAAAGAGCTATGTGAAACAATGGGCCAAAAAGACCCTAAGGTTCAGCCCATTAAGACTTCCAAAATGCTAAGGTTCCAAAATTCAAAGGTTGTGTCCAAAGGTCAACCCTAGGGAAAATTGGATGCTTAGTGTGTGCCCTAAAAAGTCTTTGCATATCCCTACATGGGAGGGGGCGAGCCCCAAAGCTAGGGGATGAGAGAGAAAGCCACACACACACACACAGGCTCCCTTTACACAAAGGGAATGAGGGACACATGTCAGCTCCCTAGGCCAGATGCCCACAAGGTGTGCCCAATTCCTATTGGAAGACCCTTGAAGTGGACCAATAAGAATTAAGCTAGAGTAAATCTAGTTTAATTAATTTAAAAACATTTAATAAAAGAAACCAATAAGAATTAAGTGTCCTAGAAGACTATTGGGCAGTCTCCCAAGGGGTCCAATGAGCATTCAGGAGCCCCATGGCTTGCCTGATTCCTATTGGCCAGGAGGCAAAGGGGTCCAATGAGAGTTTAGTTTAATTATTTAATTACCTAAAGCTCTCACAAAAGGGGAAAGGGGGACACATGTCAGAAGGCTATCACTTATGCTGCTTAATCCCTATTGGCTTGACCTGGGGAGGTCCAATGAGGCAAAAGCCAGACTTACTTAGCAGCTAGGGCTCGCCCAAGAGAGAGGGGGGGCTGATTTTTGCTGGGCATTGACACACACACTCTGACACTTGACCATGTGTGAAGGGAAAATACTCTATCTCCTCCCAAGCTTTAATGGAGAGCTCATCACCTACTCCAAGCTTGTGAGATAGAAGCCTACATCAACACTCTCTTGGCATGTGGATGCAAATCCAACCAAGGGCCAAGCTTCAATGCATGCTCATCTTCTCTACCAAGCTAATTACTAAGCTAAGCTATGCTAATATGAGTGATTATGTGAGGAGATGTACTTCTTTCTCGTAAGATACTTCTTTTTCCTCTCAATCTACTCTCATACCCTGCTAGCTCTCACCATCTTCGAAGGTGTGTGAGGTCTTGGGTCTGAGAACGGGGATAATTCAAGTTGTGTTTGATTAAGTGTTTTGCTTGGTGTATGAAGCTTCCATCTTCATTGCACTAGCTAGTCTTGAAGGAACACAAAGAATTGTATTGTACAATGTCTCTCTTGATGGGAGAAACCATAATACAAAGCCTTTTGGAGGGGGGACCGGCTCCATGCAAATCCGGTCCTCAACTGTTGTCAATAGCTTAATTGCTCTCTCTTTTGAAAGTATTGTCGATGCTATCTAACTAGGTGTTATGCTTTTTGTTGCTCTCTCCACCCAAGCACTCTTGTAAATCTCATTAAGAATCAACTCTAATGAAATGCCCACTATGTTCATGCTAAATTCCGCTACACAAAAGATTTTAGGCCATTAAATGTTACATTGGTATCAGAGCTCAAGGTTTCTCTTTTCTTGCTCAAGAAGGGAGGTCCTCAAGCTAGCTACAAATGGTTGGTATTATTAATTGCCTGTGAATAAGTAGAATAGGGATTTTTCAGCCTTGCAGTGCGCCTGCCTTTGTGCAGTTAACGGGGCATCACCGTCGAGAGCTATGGTCTTAATAGTGGAGTCCTACGGGGCTTGCCTACGGCTTAACCACTATTGAGCTATTAGAAGCTTGACAGGAGCCGATGCTGTTTTGGTGTCGAAAGACCCTCTCTTCTATTCCTTGCAATTAATGGTATTCGAGCCGCGGGTACAGTAGCTTGAGTGCTTTTTCTAAAGGGGTAAAGAGGAGTAGCAACTAGGGCTTGAAGTGCCAAAGTACACCTAAAAAGTTTACACCTAAAAGTTGTTAGAATGGTTGACAATATTAAAGAGAGTGAAATTAATGTTGATAACTTTGATTTTGCTCATGAGCAAGCTACTAATGATGCTTCAATGCTTGTTAATTATCTTGTTTCTAGGCTTCAACAAGCCATGGGCAATCCATCTCTCCAAAGTGAAGTGCAACGGCAGCTCCGTGCTCACGGGATTCTCCAAGCTCATCACCATGACGAGAGAACACCTAGGAAGCCTCCTTGTGAGACTACCAAAAGAGGTCTCTCTCCGATTCGGGAAGAAGAAGAGAATCCATATGAAGGGCTCAAGAACTTACTTCTTGATGATGCATCTCCTTCCCAAAGGAGAACTCAAGAGCCTCCACCGAAGGAACGAGAAAGAAGTGAGTCTCCCGCCACCTCGGCGGAGATGGCTCCACGAAGACGGCGGGCTAAACGCTCTCCATCACCACCAAAGCGGAGAAGACCATCACACTCTTCTCCACGCCATAATTCAAAGAGGGATGATAAAAAGCAAGAGAAGAAAAAGGCGAGAAAGAGGACACCCTCTTCTCCATCTTCTTCATCTTCTTCCTCTTATGAAAGCTATGGTGAAGACGACAAAGATCAAGACAAGAAAAAGGCGAGAAAGAGGTCACCCTCTTCTCCACCTTCTTCAAATTCTTCATCTTCTGAAGAAAGTGATGGTGCAACTTTTGAACCATCAAAAAGAAGAGGCCATAGAAAATCCTATGCCGCATGGAAGAGGTCGTCCAAGCTGAAGAAATTCAAAGAGGGAGGGAAGAGCATCTCTTTCCTTACCTATGATGGCACCTTCGGTGCTACAGACAAAGTTTTGGCCTTTATCCAGCAATTCGATGCGGCGTTTGGAGATGAGGGCTTCACGGAGTCCTCTAAGCTACGCCATGTAGCTATGCACTTTCAAAAGTCCGCCAGACAATGGTGGTCTAGCCTACGAGCCAACGGTGAAGCTCCACGAACATGGAAGGCTTTAAGAGCTTCCATTATGAAGCAGTTTTTGGCCACCGATGCCAAAGACAAAGTACTCACCGAATGGCGAAGCTTAAAGCTCTCTCCCAATGAATCCATCCACAAATATGTAGACAAGTTTTGGGACCTACAACTCAAAGCCACTGTCTTCAAAAAGTTGGATTTTGGAGAGCAAAAGCAACAATTTTGTGCGGGCTTAACCGAAGAAATGGCGGAGTATGTCAACTCCCAAAGGCCACGTACCATATCGGCGGTAATACACCATACTATGGTGGCCTCGCGAATCAATTTCCAAACGGGGGGTAAAAGAAATAATAAGCCCCCGGAAAACAAGGGTTCCAATGAGCCTAAGGGGAAGGACAATGTCCAAAAGTCTCCTAAGGGCAATTCCAACAAAGCTAAAGAGAAGGGAGTTTACAAAGGAAAGAATAAACTCTCTCCTGAAGAGCTTGAGCGTTATCGTAAAGATAACCGGTGTTTCAAGTGCGGCGAACAAGGGCATGCGTACCGCGCTTGTCCCAAAAGAACAACCGCCAAGATCCTCCTAGAGCTTCTTTGGTTGAAATCCAAGAGGAGGAGATTCACCAAACTCACCACAAAGGATCTCCTCTATGCCATGCTTGGGGAAAGGTAAGAGAACATGATGCTTTTATTCTCTTTGACCCTGGTTCTACTCACAATTTTATATCTATGGAGTTAGCCACCAAGCTAGGCATACAATCCTACGAGATGGGAGATATCCTACCCGCAGACAGTGCCTTCAAGGGGCAAGAAGCTTCAGTCACTCCCTTAATCGGGAAATTGAGGCTTCATGTCCAAGGCTATGTGGACAAAGAGGACTTCTTTATCTCTCCTCTCAAGCATGAGGATGTAATCCTAGGGGCACCATGGTTTGACCGTCTGGCTGCCCATGTTAAATTTCCTGAAAGGAGAATCTCCTTTAAGTTCAGGGAAAAGGACATGTATATAGATGCTAGGGAGATGGGTAACACCATCCCCATTGTACATACACCAGCTTTCAACAAGTCAATAAAGAGCTCTATTTCCGTGTACATGATTTTTGTTAAAGATTCTCAAAATGAACCTAATGCTTTAGCAAAAGAAAATAAAAGCAACCAAAAGAATTAGAGTTATCCAATTTTCTCAAGGGGTTTCAAGATGTCTTTATTGACGACATCCCTTGTGAGCTACCTCCTAAACGAGGTAATGACGACCATGCAATTGAACTTCTTCCAGGAAGTTCACCGCCTAACAAACCTCCTTATAGAGTTTCTCAAGCTCAACAAGAGGAGATTATGCGGCAAGTGCATGAGTTAATTGAGAAGGGCATGGTTAGGCCTAGCTCATCTCCATTTTGCTCACCTGTGCTATTAGTGCAAAAGAAAGACGGCACATATCGTATGTGTGTCGACTATAGAGCACTAAATAGGATCACTATCAAGAATAGGTTTCCCGTTCCACGGGTAGAAGACCTATTTGATAAGCTACAAGGATCGACCTACTTCAGTAGGATTGACCTAAAAAGTGGCTATCATCAAATAAGGATAGTTGATCAAGACATTGTAAAGACCGCATTTCGTACTACATTTGGTCTTTACGAATACATTGTCATGCCTTTTGGCTTGACTAATGCACCAGCCACATTTAACCGCTTGATGGAGAAGCTGTTCAGGCCTCATCGAACCTTCACTGGAGTGTTCTTTGATGATATTATCATCTACTCTAATTCATTGGAGGAACACAAGCAACACCTCCAGGTAATATTTCAAGTTTTAAGAGAGAATAAACTTTATGTTAATCGAAAGAAAAGTGAATTTTTCTTGCAAGAGATTCAATATTTAGGTCACATTATCTCTCAAGATGGAATCCAAATGGATCCATCCAAGTTAGAGGTAATAAAAGGATGGCCTAAACCAAGGAATCTTCATGAACTAAGAAGCTTTATAGGTATGTGTGCATACTATAGACGCTTCATAGAAAAGTTCTCACAAATTGCGGGACCATTACATGACCTAACAAAGAAAAATGTTAGGTATACGTGGTCTGCTAAGGAGAACAATGCTTTCGAAAAGCTTAAAGAAAAGCTTATCTCTCAACCTGTGCTTACACTACCGGATCTCTCAAAACCATTTGAGGTCCAATGTGATGCTTGTGGTGATTGCCTTGGGGCTGTTTGCTCCAAGAAGGGCACGCCATAGGCTATGAGAGTCGAAGGCTCGACCCTGTTGAGCAAGCTCTAGGCATATACGAAAAAGAACTCCTTGCAGTTCTACATGCCTTAGACTCATGGAAGCACTATTTATTGGGGACTCCTTTCATTCTGCGAACGGATCACCAAAGTCTTAAGTACTTCATGACGCAGACCAAGCTCTCCGACAAACAAATGAGGTGGGCAAATTTCCTTTCGCAATTTCATTTTCATATTGCTCACATTGCTGGCAAGCATAATCAAGTAGCCGATGCACTCTCAAGACGACCGAGAGTGAATGCGGTTTCCATAGCAACTCACAATGATCTATCTTTAATGATAGATGAGTATGCTATTGATCCCGATTTTAGAGATGTGATTTCAGCCCTTGCATTAGGGAAGAAAGAAGAACCATTTACTTTACAAGATGGTTATCTTCTCTATGGCAATAGACTATGCGTTACTAACTCACTACGTGAGAAAGTAATGTATGAATCTCATGCTCCCCCATATGCGGGGCATAGAGGGATTCAGTCTACCCTAAAGGGAATTGAAACATATTTCTATTGGCCTACCATGAAAGTGAACATACATGAGTATGTTTCCAAATGTGTGGTATGTCAAAAGACAAAATTTGATAGAGGGAAGCAACTTGGATTGCTTCAACCCTTGCCAATCCCTAATTCACCGTGGGAGAGCATATCCATGGATTTTATCTTTGGATTGCCTAAGTCTATCCATGGGAATACGGGAATATGGACGATAGTAGACAGGTTCAGTAAACAAGCTCATTTTATACCTGTCAAAAAGACTATCAAAGCCCATCAAATGGCAACCCTCTTCATTTCACAAATTTTCAAGTACCATGGCTTGCCAATGTCCATAGTGTCGGATAGAGATCCTAGAATGACCAGTAATTTCTGGAAGGGTCTCTTTGAGAATTTAGGAACAAGGCTAAACTTCTCTTCGGCCTATCATCCACAAACTGATGGCCAAAGTGAAATAGCTAACCTAACTATTCTCGATCTACTAAAAGCCTATGTAACGGAAGTAGATCAAAGATCCCAATGGGAGAAGTACTTACCCTTAGTAGAGTATGCTTACAATAACACTGTACATACTTCTACAGGAAAAGCACCTTTCGAGGTAATTGAGGGAAGATCAAAAAGTCCCTTGCTACTTAAGGTACATGGGAAGATCTTCGCTGCAGATGAGTATAGCCGAGACCTACAAGAATCTTTCCAAAAGATTAAGGATGCTATCTCTATCTCACAGCAAAGGCAAAAGGCTGCTGCTGACAAGCACAGAAGAGCCCAAGCCTTTAAAGAAAACGATTGGGTCTTGTTAAAGTTTCCCAAGGCTCGATTAAGGCACACTACGGGCAAGAATCCTACGGGCCACCAAAAGTACTATGCTAAACTAGCAAAAAGGTACTATGGTCCCTTCCAGATTCTTAGGCCAATCAATGAGATGGCCTATCAACTTAAGTTGCCCAATCATTGGCTCATACACAATGCTTTTCATGTGAGCCTCTTAAAGCCTTACAAAGGAGAGCCACCTCAAGAACCAACTATTGAAGACCCACCGGAGATCGAGGACCACGAGGAGGTGCTGCAGCCCGAGTCCATTCTCCGACATGAAGACAAGGTATTAAGAGGCGGTAAGACTATCAGACGATATCTTATTAAGTTTAAGAATTATCCTTTTGAAGATGCTAGATGGATGCAAGGCATACAATTAAAGGATAACCTAAACCTTGTCAATGCTTACAATGCTTCCCAAGAGTAAGCAAATGTACAAAATGTTAAAAATGAACAAAAATTTTTGTCTTATAAGACTCTCTTTTTCTTTATTTGTGCACAAAAATGAAGTAGTATGCATGCTTAGATCAAGTTTGTGGAGACGACGTCTCCCAAACACCAAGTAGAGCTTGTCACTCTACTATGGAAGACTGATAGGACTAATGTGCAGACATGCTTGCGGCAGCCTCAGGCTCTCAAGCGCCAAATGGACTAGTCATCCATTATGGAATGATGTCGTAGGGTAACATAGGGATCCTCTACCCGCTAAGAAAAGGACTCATGCATATGCTTTATCTTCTCTACACCATAGTCGAGGACGACTATGATTTCAAGAGAGAGGTAATGTCATAATAATCAATATCTAATTCTCCTAAATGATTTTCTCATATTAAACTGATCATTTAATGTGGGGAGTGCCAAGGGAGAAAAAGCTAGAATATTGGTTAAGTTAGCAGACCGGCCACAGTAGGGATCCAAAGGAGGGAAAATAGGGATCCAAAGGGGGGGCCATCTGCAAAAGAGCCATGTGAAACAATGGGCCAAAAAGACCCTAAGGTTCAGCCCATTAAGACTTCCAAAATGCTAAGGTTCCAAAATTCAAAGGTTGTGTCCAAAGGTCAACCCTAGGGAAAATTGGATGCTTAGTGTGTGCCCTAAAAAGTCTTTGCATATCCCTACATGGGAGGGGGCGAGCCCCAAAGCTAGGGGATGAGAGAGAAAGCCACACACACACACACAGGCTCCCTTTACACAAAGGGAATGAGGGACACATGTCAGCTCCCTAGGCCAGATGCCCACAAGGTGTGCCCAATTCCTATTGGAAGACCCTTGAAGTGGACCAATGAGAATTAAGCTAGAGTAAATCTAGTTTAATTAATTTAAAAACATTTAATAAAAGAAACCAATAAGAATTAAGTGTCCTAGAAGACTATTGGGCAGTCTCCCAAGGGGTCCAATGAGCATTCAGGAGCCCCATGGCTTGCCTGATTCCTATTGGCCAGGAGGCAAAGGGGTCCAATGAGAGTTTAGTTTAATTATTTAATTACCTAAAGCTCTCACAAAAGGGGAAAGGGGGACACATGTCAGAAGGCTATCACTTATGCTGCTTAATCCCTATTGGCTTGACCTGGGGAGGTCCAATGAGGCAAAAGCCAGACTTACTTAGCAGCTAGGGCTCGCCCAAGAGAGAGGGGGGGCTGATTTTTGCTGGGCATTGACACACACACTCTGACACTTGACCATGTGTGAAGGGAAAATACTCTATCTCCTCCCAAGCTTTAATGGAGAGCTCATCACCTACTCCAAGCTTGTGAGATAGAAGCCTACATCAACACTCTCTTGGCATGTGGATGCAAATCCAACCAAGGCCAAGCTTCAATGCATGCTCATCTTCTCTACCAAGCTAATTACTAAGCTAAGCTATGCTAATATGAGTGATTATGTGAGGAGATGTACTTCTTTCTCGTAAGATACTTCTTTTTCCTCTCAATCTACTCTCATACCCTGCTAGCTCTCACCATCTTCGAAGGTGTGTGAGGTCTTGGGTCTGAGAACGGGGATAATTCAAGTTGTGTTTGATTAAGTGTTTTGCTTGGTGTATGAAGCTTCCATCTTCATTGCACTAGCTAGTCTTGAAGGAACACAAAGAATTGTATTGTACAATGTCTCTCTTGATGGGAGAAACCATAATACAAAGCCTTTTGGAGGGGGGACCGGCTCCATGCAAATCCGGTCCTCAACTGTTGTCAATAGCTTAATTGCTCTCTCTTTTGAAAGTATTGTCGATGCTATCTAACTAGGTGTTATGCTTTTTGTTGCTCTCTCCACCCAAGCACTCTTGTAAATCTCATTAAGAATCAACTCTAATGAAATGCCCACTATGTTCATGCTAAATTCCGCTACACAAAAGATTTTAGGCCATTAAATGTTACAAAGCACCTTAGTCATCAAGCACGACAAGCACCTCAAGCACCTAGTCATCAAGCACGACAAGCACCTCAAGCACCTTAGTAGTCATCAAGCATGACAACCACCTCAACCTTAGATCGGGTTCCCACCTTAAGCTCAGCCCTAGCTAGCATAAGGTCAAAGGACTTTTAACACTAACCTTTGGAGGTCTTTAATGAAGCTAACCTTAAGGTCTTTTAAGCTCCATTAGATGCACGTTGCTCTTTGATAGACTATCTCCTTTTGGACAACTATTGAGATGTAATCATCTCTCCTCTTGGTCCCCTGTTGAGATAAGTCTAGAAGACCTTATTACACATTGCTCTTTGGTAGACCATCTCCTTTTGGACCCCTATTGAGATGCAACCATCTCTCCTTTTGGTCCCCTACTGAGATAGGTCTAGAAGCACATGTCTTATTCTAACTCTTGTTCCCTTTTATCTTCCTATATTGAATGATCTCTTTAATATGAGAAAATCATTTGGTAAAGTTAGATGTTAGATTTTATGACATTACCTCTCTCTTAAAATCATAGTCATCCTTGACTATGAGGTAGAGAAGATAAAGCATAGTCATTAGTCCATGTTTCTTAACGGGTAGAGGATCCCTTTTTACCTATGACATCATTCCAGAATGAATGACTAATCCATTTGGTGCTCGAGAGACTTAGCTGCTGCAAGTATGTATACTCTTTAGTCCATATTATAGTTCCAAAGTAGAGTGACAAAGTCTACTTGGTGTTTGAGAGACGTCATCATCACAAACATGATCCTAAGCATGCATACTATTCTAATTTATGCACAATAAAAAGAGAACTACTTATAAGACAAAAACATTGTTCATTTAAAATGCATTTTCATTTGCTTACTCTAGTGTAGCATTGTAAGCATTGACAAGGTTCATATTATCCTTAAGCTAGGTTCCTTGTGTCATAAAATCTAATATCTAACCAACCCAAACGATTTTCTCATATAAAACTGATCACTTAATGTGGGAGAATAAACGGAAACAAGGGTTGAGATATAGATGTGCTTATAGATCTATTTCAGCACGGGGCCAATGGTAAAGGGGCCCAAATGAGAAAAGGTCTATCAAAGAGCAAGGTTAACTAATGGAGCAAAAGCCCAGAAAAAGACCTTAGGGTTGTCTTCGTTAAAGCCTCCAAAGGTAAGTGTTAAAAGCCTTAAAGACATAGTCTTTAATTTTTACTCTTTAGTCACTAAGGTCCAAGTAGGCAAGGGGGCAGCTTGCTTAAGCTAGGGTTGTGCTTAAGCAGGGGGCCTGCCTGCTTACCAAGTTAAAAGTACTTGCTACTAATGAGGGGGCGAGCCCTACAAACGAGGGAGGTGGATAGTACGTGAGCACCTCACCAATGACCCATACTCTTATGAAATGAAAGGGGCCACATGTCAAGTGTAGAGGCACATTACTCAAGCAGGCAAGGGGACAGCTTGCTTAAGCAAGGGTTGTACTTAAGCAAGGGGGGTGCTAGCTTAACCTCACAAGAGGGAAAGAAGGACACTTTTCAAGAGACTACACATCTTTCCCCAAAGGGAGCCAAGCTCTCATTGGCTAGAGGGCTACATGGCCCAATAAGCTTTAAGGAAAGCCTAGGGAAGGGGGGTTGACCTAGCCTAGCTTTCTCTCTCTCTCTCTCTCTCTCTCTCTCTCTCTCTCTCTCTCTCTCTCTCTCTCTCTCATTTGAGCATCCCACGAGCTCTCTCACTCTCATTCTTCCATCTCCTTCTCTCACTCCAAGCTTGAGAAGTTGAGTGCCTACTACCACAAGCTCTTGGCTATGGATGCAAATCCACACAAGAGAATGCTTATGCTTGCTTATCAATCTCTCTAATATCCATTAATGCTATGCTAAGCTATGCTACAAGAGCTATTGAGTGATTATGTGCAAGGGGTTATTGCTTTCTCGTAGAGCTACTTCTACTTCTCTCTTCTTCCTCACTCCCTGCCAGCTCTCCTCACCTTTCATGGTGTTTGAGGTCTTGGGATTGAGGCTGGGCATTTTCCAAGTTCATGATAATCATGTTTATTGTTGTTACCATGTTAATACTTGGTGAGTAAAGCTTACCGTCTTCATCTAATCAAGAGGTCTCAAGGAAAACAAACAGTTGTATTGTAAACAAGTCTTCCGTCATGGAAGAATTTATAATACAAATGCATATTGGAGGGGGGACCAACTCCAACTAATCCGGTCCTCTATTGGTGTCAATTTCTCTAAACTCTCACTCTCTTTTACAAGTATTGCTCATGCCATGTTAATGAAGTAATGTGTTAGTGTTGCTCTCTCCATCCAAGCACTTTCTTTCTCACTATACATCTACACACAAAAGAATGTTCAATATGTTATTTACTTTCCGCTCCAAGTCAAGTTAAAAGGCTAATTCCATTACATTGGTATCAGCATTTGGTTTCTCTTTTCTTGCTTAAAAAGAGAGGTCCTTAAGTAGCCTATAAATGATTTATGTCGTAATTATATTAGGGTAAGTGGAACTAGGATCTATTATCGGTTTTGTTGAGCCCACTATGTGAGGTATGGTGCACAGCTCGGGAGCTTTGGACTTAATAATGGAGTCTTTTTCGACTTGCCTAGGGCTTTACCATTATTGAGCCATAAGAAGTCGGAAAGGAGCTAGCCCTCGGCAACTCTGCTATGTTAGACCTTCTCCTCTACTCTCTATAATTAACCACTTTGAGTTGTGGATGTAGATACTTAAGAGCCGATTTTCAAAGGCTAAGAGGAGTGGCAACTAAGGTTTTGAATTGCCAAAGCATACACTAAGTACATACATAAATTTTGTTAACATGGTTGACAATAATCAAGAGAGTAGAATGAACATTGATAGCTTTGATTTTTCACATGAAGGTGCTAATGATGATGCTCCCATGTTTGTGAATTATCTAGTCACTAGGTTGCAGCAAGCTATGGGCAACCCTGCTTTGCAAGCCAAAGTTACTCAACAACTTCGTGCTTATGGAATTTCCCATCCTCTCCAAGAGGAGAGAGAGCTTAGGACGCCTCTTAAGAGACCCCCAAAAAAAGACTCTCTCCCATACAAGAGGAGGAATCCAAAGAGCAAGAAAGCAATGAAAATTTAAGTTCCTCTAAAGATGTGGCTCCCGAAGGCAGCGGTCTCGACGATCGCCTACTCCTCCCAAGAGGAAAAGATCAACATACGGTCCTTCTCCTCATCATTCCGAAAGAGAAGAGAGGAAACAAAGGAAGAAAAGGGCTAAGAAGAGGTCACCCTCTTCTCCTTCATCTTCACCTTCCTCCTCTTCCGATGAAAGTTATGGATATTCTCCTAGAGCATACAAGAGGGGAGGACATCGCAAATCATTCCTTGCATGGAGAAGGTCCCAAAAGTTAAAGAAATTCAAGGAGGGAGGAAAGAGTATCTCTATTCTCACTTATGACGGCACCTTTGGTGCCACCAACAAAGTGTTGGCCTTCATCCAGCAATTTGATGCGGCCTTTGGAGACGAAGGCTTTACAGAGTCCTCCAAGCTACGCCATGTAGCTATGCACTTTCAAAAATCAGCTTGTCAATGGTGGGCCAACCTTCGTGGCAATGGCGAAGCCCCAAAGACATGGAAAACTCTACGAGTTTCCATCATGAAGCAATTCCTTGCAAGTGATGCAAAGGACAAAGTGCTTACCGAATGGCGCAGCTTGAAGCTTCTCTCCCATGAGTCTATCCACAAATATGTAGACAAGTTTTGGGATTTACATCTCAAGGCTACTGTCTTTCAAAAGATAGACTTTGCCGAGCAAAGGCAGCAATTCTGTGCGGGATTACCTAAAGAGATGGCCGAATACATCAACTCTCAACGGCCTGGTATTATTAGCGAAGTAATCCATCACACCATGGTTGCTTCACGTATCAATTTTCATCAAGGGGCTGGACGTAATGTCAAACCCATGGACAACAAAGGCAAAAATGATGCAAAGGGGAAGACCAATGCTCAAAATTCTTCCCAAGGCACTTCCGACAACGACAACAACAACAATCTGTTTACAAAGGTAAAAAAAACTCTCTCTTGAAGAGCTTGAAGCTTTTCGCAACGACCATAAGTGTTTCAAGTGTGGGGAGCAAGGACACGGCTATCATTCTTGCCCCAAGAAGAATACTCGCAATGAGACTCCTAGGGCTTCCACCATTGAAGCTCCAAAAGAGGATGCTCATTGCAAAGGCTCATCACTCTCCTATGGTTAGGGAAAGGTAAGAGAGCATGATGCATTCATCTTGTTTGACCTTGGCTCTACTCACAACTTCATATCAACGGAGTTGGCCACCAAGTTGGGCATTCAAGCTTTCGAGATGGGAGATATGGTAACGGCTGACGCAGATTTCAAGGGACAACAAGCCTCTGTTACTCCCTTGATTGGGAAGTTTAGGCTTCATGTCCAAAGCTATGTCGACAAAGAAGACTTCTTTATCTCTCCTCTCCAACATGAGGATGTTATCCTAGGGGCACCATGGTTTGATCGCATGGCTGCCAATATAAAGTTTCCCGAAAGTAGAATTTACTTCACTTACAGGGGAAAGAATATGTATATAGATGCTAGTGAGCGTGGTCACACTATTTCACTTGTAAAAATTCTCCTGCTTCTTTTGATAAATCAATGAAGAGCTCAGTTTCTGCGTATATGATTTTTGTCAAAGAGTCTCCAAAAGATCCTAATGTTTCATCAAAAGTGAATGGTAGGAATCAAGAAGAGTTAGACTTGTCTAATTTTCTAAAAGGATTCCAAGATGTGTTCATTGATGATATCCCTATGGACTTACCTCCAAAGCGAGGGGATGATGACCATCGCATTGAGCTCCTTCCTAGAAGCTCACCACCTAACAAGCCTCCTTATTGAGTCTCACGAGCTCAACAAGAGGAGATCATGAGGCAAGTACAGGAACTGGTAGACAAAGGGATGGTGAGGCCTAGTTCCTTTCCCTTTTGTTCTCTAGTCCTTTTAGTGCAAAAGAAAGATGCTACATACCGCATGTGTGTGGACATTAAACCATATCACTATCAAAAACAGATTTCTCGAGTCTCGGGTAGAAGATATGTTTGATAAGCTACAAGGCTCTACCTACTTCAGTAGGATTGACCTTAAGAGTGGCTATCATCAAATAAGGATAGTGGATGAAGATATCTTAAAGACCGCGTTTCGCACAACGTTTGGTCTTTATGAATATCTAGTCATGTCTTTTGGTTTGACTAATGCACCAGCTACATTCAATCGTCTAATGGAGAAACTTTTTAGACCATACTGCAAATTCACTCGAGTGTTCTTTAATGATATCATCATCTACTCCAAGTCTTTGGAGGAACATAAGCAGCATCTCCAAGTGGTTTTTCAAGCATTGAGGGAGAATAAGCTTTTCCTCAACCAAAAGAAAAGCAAATTTTTTCTTCAAGAGATTCAATACCTAGGTCATATTATCTCTCAAGATGGTATCCGTATGGATCCATCAAAGTTAGAGGTAATAAAAGCATGGCCTAACCCAAAGAATCTACATGACCTAAGAAGCTTTATTGGTATGTGCGCGTACTATAGACGTTTCATACAAAAGTTCTCTCAAATAGCAGGACCACTACATGACTTAACTAAGAAGAATGTTAAGTATGTATGGACTGCTAAAGAGCAAAATGCTTTTGATAAGCTCAAGGAGAAGCTTACCTCCCAACTAGTCCTCATGCTTCCGGATCTCTCAAAACCATTTGAGGTCCAATGTGATGCTTGTGGTGATTGCCTTGGAGCAGTTTTGCTTTAAGAAGGGCATGCCATAGCATATGAAAGCCGATGACTCAATACTGATGAACGAGTCTTGGACATTTATGAGAAAGATCTTTTAGCTGTTCTACATGCCCTAGACACATGGAAGCACTACCTATTGGGGACTCCATTTATTTTGCGAACCGACCACCAAAGTCTCAAGTATTTCATGACGCAAACCAAGCTCTCCGACAAACAAATGAGGTGGGAAAATTTTCTTTTGCAATTTAATTTTCATATTGCTCACATTGCTGGTAAGCACAATCAAGTGGCTGATGCACTTTCACGACGACCAAAAGTTAATGCAGTGTCTATTGCTACTCACAATGACCTATCTTCTATGATAGATGAGTATGCTACTGACCCTAATTTTAGAGACATAATATCAGCCCTTGCTTTGGGGAAGAAAGAGGAACCATTCACCTTGCAGAATGGTTATCTTCTCACGGCAATAGGCTATGTGTCACACATTCCCTTCGTGAAAAAGTTATGTATGAATCCCATGCTCCTCCATATGCGGGGCATACAGGTATTCAACCTACTCTCCGAGGAGTAGAGACATACTTCTATTGGCCTACCATGAAAGTGGACATACAAGAGTATGTTTCAAAATGTGTAGTATTCCAAAAGACCAAATATGATAGAGGGAAGCAACCTGGATTACTCCAGCCATTGCCTATCCCAAATACACCATGGGAGAGTATATCCATGGATTTCATCTTTGGATTACCCAAGTCTATCCATGGGAATACGGGAATATGGACAATAGTCGACAGGTTTAGCAAACAAGCACACTTCATTCCTGTCAAAAAGACTATTAAGGCACATCAAATGGCGACTCTCTTTATATCTCAGATTTTCAAGCACCATGGATAATTACCCACATCCATCGTGTCAGATAGAGATCCTAGAATGACCAGTAATTTTTGGAAAGGTCTCTTTGAAAATCTAGGAACAAGATTGAACTTCTCTTCGGTGTATCACCCACAAACGGATGGCCAAAGTGAGATAGCCAATCTTACAATACTCGATCTACTAAATACTTATGTTACAGGAGTAGATCAATGCTCACAATGGAAAAAGTACTTACCACTTGTAGAGTATGCTTACATACTTCTACGGGACAGGCACCTTTTGAGATCATTGAGGGAAGACCAAAAAGTCCCTTGCTACTTAAAGTACATGGAAAGATCTTCGCCACCGATGAGTATAGCCATGACCTACAAGAATCTTTTCAAAAGATTAAGGAGGCTATAACCATCTCTCAACAAAGGCAAAAAGTTGCTGCTGACAAGCACAAAAGGGCCTTAACATTCCAAGAAAATGATTGGGTCTTACTTAAGTTTCCCAAGGCTCGATTAAGGCAAACGACAGGCAAAAATCCTATGGGCCATCAAAAGTATTATGCTAAGCTAGCAAAAAGATACTATGATGCTTTCCAAATCTTGAAGCCTTAATGAGACGGCTTACCAACTCAAATTGCCCAACCATTGGCTCATACACAATGCTTTTCATGTGAGCCTACTTAAGCCCTACAAAGGAGAGCCACCAAGTGAACCAGTTATTGAAGATCCACCCGAAGTTGAAGACCAAGAAGAGGTGCTGCAACCCAAAGCTATCCATCCGCATGAAGACAAGGTACTAAGACATGGTAAGATTATCCGACGATATCTTAATTAATTCAAAAACTATCCTTTTGAAGATGCTAGATGGATGCAAGGAATATAGCTTAAGGATAGTATGAACCTTGTCAATTCTTACAATGCTATATTAGAGTAAGTAAATGTACAAATTTCTTTTGAATGAATCATATTTTTGTCTTATAAGACTAATTCTCTTTTTATTGTGCTCAAATTTAAATAGGTTGCATGCTTAGAATCATGTTTGTGAGGACGACGTCTCTCAAACACCAAGTAGAATTTGTCACTCTACTTTGGGAGAATGAAATGGACTTAAAGAGAAGACATGCTTGCGGCAGCTATGTCTCCCAAGCACCAAATGGATTAGTCATACATCTTGGAAAGATGTTGTAGGGTAAAAAGGGATCCTCTACCCGCTAAGTAAAATTGACTAATGACTACGACTTTATCTCTTCTACCTCATAGTCGAGGACGACTATGATTTCAAGAGAGAGGTAATGTCATAAAATCTAATATCTAACCAACCCAAATGATTTTCTCATATTAAAAGGATCACTTAATGTGGGAGAATAAACGGCAACAAGGGTTAAGATATAGATATGCTTATAGATCTATTTCAGCATGGGGCCAATGGTAAAGGGGCCCAAATGAGAAAAGGTCTATCAAAGAGCAAGGTTAACCAATGGAGCAAAAGACCTTAGGGTTGTCTTCATTAAAGCCTCCAAAGGTAAGTGTTAAGAGCCTCAAAGACATAGTCTTTTATTTTTACTCTTTAGTCACTAAGGTCCAAGCAGGCAAGGGGGCAGGTTGCTTAAGCTAGGGCTGTGCTTAAGCAGGGGTCCTGCCTGCTTACCAAGTTCAAAGTACTTGCTACTAATGAGGGAGAGAGCCCTACAAAGGAGGGAGGTGAATAGTATGTGAGCACCTCACCAATGACCCATACTCTTATGAAAGGAAAGGGGCCACATGTCAAGTGTAAAGGCACATTACTCAAGCAGGCAAGGGGGCAGCTTTCTTAAGCAAGGAATGTGCTTAAGCAAGGGGGGTGCTAGCTTAACCTCACAAGAGGGAAAGAAGGACACTTGTCAACATACTACACATCTTGCCCCAAAGGAAGCCAAGCTCTCATTGGCTAGAGGGCTACATGGCCCAATAAGCTTCAAGGAAAGCCTAGGGAAGGAGGGTCGACCTAGCTAGCTCTCTCTCTCTCTCTCTCTCTCTCTCTCTCTCTCTCTCTCTCTCTCATTTGAGCATCCCATGAGCTCTCTCACTCTCATTCTTCCCTTCACACACTCTTGTGAAGCAAGAACTCCATCTCCTTCTCCAAGCTTGAGAAGTTGAGTGCCTACTACCACAAGCTCTTGGCTATGGATGCAAATCCACACAAGAGAATGCTTATGCTTGCTTATCAATCTCTCTAATCTCCATTAACACTATGCTAAGTTATGCTACCAGAGCTATGAGTGATTATGTGCAAGGGGCTATTGCTTTCTCATAGAGCTACTTCTACTTCTCTCTTCTTTCTCACTCCCTGCCAACTCTCCTCACCTTTCATGGTGTTTGAGGTCTTGGGATTGAGGCTGGACATTTTCCAAGTTCATGATAATCATTTTTATTGTTGTTACCATGTTAATGCTTAGTGAGTCAAGCTTACCATCTTCATCTCATCAAGAAGGTCTCAAGGAACACAAATAGTTGTATTGTAAACAAGTCTTCCGTCATGGAAGAATCTATAATACAAATGCCTATTGGAGGGGGGACCCGGCTTCAACTAATCCGGTCCTCTATTGGTGTCAATTTCTCTAAACTCTCACTCTCTTTTACGAGTATTGCTCATGCCATGTTAATGAAGTAATGTTTAGTGTTGCTCTCTCCATTCAAGCACTTTCTTTCTCAGTATACATCTACACACAAAAGAATGCTCAAGGAAATGCTCAATATGTTATTCACTTTCTGCTCCAACTCAAGTTAAAAGGCTAATTCCATTATAGCTCTAGCATCTTTAAAAGGATAACTCTTAAACTTAATCAGACATGGTCAGATAATCTTACCATTTCTTAATACCTTGTCTTCATGTCGTAGGATGGACTCAGGTTAAAGTACTTCTTCTTGATCTTTGATTTTATGAGGGTCTGCAATTATTGCTTCTATTGGTAGTGCTCCTTTGTAAGGCTTACGTAGGCTCTCATGGAAAACATTGTGCATGAGCCAATGGTTGGGCAACTTTAATCGATAAGCCATCTCATTGATTGATTCAAGAATTTAAAAAGTACCATAGCATCTTTTTGCTAGTTTAGCATAATACTCTTGGTGGCGCATAGATTTTTTACCCGTAGTATGCCTTAGATGAGCCTTGAGAAACTTTAGCAAGACCCAATCATTTTTCTTAAAGGCTAAGGCTATTTTGTGCTTATTAGCAACAACCCTTTTTGCCTTTGCTGTGAGATGAATATAACCTCTTTAATCTTTGGAAAAGATTATTGTGTGTCTCGGATATATTCATTAGTAGTGAAGATCTTCCCATGTACTTTAAGTAGTAAGGGACTTTTGGATCTTTCCTCTTTAACCTAAAAAGGTGCTTGCACCATAGAAGTATGTACAATATCATTGTACGCATACTCTATAAGAGGAAGGTACTTCTCTCATTAAAAACGTTAATCTACTTCCATGACATAGGCTTTTAGTAGATCCAATAATCGTTAGATTAGTTATTTCACTTTGGTCATCTGTTTGTGGATGCTAGGCCAAAAGAGAAATTTAATCTAATTCCAAAATTCTCAAAGAGACCCTTCTAGAAATTACTGGTCATTCTAGAATCTTTGTCCGACACTATGGATGTTGGCAAGCCATGATACTTGAAAATTTTGAGACCTGAAGAGGGTTGCCATTTGATATGCCTTAATAGTTTTTTTGGCATGCATAGAGTGTGTTTTCTTGCTAAGCCTGTTGGCTGAAACAATCCAAGGTGCTTCCCTCGGTCAAATCTTGACTCTTGGCATACCATGCATTTTGATACTTTTGTATGTTTACTTTTCATGGTAGACCAACAAAAATACATTTCTACTCCTCAAAGAGTAGATTATGGAATCCCTCTTTGCCCTACATAAGGAGAAGCATGGGATTCATACATGACTTTCTTATTGTATGGGTGAGTAATATATAGCCTATTGCCATTTGGAAGATAACCATCCTCCAAGGTGAATGGTTTTTTTTCCTTTCCTATTGCAAAGGCTGTAATTACGTACTTGAAATCTCGGTTAGTAGCATACTCATCTATCATAAAAGATAGATCATTGTGAGTTGCTATAGACACCACATTTACCCTTGGCCGTTGTGAAAATGCATTGACCACTTGATTGTGCTTGCCAGCAATGTGAGCAATATGAAATTTAAATTGTGAAAGAAAATTTGTCCACCTCATTTGTTTGTCGGAGAGCTTGGTTTGCATCATGAAGTTCTTAAGGCTTTGTGATCCATTCGTAGGATGAATGGAGTCCCCAAGAGATAGAGTTTCCACGTGTCTAGGGCATATAGAACAGCTAGTAGCTCTTTTTTGTATTTTCCTAATACTCGCTTATCGGAGTTGAGTGTTTGAATCTCATATGCTATGGCATGCCCTTCTTGAAGAAAAATATCTCCAAGGCAATCACCACAAGCATCACATTGGACCTCAAATGACTTTGAGAGATCTAGTAGTGTGAGCACAAGTTGAGAGATAAGCTTCTTCTTAAGCTTCTCAAAAGCTTCTTGCACTTTTGCAGTCCATGAATACTTAACGTTCTTTTTCGTCAAGTCATGTAATGGGTCTGCTATTAGAGAGAATTTTTCTATGAAGTGTCTATAGTATGCACACATACCTATAAAGCTTCGTACCTCTTGTAGATTCCTTGGATTACCTCTAACTTTGTTGGATCCATACGGGTGCCATCTTTAGAGATAATGTGACCTAAATATTGAATCTCCTGTAGGAAAAATGCACATTTATTTTGATTAATGAAACGCTTATTCTCTCTCACAACTTGAAAGATTACCTGGAGGTGTCGCTTGTACTCTTCAAGAGAATTTGAGTAGCCTGAAGATTTTTGTCCATCATGATTTTGAATGCGTCTGGAGCATTTGTCATGCCAAAACTTGTAACTTATCAAATAGATCTTCTACCCATAGCACGGGAAATCTTTTTGTTTATAGTGATCCTATTTAGTGCTCTATAGTCGACACACATGTGATATGTGTCATCTTTCTTTTTCACTAAAAGTACTGGTGAACAGAATGTAGAGGAGCTAGGCCTCACCATCACTTTTTCCACCAATTCATGCACTTGCCTCATGATCTCCTCTTGTTGAGCTTGGTAAACTTGATAAGGAGACTTGTTAGGCGGTGAGCTTCCTGGTAGGAGCTCAATTGCATAGTCATCATCCCTCATTTTGGACTAGGGATATCATCAATGAAAACATCTTGGAATCCATTTAGGAAATCAGACAACTCTAGTTTCTCTTGATTCCCTTTATTGCTGCTTGTGAACCATTGGAATCATTTATAGATTCTCCAACAAAAGTCATATACGCAAAAGTAGAGCTTTTCATGGACTTATCAAAAGCAAGCGTATTTACCAGGGATATGGTGTTCCCCAACTCATTAGCATCTATGTACATTCTCTTTTTCTTGCAGGTGAAGTAGATTCTCCTTTCAAGAAACTTTATGTTGGTAGCCATGCCGTTGAACCATGGTGCCCCTAGATAACATCCTCATGTTGGAGAGAAGAGATGAAGAAATCTTCTTTGTCAACATAGCCTTGGACATGAAGCCTCAATTTCCCAATCAAGGGAGTAAATGCGACTTCTTGCCCCTTGAAGGCTCGATCGGCTACAACCACATCTCCCATCTCATGAGCTTGCATGCCTAACTTGGTGGCCAACTCTGTTGATATGGAATTTTGAGTAGAGCCAGGGTCAAACAAGATGAAGGCATCATGCTCCCTTACCTTTCCCCAAGCATAGGAGAGAGGTGATCCTTTGCAATGAGCATCCTCTTTTGGAGCTTCGATCATGGAAGCTCTAGGAGTCTCATCGCGAGTATTCTTTTGGGGCAAGAACGGTAGACATGTCCTTGCTCCCCACACTTAAAGCATTTGTGGTCCTTACGAAAAGCTTCTAGATCTTTAGGAGAGAGTTTATATTTACCTTTGTAAACTCCCTTCTCCTTGGACCGATTGTTGTTGGAATTTCCTTGGGAAGAGTTTTGGGCATTGTTCTTTTCCTTTGCTTCATTTCGGTCCCTAGTTTTCGTGGGTATAAAATTCCTTTTAGCCCCTTGTTGGAAATTGATTCGTGAAGTGACCACAGTATGGTGAATCACTTCAATGATGGTCCTAGGCCTTGAGAGTTGACATACTCGGCCATATCTTCAGGTCTCGCACAAAATTATTTCTTTTGCACGTTGAAGTCTATCTTTTGAAAGACAATAGCCTTGAATGTAAATCCCAAAATTTTACACGTATTTGTGGATAGACTGACGAGGGAGAAGCTTCAAAGTCAACCATTTGGTAAGCACTTTCTCCTTTGCATCGCTTGCAAGGAATTGCTTCATGATGGAAACTCGTAGAGTTTTCCATGTCTTTGGGGCTTCGTTGTTGCCATGAAGGCTAGCCCACCATTGACGAGTAGATTTTTGGAAGTGCATAGCTACATGAAGTAGCTTGGAGGACTCTGTGAAGCCCTCGTCTCCAAAGGCCGCATCAAATGGATGAAGGCCAATACTTTGTCAGTAGCACCAAAGGTGCAATGATAGGTGAGAAAAGAAATACTCTTTCCTCCCTCTTTGAACTTATTGAGCTTTTGGGACCTTCGCCATGCAGGGTAAGATTTACGATGTTCTCCCCTCTTGTATTCTCTAGGAGAATAGCTATTGATTTCGTCAGGAAGAGGAGAAAGGTGAAGAGGAGGGAGAAGAGGGTGAACTTTTTCTTACCCTTTTCTTCCTTTGTTTCCTCTCTTCCCTTTCGGAGTGATGAGGAGAAGGACTATAGGTTCACCGTTTCCTCTTGGGAGGAGTTGGCAATCGTCTAGACTGCCGTCTTCATGGAGCCACATCTTTAGAGGAACTTAGGGATTCGCTTCTTTCTCTTTCTTTGGATTCCTCCTCTTTTATGGGAGAGAGTCTCCTTTTGGGAGTCTCATTAAGAGGCCCCCTAAGCTCTCTCTCCTCTTGAAGAGGAAAGGAAATCCCATAAGCACGAAATTATTAAGTAACTTTGGCTTGCAAAGCGGGGTTGCCCATAGCTTGTTGCAACCTAATAACAAGATAATTAACAAACATGGGGGCATCATCATTAGCACCTTCATGTGCAAGATCAAAGTTATCAATGTTCATTCTACTCTCTTGGTTATTGTCAGCCATGTTAATTAAACTTATGTGTTTACTTAGTGTATTCTTTGGAAATTCAAAACCTTAGTTGCTACTCCTCTTAGCCTTTGAAAATCGACACTTAAGTATCTACACCCACGACTCAAATTGGTTAATTATAGAGAGTAGTAGAGTGGGTCTAACATAGCAGAATGCCGAGGAATAGCTCTTTTTGGACTTCTTATGGCTCAATAATGGTAAAGTTTTAACCACCGGCATCCACTTCTAGTAGTCATGGGTCGGGCTTGTTTGTCCAATAGGAAAAGGGTAAGAGTGATCGCCAATGAGAGGTACATTCTAACTGGAACATTCAAGGGTTAGTTGGCTAAGCATGGGCGCCCAAGTGTGAATTAACAAGCTCATATAAAAGTCACCTAAACCTAAAAATCACTCATTCTCTCATTTGTGCAATTGAAGAGTGCTCTTACTCCATCTCCATCTTCTTCTTCATCTCCTTGTGCGTTTGTGTATGTGTGTGTGTGTGTGTGTGTGTGTGTGTGAGAGAGAGAGAGAGAGAGAGAGAGAGAGAGAGAGAGAGAGAGCATTGGGACGACACGGTAACAACGAGGTGGTTGAGCGCGGCACGGCTGTAGCTCCCTCTTCTTTGCGGCGAGGAATCCTCCACGAAGGCGAGCTTAGGGCGGTGAGTGACACATGCTTGCTCTCTTGAGCTTGCTAGATTAATCTAGTCGTGTGATTGCAGCCATTTGTGGCTTGCACATAGTGTACGGAAATTCCCTTGCTTTGACACGTGCGACATATACGCACATTTTTGGCGTCGTTGCCGTGGAGATGCCCGTCGCACTAAGCTCGAATAGCACTCTATGCTGCTTTGTGATGCAATATGAGATCTAGGAAGGTAGAGAAAGAAGGTGTGCGGCTGTTGAGAAGGATTTGTGAACTTTGTTTTTGCTGCAGTGTACTGTTGTCTTTTAATAAGGTGCTAGGCATTTTTGCTGCAATGTACTATTTTCTGTTTGATAAGGTGTTAAATTTAAGGTATTAGATCTATAATGTTAGATCTATAAGGTGCAATAAGTAGATCTGTTAGTTAATTAGTTGGTGTAGTACTATGTTAAATAAATAGTGTGTAGCAGTAGCTCTGTTAGTTGCAAGTAGGTAGATTAGGTGTGTGTGTGCGCGCGCGTACCGCGACCGCGGCGATTTTATCCAAATATATATATAGATATATTTAAAAGAAAGAACAAGGATTGGAAACATTCCCCAAGCCCAAGCCCAAGCCCAGGCTCAGACCTCACTCACCCTTTGGACTTACTTATTTTAGCCTCAAGCCTAAGGAAAAATCGACTCTTTTGAGGACCATCGGAGCTTCAAGTAATCAAACGTCGTGTTGTAAATCACACCACGACCCCCTAAGCGATACGCTCGTTTTGAGCTATCACATGCTCTAATCCAAAAATCGATCATAAAAAGACATTAAAAAAACATCAAAAAACGAGAGAAAACGGGTGCAAAACGCCAAAAAAATCAAGCGGTTAACCTTCGAGGGTATTCGCCGACGCTTGTATGGTGCCAAAGGCACATGCATCTATGCTCTGGTTGTGTGCTAGAGGCCGAGAAACTAGCGAGCACTTCGACTTACGCGGGTTCTCAATACCCACCTACCTTAGGTTTCAGGCCCTCGGCGGGGACCCAAGGTAGTACAACTCAAGACCCAAACATAGCGGCTAGTGATTCTTCATCTAACTAGGATATTATGGAAGGGCATCCTACACCAAACCCCAAGCAAGTAAACAAAAACGTAATTGTCTGGGCCCCACAGCCTAGATCTAGTGTGTTTAGTCGATTTATAGAAACCTTTAGTAGAGCTACTCGCTCTGAACCTGCGGCTAGTGAAGTTAACGAAGGTGAGGGAGAGGTAGATTCGCCTTTGTTATCTCAGAGGGAGCCTATACTCCCCAAGAGTGTCCACGTCGATATCGTGTCCCCTGCTTTCATGGAAGACCCTGCAAAGCAATCACCCCCTGAAGTTCTACTACCCGATGGTAGGAGTCTTGCGGTTGTGCAAGAAGTTGAGCGCTATATGCAAGCGGGTAGGGAGAGGGAAATGGAGAGTTTCCTAGAGCAACGCCGAGCCATGAAGGGAAAGACCTCTGGGACAACAGGCATAGAAATCTAGAAATCGAGTGCTCCTGAGTTAGTAGGGAATGTGGGTCAAACTGTGGGGAACAACAATGCTTCCACCTCAAGGGAAACCTCTAGTACGCCGGACGTAGAAGGGTTAATTCTCAGCGAAAATTGGGAATATGACCTACAAACTGAAACCTTATGACCTCTACACGAGTTACACATACCATATAGGTTGGTTAGAAGTTGTACAATCTAGTTCTAGCGCCACAAGTCTAGAGGAGCAGCAACAGATGGTCTACAATGTCATCCATAGCATCATCCAATCGGAGATGCAAAACCGAGGGATTAACATTCCTTCAACAAGCCTTATAATATTATTGGATACGGGCAAGGACAGACAAACCGACACTATCACAGATGGAAACTCCTTGAATGAGTCCAGTGTACCCTTCATATATTGTGTCGCCTGGAGTTTCGGTACAGTTTGAACCTACAAGTGGTAGTTTTACTTTTCTAAACCTAGCTCATCTATCTCTCGAAGACACTACGGCTACGATACCTACTCCGGTGATGAGTATAAAAAGTACACCTTGGACCTTGTTGTTAGCACTGCACCGCTACCTAGTAGCACATTGACCCCAACAATACCTATAGGTGTGCATCAAGCTTATGTACCTGTCGCACCTCATGCCCACGTAGCTCCCACACCCCCAATTATTCCAAGGGCTTACACTCCACAATGGCATTATCCGAGCTCTTATTCAAGTGGGGCCATACCATCTAGCAATAACATGTCGTATCTAGCACCGGCTATGCTTAGGGCCACACCTATGAACTTTGGACCACCACATGGTACACCACCATATGAGGTATGGGACCCAAGGGCTGCGCGTATGCCAAGGCCAAGGCCAACTCCCATCCCATATGTAGTTCCAAGAGCACCTGCACTTGCGGCCACTATACCTGCTTATTTAGGAGATTTGGCAGCACTTCCTCAAACCATCGGTCCATCTATTGTTGAGAATATGCATAACACGCTTGATAGAGAGCCTAGAAGTAAGGCAGTACAAATAGCTAAGCTCACACAAAAATTTAGTGGAGACGGGGATGTGAGAAAGCATATCGAAGTGTTTGAACAAATATGTGATTCTATAGGAGAACACAATGACCTGCATAAGAGTAATGCTTTAAGCCTAACCTTTAGTGGGAAGGCTGGGGATTGGTATAAAACCCTAAGGGTGGAAGAAAAAACGATTAACCCTACTCTTAGGAGTCTGTTCTTAAAAAGTTACATACGAGAGGGAGTGCTTTGGGGTGTAGCCTCTCAGCTCCAGAAAGCCCAACGAGAGGAAGGAGAGTCGATGAGAGACTTTATTAGTCGCTTGAAGTGTTTGAACAAATATGTGATTCTCTAGTAGAACACAATGACCTGCATAAGAGTAATTCTTTAAGCCTAACCTTAAGTGGGAAGGCTGGGGATTGGTATAAAACCCTAAGGGTGGAAGAAAAAACGATTAACCCTACTCTTAGGAGTCTGTCCTTGAAAAAATACATATGAGAGGGAGTGCTTTGGGGTGTAGCCTCTCAGCTCCAGAAAGCCCAATGAGAGGAAGGAGAGTCGGTGAGAGACTTTATTAGTCGCTTGAAGCATTTGAATTCTCGTTGTAGTCCGAATGAGCACTTCAATAATAATCAATTGCTTGATAGATTCATTAGGGGATTACGACATGAGGATATCTATAATGGCCTAGTCATTAGAGGTATCACCACTTGGGAAGCAGTCACTGCCAATGCGATCCAATTGGAGGATAATTTAATGATTCAAGGAGAAAGAGTGTCCGTTGAGCCTAAATCTACTAGCTCGCAAGCATCGGGTCATCAGCCAATGACCATAAAGCCTATTGCTAAGGAGCCAAAGATATCTAAGATGACTTTAGCAGATCTCACCAAGGCCATTCAAGAGAGTCTTAGAGACAATTGTGCTCCGCAAAACAATCATATGTATCCAAGAAGGGAGCAACAATGGTGCTCAGTATACTATGGTCCGCATAGTACCGCTGAATGCCCTACTTTTAGAATAAAACTCAAACAAGAATTTCAATGCCTGTGGAAGGTATGGTCATCAAGCTAATGATTGCATAGTATTTAAGCGCGTGATGGACAATAGACCAACCTTAGCATGGACAGACACACCTTGAGTGCTTGCATTGATATCGGCCCCACCTCTTGAACAAACGTCACAACACATGGTCCCTAGGGCCCAAAATGTTGTTCAAGCAACACCCTTACCACCTCTAAAGGACCGCAACCACCACATCTGAGAATCACTTCTGTGAATCAAGTGGGTTGTGAGTCATCTATTGCTTGTTTGGAAGGCCGTGAGGAAGATATAGACCCTAATGTTGCCTATGGGATTGATGCGCTTGAAGAAAGTCCACAATACTACATGGAGGAGTGTTGGGGACAAGTCAAACCTATCTATCAAGTAGCTGCTCTTGCTGCAAGAGGCCAAGTATCAATTACACTACCAAGAGACCACCTCTTCAATGCTATGAGTGTGGAGGTCCACATCATGTAGCCGAGTGTCCTATTAGGCTACAAAGGAATGCTAGACTATTGCAAACCAATCAAGCGAGCCTGTCTACAATGCCGGTACTCATGTGTAATCAATGTGGCATAGATCATTTGATTGCCCAATGTCTGAATAATCCAAATGCGCCAAAGATCACACAATTAAAGTTGATTGAGGGTAACGAGGAGCCATCACAAAGTACACATGTGGTACCCGTAAATGTACTCACACGATCGATGCTCCAAAAACAAAATTATATTCTTGAAGAAAGAGACACGGCATCAATTGCCCAATCTCAGAAGAAGAAGAAAACATGAAGGAAGAGATCGCAAAAAGTAGTGAAGTCAGACCCCAGTTCAAAGACCAACATAGGGACTGGTGATGACCTTGTATATATGAACGACACTAAAGAGGATTCTGATTCAGGTGAAAGCATGGAGAACAAAACAACCACTAAGAGAGAAACCAACAAGGAAGATCGTCCATGAACCACAATGGCCAGGATCTAAGCAGAAGATAGGAACTTATCCAAACCCTAAAGAGGAGATTGAGTGAGTCAAGCAATTAAGAAGTTTGGTAGAAGATACCCATAGGGATCTAGAACCAGCACCTAGGCAGATCCAGATTACAGACACATTATTTCCTACGCAACAACAACAACCTCACAGAGTCCATAGACCCCTAGCCGTACCTAGTGTCATCCAAGAAGAAAGTGACTTAAAATCATGGAAAAGTGGGCGTACTCACTTCTTGTTGGAAATAATGTTTACAGAGAGACTACCTGAACCTATCGAAGAAATGGAGATCCCACCTTCCCCACATCAAGGGACTGAAGCCCAAAATGTGCCATTAAATATTGCCAAATTGATGGATTTCATGGCTTTAGAAGTTAGAACCATCATCATGTCCAAACTATATGGAGACCCTGAGCTATTCTTAGCTCTTCGAGCTTTCCTCAATGGAGAACTGAAGGTTGGGCTACCACAATTTGCACAGATGGAAGGAGCTAGGGAGATGCCAATAGAGGAGGAACACTTAGATCCACAACCCAACCTACATGAGAACCCTATTGTAGAAATACATGTTAACAAGTTGGGACAATACTTTGAGGGCGATAAATCCAATGCAACCATACCAATCACTACCAAGGGATTAATCGTAAATGGAATCCTTGATGGTGGCACTGGGGTTAGCATTGTGACTAAACATTGTTGGGAAACTATGGGAAGACCTCACCTTGGGACCACAACCATAGTAGTAAAGATGTCCAATGGGTCTATTGCTAAACCTTTTGGGATGCTAGAAGATCTCAAGATCAAGGTCTTTGGACATAAAATAAGAAATAACTTCATTGTTATGGATTTCTCCAAGCACACTATGGCATCTGAGATGATCTTAGGACGTCCTTTCATGAGGGAAGCAAAAATGGTGCATGACTAGTCTAAAAACCATGTCTACTTGTAGTTCCAAGACTTGGTCATTCGAGTGGATCTTGTAATTGGTCGAGCACATCCTCTAGGAAATAGGTTCATAATTGATCATACATCTGACACCACACTTCACTCGACCCCATTGCAGTATTGTTACACATGCAAAGTGGACACTGATGTTGGGGAAGATTCTCCTTATACGGATGTACTACATGGGATGACTGAATCGGACAATGTGAATTGGGTCCACTTAGCAACAACCATAAAAAATTGGGAAAACACGGGGATGACCTGGGTAACACCGAGGGGGATGAAATGCCACCACTCGTACCCTTAAATATGCTAGAAGCAATGCATATAACTTCTAATGACCTACAAGATGAAGGTTTAGCATTGGAACCGGTAGCTTCTCACAAGACTATAGCCCACACGAGTTGGGGTCAGAATCATCGATTGAAATTGACTTTGAGGATGAAGAATATGAGTTAAATCTTAGTGCAAATGTGGGGACAAACCATTGAGGGCCCAGTGGTACCCTAGATGACAATCTATCCAAGGGAGCAGAAGACACAAGTAGCGATTCATCTAGTGACTCTTCACTAGAGATCGGCCGCAATAAAAAAATTAGACAAGAAGAGTAAGAGATATAAGAGGCGACGATATTGAGCAAATGTGCATGCTAGAATAAATGAAAAGAAAAATTTGAAATATGCGAGAAAAGGACCATATCGAGTGTGTGAAATTACCGCGCAAGGTACCATTCATGTGGAGACTCTAGATGAAGTTGAAACCAATGGATTCCTCAACGGGAGTAAATTCAAAAGGTACTATGATCCTCTAAGCCAGGAAGAGTTACAAGCCATCCATAAAAAAAGTGAAGTCAAAGAACAGGCAGAGCTTAAAAAGATTCAAGCAAGAGTTGAGGCTCGAGAAAGACAACAACGTCTTAGATGCCAATGAGAGGTTAATCTGGGAATCACGGAAGCGTTTTTTGAAGACACTGATGATGATTCATTGGAATCTGAGCTACCTCTACGATATCCAATTGAACTAAATAGCTTCTATGGGAGAGTACTATATAATGCATTATTGGATATAGGGGCGTGTGAGCTAGGAAAACCACCCCTATCCATAAGCACCATCCAAGCCAAGGGTGTCAATAAGAAGAAGACCACTGTTTTTGGAATCCTACACACTCTTGTTATTTATGACAATGGAACCGTGGTTCAAAGCTTTTTGGTCATGCCTGTTGGTACTATGGAGGGTAATATAAACCTGGGGCGCAAATGGATGTCTGCAATTAAATGTAATATTGATTGGGAGACCGGGAGTATCATGATGCAAAAACCAACTCATGATCCTACGGCTCAAGGAATAACACCTGAAATCTCACCTCTTCATAACACAAAAAACAACAAAATATTGCCAATCCAAAAATTCACAACATCCTTGCCAGTAGCACAACCCTCTAAAGCTTCAACTTCCATGGCTACGACAGACAGTGCTACATCAAAGGCTCCACATGATTTGACCGAGGGTACATATCAATGGGTCCCCAAGGTATCGTCATCGGACCCACTATGGTTGAAGTTAATTCACAAAGGAAACCTTGAAGGAAGGTGTCCACTCAGGTTAAGGAGGTGAAAACCAAATCATGTTGGATTCCCAAACAACTATTAGAAGCCCAATGCTACTATGATGGAAATGATCGAATTTGGGTACCTAAACATAAATCGTGTCCTTCCCTATCCACTACGAAACCATGTGAGTCAAACCTTGTGATTCCAAAGCCGATAGAAGACCGTGGGTAGGGAAAGATCACAAAATGCTACACACCTATTCCAGAGCGAGTTTGGGTTCCAAGGCAAAACCAATCTATTCGGCTTAGCTCAAGAAAGGGGGGTTTCATGAAGCTTCTAGCTCCTCATGTAATGCATCCATAGAGGTGAAAGCTTCTACACAACCTCCACCTACCATAGGCAGCCTCCATGAAGCTACAAAAGATTCGACACCTCCCATTGTTCAATTATTACCTGATGCACTACTTCAAGTTCGTTCATGGAAGAGTACCTTACCACCCTTGCAAATCGATGAGGCACCCAAGGCAATTGGAATAACTAGTTCCAAAAGGTGATGACATCCTTTTAAAGTATGATCTACCCAAGGAAGGGGGGAGTCTTCATTCATGTCAGCCTATTGAATTATTTCCCTCTTTCCCTTCTTTCCCTGACCCTTGAGCTTTTAGATTCTAGGGATTGTGTATATATAGATATATAGTAGCTAACCACCCTAGTTTAAAAAAAATAAAAAATAGTAAAGCGCAACAACAATTAGCAAACGAGTGTGCACAATACTAGTCAAAATCATTGACCCAGACCTACGCATGTCACATCAGGTACATTGAAACAGAAACCTATGTCATCAAACACCTAACCATCCTCTATTTGTGTTCATACATATGGTTGATTCTTACAAATAATCTTTTTACCTATCTCAAGTAATGCATTTATGTTATCCTCGTATTTCCTTTGCATGGGATTCGGTTAAAGCACTCGCTTGTGAGAGAAATGTTGAGGAGTTAGAGTGGCTAGTCCGCATCTTGACTACAACGGATCCCTATTCTATCGAGGAAGTTCACCCAATTGCCCAAGTTCACCCTTTTGCCCAGGTTGCGTATGCACGCCTCGTCACATTCCTAATACTATTTTGCACGGAAGAGGACGAGGACGATAATGGTGATCGGACAGATGAGACACACGGCCTTATCGAAGAGGATTACACCTACCTTGATGATGAGGATGGCGGTTTAGCCTTAGAGCTACCGACCGAGCTCTCCAACCTCCACTTACTTTGATCCTCATCACTCGAGTGATGGAGGGTAGGTAGGATTAGTACGATAGGAGTGATCTGTTTTAGAGTTTAATGATTAGCAAAGTTCTCCTTACCCACTGATGTGCCTCTGGAAGGTGTATATTTGGTGGTGACCATTATGCAGTTTGTGACTACATAAGGATGCCTTCAAAGGACAACGACAATGGATTTTTACATGTTACAACGGATGTTCTCCATTATATCAAGTGTACTACTTCCTTTTATCTATGCTTTTCGCAGTTACATGTTTGCATCTTGTCATTTGAGTTTCTAACAATGCATAAAAGTTATGAAGTTGTGACATTGCCAATTTAGATGCTATAATTTTTTCAAACTTCTAGTACCTCGTTCTTCTCTTTGAGTTTGGTCTATTAGTTGACTTTAAGTAGGTATCAGGACCTTAGGCTAAACTAGGCCACTTGATTTCTTACTTTAATTCCTAAATAGTCTATTAATTCTAGTAGCTTTAGTAATGTTTCAGGCTATGAGGATATAGTTCTCTCTAGCTTATTCCACCTAAGTGTGACTTGTGTTGTGGAAGTCCATGTGTTAAGCTGGTATTTGAGACCTTGAGTCTCCCAATTGTACAGGTACTCCTATAGTGGATCTTGATGCTGCACTGTTATATTCCGAGGGTGGAATCTACATCAAGAAGGGGCGCATGTTAACCACTGGCGTCCACTTCTAGTATTCATAGGCAGGGCTTGTCGATCCAATAAGAAAAGGGTAAGAGTGATCACCGATGAAAGGCACACTCTAACTGGAACATTCAAGGGTTAGTTGGCTAAGCATGGGAGCCCAAGTGAGAATGGGCTAGCTCATATAAAATTCACCTAAACCTAAAAATCACTCATTCTCTCATTTGTGCAATTGAAGAGTGCTCTTGCTCCATCTCCATCTTCTTCTTCATCTCCTTGTGTGTGTATGTGTGTGTATGTGTATGTGTGTGAGAGAGAATGAGAGAGAGAGAGAGAGAGAGAGAGAGAGAGAGAGAGAGTGATCGACTATTGCGACGGCATGGCGGTAGCGAGGCGGTTGAGCATGGCACGGCCGTAGCTCCCTCTTCTTCGCGGCCAGGAATCCTCCACGAAGGCGAGCGTAGGGCGGTGAGTGACGCTCTCTTGAGCTTGCTAGATTAATTTGGTTGTGTATTTGCCGCCATTTGTGGCTTGCACACAGTGTATGGCAAATCCCTTGCTTTGACACGTGCGAGAGATGCGGACATAAAGCCATAGGCAAGTCTAAAAATACCCCATTAAAAAGGGGCTCAAAAAAACCACTAATAGATCCCACTCCCACTTACCCTAACATAATTAACAAAATCAACCATTAATAGGCTACTTAAGGACCTCTCTTGTTAAGCAAGAAAAGATAAACCAAATGCTTTGATACCAATATAAAGGAAATGGACTATAAAATTTGAGAGTAGAGGAATTAGGAAATTAGATAATGTTGGAATTAGGATTGCAGAGAAACGCACACAACTTGGAGAAGACGAAGGAAGCTCAAGGCACACAATAGAGAGTGTATTACTTAGTGTACAATGGAAAGATAGATAGCCCTAGAATGATGGGCGTATATACAATGCACGGGGGAAAAAACCTCCTAAAGAGGGAAAAAATGCCCCGGTGGTCCTAGTGTGTTCACACACATCACTACCACATGTATATGGTAACAATCCCCCCTGGAGTGATGCGGTGAACGAGAGCTGGCACATGAGTAAAGGGAAGTGCCATGCCCTGAGGACATGATCAGTTCACAAAGGGGAGTAAGCCCAAAGCTTTGCGGAAAGCTTCAAGCTTCTCACGAGACAATGCCTTTGTGAAAAGATCTGCAAGGTTGTCCTGTGTTGGCACATAAGCCAATCTGATCTCTCCTGCTGAGAGCCTCTCCCTGACATAGTAATAATGCACCTCAATGTGCTTTGTGCGAGCATGAAAAACTGGGTTCCTCGCAACTGCCAATGCGCTCTGACTGTTAGTGTAGAGAGTGTTGGGAGTGTCCTGTCCAACACCGAAATTAGCCATAAGGCGTCTGAGCCATACACACTCAATCGTAGCTGTGAAGACTGCCCCTCACAACTCGAAGTGGCCACAGTAGGTTGCTTCTTGCTCAACCATGATATACATGAACTGCCAAGCATGAAACAAAAACCACTTGCGGACACTCGTGTGTCAAAACAACCAGCCCAATCTGAGTCCGAACAAGCATGTAAGTCTAGTGGCAATGATCCCCCCTTGGGATAAAACAAGCCAAGGTGTAAAGTGCCACTAAGGTAGCGGAAAATCCTCTTGACAGCCTGCCAATGCTTAGACCTTGGGCTATGTATAAATTTGCTGACGTGTGAGACTGCAAACTGAATATCCAACCTCGTGTTGCATACATAAATGAGGCAGCCAACAACAGTTTGATAAAGAGTAACATCAGCAGGATCGCCAACATCATGTAGACTCAACTTCAAACCTGTTTCCATGGGAGTGGCAATAGGTTTGCAATCCTCAAGTCCAAATTTACATAGCAATGTCTCTATGTACCTTTTCTGACACAAGGCAATACCACCATCACACTGCTTAAACTGTATACCCAAGTAATGATGCAACAGCCCCAAATCTTTCATCTTGAAAGTAGCATTCAAATCAGCCTTAAATTCAGCAATATGTCTCTCATTTGGTCCAATGATCAGCAAATCATCAACATAAAGAACCACAATGATAAGTACATCACCCTCACGCTTTACATACAATGTGCTTTCTGTTGGACTATTACGAAAGCCTCGTTTAACCAAATGAGTGTCAGCTTTCTCATACCAAGCACGAGGAAATTGCTTCAACCCATACAAAGCCTTCTTACATTTGCACACTTTGTCCTCATGTCCTTTTATGACAAAACCGTGAGGCTGCTTTACATAAACTTCCTCAAATATGTCATCATTCAAGAAAGCAGTAACAATGTCTGATTGATGTACATCCCAACCAAAATGAGCTGCCAATGCACATAGAAAACTCACAGTAGTCATACGAGAAGTGGGAGCAAAAGTCTCTTCATAATCAATGCCTTTTTGCTGTGCATAACCCTTTGCAACAAGTCGAGCCTTATGGCGATCAATCTCACCATCCGGCTTGCGTTTCAACTTGTAAACCCACTTCGTACCAATGGCCTTTTTGCTAGGAGGCAAATGAGGAATCTCAAATCTCGAGCAAGATTTTCTGAGCAATCCCTAAAGCGAGCAAGACTAGCCAAGGCATACTATACAAAACAAAAACCAAACAAGATTTTTTAGGTGACTTCAAGCACAACAAAAAATAATAAAACAAGATTACCCCTAATTTTAATAGTAAAATGACCACAAATTTTTGACAGGAAAAACCCCTTGAACAAGGGTTTGGTATAATGTTTCCTTTGATGGGCTAGAATAAATGGAACCCATACAATGGCATGTTGATATTCCTCTTTTTGGCACTAGTTGCCCTCAGATATTGGAAGCTCATTTCTACCACCATTGATCCTTGTTGGGAATAGTGGCACCATGATTCCAATGGATATAAATCTCCTACTCCTACATCCCTACATGTAGGAACACGAGACTTACACTAAAAGAGTAAGGTTGTTGCCACTCGAACAAATCGCATGAATAAGGAGAGTCTGGGAGCTTGAGCTTCTCTTCACTTCTTCTTCTTCTTCTTCTTCTCCTTTGTCTTACTCTACGTCCTCAAGTTATTGTGGGTTGATGTACGATAACATACTATGCATTTTAAGTTACTCTAGAGAAAACGATGGAAACTTGAAAATAATTTTATTATTGCAATGAGGCTATTCTTTTGAGAAAATCCACATCATGGTATTTATTGAAGTTTGGATCACACCATCATAGGTAGCCTTCTATCGGGGGGGGTTAGTGGTGTTGCCAAAGGTGGTGGCAACAAATGTGCCAAGGGAGGTGGTAATGGTGGGGGATTATAGAGAGTGCTTTGATAGAAGAGTATGCAAGGTTGATAAAGCTATGAACAATTTTCTTATGACAACTTTGTCCACATGCTAGGTCTCTTTCAACTACGCATATCTATAAAAACCTAGGATTAGTGTAATTCCACCTATAAATTTTGAGATTTTATCTTCGAAATTCGAAGTAGAAGGTGAATAAACCTACAAACTTTTGAGAAATTTAGTGTAAAACCCTTCTCTTAAATTTTCCATGTTTATATGAGCACAGCTCAAAGTTCCTAGACTGCTCGGGGTTCCTAGTCTCCTGAGTCGTCCATCATGCCTCGACCCAGATTGCTCACCCAACGTGTGATGCCCCTATGCTAAATACACTTCTTAGAGCCATGGTGTTTGACTGTCATTGTAGTCCTTTGAAATGATTTTCCTAATGCGTCTTAGCCCTCCATTTTGGTTTGTACTCTATCTATTGTTTGGGAGTTGTACGTCCATCAATGCCTCATAGCAATTCAAATGGATGGTAGTCTAGCATTGCATCTGTCATCCTGCAGAATGATGTGGCCTAGGACTCGGTCCTTAGCACCTTATAAGGTAACCCCCTCCAAGGGGTAACTGGGAGGTTGGTTGTGCTACAACGAACAACATTGTGCCACGTTAAGACAACTATGTTGGCTAGGAAAGGTAAATCTCAGAGTCCTTAATCATTGACAAATTTGGTTTTGAAGGAGTTGGGCAAGGAAACTCACAATAGATGAGGCAAGAAGGTCCTCAAGTTCAACCGTCGTCATTTTCAACAATTATACAGTATAAACAAAACCCTTCAAAAAATCTCTTTGAAAGAGACGCGGACTCTTTCACATACGGACAAGAACCAGTGCTCAAAAAAAACTTTGTTCTCAAAACTTGGCAAACCTACCTATGAGAATTTTAGTGGTAAACTGACTAAATTTGAAGTTTTTTACACCAAAATGACGCTAAATTTCTCTAAATTTCGTAGGTTTTCTCACTTTCAAATTCAAATTTAGAGGTAAATCTCAAAATTTGCAGGTGGGATTACACTAAACCTAGGTTTGTTTTTTAAGCCCCTCCCCCTCTCTTTCTCTCTTCTCGCTTTCTCTCAATCTCTTAAAAAAAAAAGACTCTGAAAGAGCCTGCGTCGGTGTGGACTTTTTTTTTTTAGAGAGATGGAGGAGAGAGAGAGAGAGAGAGAGAGAGAGAGAGAGAGAGAGAGAGAGAGAGAGAGAGAGAGAGAGAGAGAGAGAGAGAGAGGAGGAGGGGCAAGAGTTCATAACTTCTGTTCGGGACGAGTATACTCTAGAGGCAGCAAAAGGAGACCTCCGGACAACTTGAGAGGTGGGCATGCAATTTCTTGAGAAAGGTTGAACTCTTGAGTACCCTCGACCTTTCTTCTTGTTTAATCCCCTTGCTTTTCATGACCTTATCCATGCCTCCATTATCATTGATTCTCACTCTTGCATAATTAGTCCCCGATACTGAGATTGATAAATGTGTTTATTAGCACTTTTCCTTGTGCTGAGATTGATCGGCCAATGTGTTTATTGGCTTGGGGGATGCATGAACCGATCAAGGAATATACGTCATATTTTGGATGCATGAACCGATCAAGGAATATACATCATATTTTGGATGCATGAACGAATGTGTCGACAAGGAAGGTGGATAATTACCCAACAAGAGCATGGAGACTTGCAACTGTGAGAGGGAGATTGTATTCTTTTGGAAACTTGGGTAGCGATAGAAAGAGGAGGATGGTGCAATGAACCAAAAACAAGAGAGAGAAGGAAGAAGCCGCAACACCGTCAAATTCGATAGCTACGGCTATTGCTTATATTCATTATTATATTCATTTCACCAAAGATTCCTGCAAATCTCATACTCCCTTGTATGAGGACCTAACCTTCGAAAAGGACTAGAGAGGATTCGAACTCAGGTCCCTCGGCGTATAGGACTTTAGAGTCTCAAGCCTACCCAAATGCACCAAGACGTTGAGCTAGTACTAAAATCAATTCATCAAGTTCTAAAAGAAACCAACGAACTCTGCGCATGCCTCAGCATCCGGTTTTGTCCCCCCCCCCCCCCCCCCCCCCCCCTCTGTTTCATGGAGCTTGAGGTTGCCCAAGCTCGCTCCACCCCTCCCTACCTCTCCTTGCTCGTCGTGCACCTTTATCGTGTGTCTTTACCTTCGCAGCATCTTCAAAATATTCCGACTAATGCATCATTTTCCAAATCAAGCACACAACTGCTGCTCGAGTCTATAAATGGCATTATCGTACTTCTCTCTCTACCCCTCTCTCTGTCAAAAAGAAACTCTTTAAAAGAGCGCGCGCCTTTTCAGAGTGTTTCTCTTTTGAGTGTGTGTGTGTGTGTGAGTGTGTGTGTGTGTGTGTGTGTGTGTGTGTGTGTGTGAGAGAGAGAGAGAGAGAGAGAGAGAGAGAGAGAGAGAGAGAGAGAGAGAGAGAGAGAGAGAGAGAGAGAGAGAGAGAGAGAGAGAGAGAGAGAGAGAGGAGGGAGAGTGAGGCCTCGCCATCGCTTCATAATTGCCATCAAACAGAGAAATGTTTTCGTTTGTCTGCAGATCGTTCCGAAATGCTTGCCTCATCAAATTCAACAGAGCTAGACGAGGAGTCTGACTGAACCCAAAGGTCATTAGACCATGACTTGCACTAGTGGCAATATTCCCCAATGCCTTTCCATCGACATTGAGCGTCTCTGCCACTAATCCCCTCACACAATCTGCTAAAAGCACAAGCAACTAGCTGCAGTGAAGCCGCTCGCTTAATTACTTGACGATTATAACCATCATAAGCTATTCTGCCCTTTGATGTTTACTCCACGTCTTGCCTCTCGTGAGCCCAGAGCCAGGGAAGGTGCAACAACAACCGTGTGCAAAACAGTGGCAAGCCTGAGAGAGAGAGAGAGAGAAGGGGGGGGGGGGGACACAGAGGTGCGAGGACGGGTGCAGATGTACACCATTGCCAGAAGCGCATAGTACCTCGCAGGCAGGAATGTGGTCCGCACGACTGGGCAACATTTGAAGGTCACGAGTGGTTGAGAACGAGGGGATATTAAGAGATTTTCCCTTATAATATTGGGGAAGAGCAAGGTATGTTTGGTAAGATGATTTTGACCACCTCGTTTAACTCTAATTCAATTGCCACGAATCTTCATGGATGCTTCCAAATCCTTGCAGTCTTCACAAGAATGCAGGGTAAAACCTAGATTTTGATCGGATTTGAACTAGAGACATCAAGATCTATTGCCTTTGGCCATTCAACACTATCCGTCAAAGTCCAGGGTCGGAGGGCAACAACCTGCAACAGTACATCTACTATCGATTAAAAGGCGTAATTTCAGGCTCCATGTTGCAGATGCTTGCCAACTCAGCAGTCGGAACCCATGGAAGCCAATATAGCCTACAATCTCTGTCCTGCGAACAAATCAGCCCATGGAATGGTCGATAGTGCTGACACATCAGCGAACGGAATGTTGAAAGCGATAGGCCATAATTTTTCTGCAGGATGAAGCAATTATTGCATGCCATGTCTGCAACCATAATTTTGTGCAAGATGGACCAATCATTGCATGTCAAATTAATGCCTGGAATTTATCATCTACATTGTTGACGACACTGTCACCTGCACTGTTCACTCCCTGCATTATTGATGGCATTGTAACCTACATTGTTGATGGCCCTCCACCCCTGGACTTTTGTCAGTCGAGAATGGTCCTAAAGTGACCGTTCCCCCTTCAGGACCATTCCCCCCGTTATAAGTGTGACCTCGTGACAACCGGCATCCGTCGGTTGCCATGAGGTCGCACTTATAATGGGGAATGGTCACTTCAGGACCATTCCTTGCACCATCAAATCAACGCGGTGACGTTGTCTAGAAAATTTGCCTGCAATATTTAAAAAAATAAGATCACCATGCGATGCCTGGTTGTACATGCTTGAGTTGTGCAGGTGAGTTGCACCAGGCCAGGCCTTCGTTGCTAGCGACGACGAACGCTTCCCCCCTTCCCCTTGCTAGTGACAACGAATGTTCCCCCCCTTTTTCTTTTCATTTTTACTTCACTGTATGCAGAATCCGCATTTTATTCTTGTCTACTTTTCTTTTTCCAAAAACATAGGTCCTCTGCCGTCTGCATCGCCAACAACCTGATAGCATCAACAAAAAAATGTGTTGACAAGCAGGGACTCAAGAACTTGAGCACTTCTGACACCTTAACATTGTCTTGTCCAAACGCCTTCTTAAGGGGAGGATCACATAAGATCTGCAATTTCTCAGCACTACTCTAGAGCTTCTGAGCCTTGATGTAGTCCCATACTCTCTTGAGGGCATCAGGCATCGTGGTCTCCGAGGTTTGCAAGATGGGAGCCAAGCTGGAGGAGACGCTATAGAGGATCTGAGCGCCATTTCTGGGCTCGTGATTTTGAGTTCGGCCTCGGGCACTTTCTTGCTCATCTATTCATCAACTCATGCAAAACGCAAAGCAGTCACACACTAGACCAGGGGCAAGATCCTGATCAATGGCAAGACGAAGGATTGCGATCAATGGCAAGAAGACGGATTGGGATTGACTGGGGTTGAGCGATCGGAGCTGGCACTTGCACGTATAATACCCAATACTGTAGCAACAAGGCTAGGAGGAATGAGCAACAGCTTGCACTACTATGATATGATTCCTGCAGCCGCCAATATTTCAGATTACTACAAGTAGTACTAGAACCAACATACATTCAAAGATCATAATCATTCATTGCTTATTGGATATGATGGTGATCACTGCACTGCAAAATTGTAAAAAAATGTATTCTAAAATATCTTCTCACAAACAATCGATCATACGTCATCTAGAATTTATGTTAATGGTACTCTTACAGATGTTATGTCATTGCATAATAATATTTTCAAATATTGCGCTACTTTTCTTAAAAGTAAACTTTGATCTTTTGGAATTTAGGAGGTAGTCTATCCATTGAAAACTCTTTTTGTTGTAGTGCATCAATATATAGCAAACAATAAATATTCTGTTGATGGTAATATTTACTATATTGCGTACAAACACTTGCTCGGGTTTGTCTTTGCTCGAAAAAACTCGCTCGGTCCATGGTAAGACTCGAGGCAAATCACATAAAGTCCATGTGTCATTTTCTATAAGTGCATCATATTCTGATTGCATGGCAGCCATCCAATTTTTTGAATTTTGTGCTTCATCAAAAGACAGAGGCTCCTCAACATCATGTAAGCTAGACACAACCAAAGCATAACAATCTGATGCATAAGATGCATGGCGAGAGCCTGAACGAGTACGGCTAGACAAAGGTGCATCCAATTTACTGTCACGCAAAGTGTGCACCAGCCATTTTGGCGTACCTCTAGCCTGCTCATTTTCAGCCCTTTCCTCACCAAGTACATCATGTACATCTGCATCAGTAATAGGCTGATCCGTAACATTTTTAGAAACCCCAGAGGCTATACATTTGCCTCATTGGAAATTACATTCGTATTTCCACCACTAAAAAGAGGCAACAAAGTGTCATAAATGTCCTGTGAGCTTACATTACTGTCTCTAGTACATGACAACAAGGGCTGAACAGAATCTTCCACAAGCACTACATCCTGTGAAACCAGAATATGTTTTGTTTGCGGATGATACAACTTGTATCCTTTGCTATCAACACTATAACCAACAAAAAATTCATTTGACAGCCTTATCATCCAATTTTTTGCGCTGTGTTTGTGGCACCAAAGCATATGCCAAACAACCAAAAACATGCATGTGCTCAATAGAAGGCTTTCTATCATGCCATGCTTCATATGGACTAATAGATTGCAAAGCTTTCGTAGGACACCTGCTAAGTACATAAGTGGCACACATGATGGCCTCAAGCCAAAAAGAATGCGGAAAAGCTTGACTTTTGACCATACATCGTGCCATTTTCGTAAGTGACCTGTTTTTCCTCTCAGCAACACCATTTTGCTGAGGTGTATAAGGCACCATACATTGGTGTTTTATCCCACGACTAGCCAGAAATGCATTAAATTCATGAGACATATACTCCCTCCCTCGATCGGAACGGAGGGTGCCCATAGTACATTTCGAGACATTTTCAGCCATAGCCAGAAATTGTTTGAAGCACATAAAAACTTCGGACTTCGCTTTAAGCGGAAATAGCCATGCATGCCTGGAGTAATCATCAATGAAAGTCACGAAGTACAGGTAATTGCCCAAGGACGGAGTTTGCATGGACCCACAAACATCACTATGCGCAAGCTGTAACCTGCATGTGGCCCGAACTGAACCATCCTTTGGAAACTTAGAACGCTGCATCTTACCCAAAATACAGCCTTCACAAACATGTTTGACAGGTGCTTCAAGAGGCAGCAAAGAAGCAACCATATCAGATTTCTGCAAACGCAGCAAACTGGCAAAATTCAGATGACCAAAACGTACATGCCAAAGTTTTGCATCTAAAATAGCCCTTGAATCTGCAACAGTATTTGCAAAATTTTTTGTCCACACTTGTCATACAAAGTGAGCTTATACAACCCACGACACAAAAGGTCAGATGCAACAATTTCATCACCAAAACTGAGATCATGAACTGTACATCTGTCATCCACAAATTTGACTACAAGTCCAAGTCTAGCAAGTGCGGATACAGACAATAGATTCTTCTTGATCCCAGGTACATAAAGTGCATCGTCAAGTGTGAAAGAACTGCCATTAGCAACAGTAAGCACAATCTTTCCAACTCCTTGAACTGGATAAGAGGCATTGTTGGCACAAGTGACCGAATTCCCATGAGAGACAGACTAGAGAGAGGTTAACAATTCACGATGTGAGGTAATGTGCTTTGTAGCACTGTCGAAATACCACACATGTGAATTTGCAGCAACAAGCATGCATCATGGACAGCAGGATTGTAAGTGCACTTTGCACTAAAAGCCCATTCTGCATCAACATCAACATCACAGTCTCCTTTCACAGAGGACTCAACAATGGCTGCATTGGTAGTGGAACCAGCATTTGCAGTGGAACCACCCTCTTTCTTCTTAGCCTCTTTGGTCTTCAACTTAGGACACGACTTGATCAAGTGATCATTAGCTTTACAATAATGGCAACCTATCTTCTTTTTACCCTTATCACCAAAATTGCCAGACGAAGTGCTGCTAGCAAAAGCATTAGGAACAGAAGTTTTGCCACTCGCAGCAGAACCATAAGAAGTGGCTGCATTGTTGTTACCACCCTTTCTTTGAGAAGCAATAAAAGCCTGTCCAACTGCACACTGTCTAGTCCTGTTTTTTCTAGAAAGTGACTCTTGCAATAGCAATGTGCATAATGCATCAAACTTGACAACTTCTAGATTTCCTTGGGTCATAAGTCTCCAAGTACTAGCAAAAGTTTGGTAGGAATCTGGTAAGGCATCAAGAACAGTCTGCACAAGGGAAATGTCTGAAATGACTTCTCCTGCAGAAATAAGTTGCTCATTGATATCCTTGACACTAGCAAGGAAAGTGTCCATATCATCTTCCTCATGCATAATCTTCAACTCTAGCTCTTTACGCAGCAAAGCAATTTTAGCCTCATTGCGACTTGCATAAAGACCAGCCAAAATATCCCAAGCCTGTTTTGCAGATTTTGCTGAACGCATGTGAGGAACAATGGTGCGCTTCACAGATAACGCAATCAATGCATGAGCCTGCGCATCCTTAACATCCCAACGAGCTTGTTCTACCGTAGGGAAAACAACTCTAACATCAGCAATCCTTGCAGCTTGTTGTATCGTAGGCAAAACAACTCTAATAGCAGCAATCCTTGCAGCAAGACCTGCAACATCCTCAACATCGCCTACATCCTCAGAACTAGGACGTACATCAATGCCCTGCACAAATTCTAGACACCCTTTGACACAAGAACGTGCTGCATCATATAAGCCCACATAGGGTAATTATCCCCATCCAACCTGTCCTCAGCAGCAAACATCTTGAACACATCTGTGTTGTTGTTGTTGTTAGCCATGGTAAATGTTGACCCTGATGTGAAAACTGCTCGAAAATAGGAGAAATAGAGCGGGAACAACAAGTGCTATATAGCACCAACCGTAGAAGACTGTAAGGCACCTGTTATTCAGAAAACAACACTAACAGAATTTTTGCACAAAATGACGAAATTGCCTGTGCAGACCTGTCTGTAGTGGAAACGGAAGCCGAAATGAGCCCAAATCGAAAATCCACCAAATCGAAATAAACCCGAAGTATTTGTCGACCTGCGAACGCTCGCCAAAGCTCATTGAAATCGGAGAAAGTGAGCAGGCATGTACTGGAGCAGCTGGCGACTAAGCCCGGGAGGATGCAACCTGCTCTGATACCAATTGTTGGAATTAGGGTTGCAGAGAAACGCACACAGCTTGGAGAAGACGAAGGAAGCTCAAGGCACACAATAGAGAGTGTATTACTTAGTGTGCAATGGAAAGATAGATAGCCCTAGAGTGATGGGCGTATATACAATGTACGGGGGAAAAAACCTCCTAAAGAGGGAAAAAATGCCTTGGCGGTACTAGTGTGTTCACACACATCACTACCACATGTATATGGTAACAGATAAAACACTTTTGAGAGATTACTTTGTGAGCATAGAGGGTGAACTTAATTGATGGTAGCAACATAAACACGGTGCTCAGTTAACTTGGCATGAACAATACTTTTGCAAGAGAGAGAGTTTAGAGAACATGACAATAGTTGAGGACCAAATATAGGCAGAGCCGGTCCCCCTTCAATAGGCTTTTGTATTGTAGATTCTCCCATAAAGAGAGACTTCGTATAATACAATCTATGTGTTCCTTGTGACCTTGGTGATGCTATGAAGATGGAAAGCTTTGTGCATCACGAGCATAACATAAATTTTTAAAAGCATTAACTATCCCAAGCCTCAATCCCAAGGCCTCAAACACCTTCAAAGGTGGAGAGAGATAGCGGGGAATGAGGGTAGGGAAGAGGAAGAAGAAACATTCCATAGGAGAAAGAAATAGTTCCTCACTTATCATCACTCTTCTTGCTAGCATACATAATAGCATAGTAATGAAGATGGAGAAGATGGTAAGCTTAAGCATTGAAGCATGGCTCTTGGTTGGATTTGCATTCCATAGCCAAGAGTGTTGGTGAGGCTCTCACTTCTCAACAAGCTTGGAGAAGAAGGTGGAGTTCCTCTACTTTCACCAAGTGAGAATGTGTGAAAAATGAGTGTGTATATCCCCAAGCACACCCCTTGCTTGCTTTTGTCGACCCCTCCTTTTTTCTCAAGCTTGAAGCTCATTGGACCCCTTTAAGGCTAGCCAATCACATGCACAATGCATTTCAAGCAACATGGGTAGCATTAGGACAAGTGTCCTCCTTATCTCTTTGAGAGAGAGAGCTTGAAAATACTTAGATATTTGTTGAATTGAACTAGAAGCTCATTGGACCCCTCTTTAGCCTATCCAATAGGATTCAAGCACACCATGTGGCTAAGCATAGGGAGAGTCTGATATGTGTCCCATGTGCCCCTTGAAAAGGGGGTGCCCTTTGGGTGAGTGGAAGGTTAAGTCTAAGATTCCCCTAGCTTTGGGGCTTTCCCCCTTCTTTTTAGGGTCTCTTTTTGACTCAAGCACCTTACCCCCCATGCATGGGAAGCTTCTCAAGCACCTTCCTCATCAAGCATGACAAGCACCTCAAGCACCTTAGTCACCAAGCTCGACAAGCACCAGAAGCACCTTAGTCATCAAGCACCTCAAGCACCTTAGTCATCAAGCACGACAAGCACCTCAAGCTTAGGTCGGGTTTCTACCTCAAGCTCAGCCCTAGCTTGCATAAGGTCAAGTATTTTTAACACTAACCTTTGGAGGTCTTTAATGAAGCTAACCCTAAGGTTTTTTAAGCTCCATTAGATGCACTTTGCTATTTTGATAGACTATCTCCTTTTGGACACCTATTGAGATTTAACCATCTCTCCTCTTGGTCTCCTGTTGAGATAAGTCTAGAAGCACTTATTACACATTGATCTTTGGTAGACCATCTCCTTTTGGACCCTATTGAGATGCAACCATCTCTCCTTTTGGTCCCCTGTTGAGATAGGTCTAGAAGCACATGTCTCTATTCTAACTCTTGTTCCCTTTTATCTTCCCATATTAAATTATTAGTTTAATATGAGAAAATCATTTGGTAAAGTTGAAAATTAGATTTTATAACATAAAGCCATTGATTTACTGTCTAAGTATAAGGTATGTCTTTTTAAAGCTCCATTTCAGGTTCATTCTTAACTTGTAATAAAAAAGGTCATCACTCCTTTAAGATGCAAGTTACTTTACATGTTATAAATAAGGTTACTATTTATCTCAATTTTTAAAAACTTTAATATTTATTTATATAGATTAAGTTTTGATCAGAAGGCCACTACCTCTTCTGATCCAAGTGTTTAAACCCATATTTGTCCCATAGTTCTTTGTGTTTATGTTGCTTTGGTTAAAGGCACTTCGTAAGAATTGTATGTTTGCCAATGTCTTTACTAGGTAAATTATGATCCTGAATGTCTTAGTGTCATCCCTTAAGGTTTGTATAAACATGCTCTTCTTAAACATAAGAAGAGTAACCTCATTGCGCAAAGCAACACACCATTTTATCCACAAAGCATTGAACTCCTTGACAAAGGCATCTACACTTTGACCATCACCTTGTGCAAGTCCTTCAATGGAGTCCCATACATTATCACCTACCACGAACCCAAGAGATGCTACAACGGATTCCCAATGAAAACAACAACCAAAAAAAGCAACGAATTGTTGAAGCATCACAGACAAAAGCTAAGGAACAAATGGCTAAACAAAGGCTTCTACAACAACAAAAACAACAAAGGAGACGATTGCGGATCAACGTCATTTCCATAAACAAATTCAAAGAAGATAGAGTAGATCTAGTAATCAAGGTGGAGATTGACAACAATCAAGTAGAAACTACCGCTCTACTCAACACATGAGCCTAAGGAAATGTCACTTTCCTCAGCTTGTATACACAACTTGGTCAAGACGTAGAGCTTCAAACAACATCACATGAGATGTCGAGCTATACTGACCATCATATCAAATCATTAGGGTTGGGGACCTTATATGTTCAAATCGATCAATGTGTATATCCACATAGAATTTATGTGGTAGAAGATCATCAAAACCAACACAAATTGTTGCTAGGACAGCCATGGAAAAGGAGATACAATGTTCAGATTGATTGGAAGTTAGATCTAGTACAGATTCAGAGTGAAACAGAGAGGCACACAATTCCACTGACGAAAGTCACAGAAATAGGGCCAGCAATGGAAAATACTATTGACAAGGGCAACAAACCCTTGCATATAAGAACCATGCAATGGATTGCCAAAGAGTCTCCACAAAATCCAACACACCAAGTCAAGATGGAATCAACCTAATCCACACCATCATCGACAAAAAATTTGGCGCAAGAAATGCCAAACAAAAGAGAACGATGGATACCAAAACAATAGCTCAAAACAAATCAGGTTGGGGTCAAGAGAGAGATGAAACATATAATAGAACATCGCTCAAAACCCTTAAGCCGACACAAACTTCGGTATCATCTCACATACCCATACAGACTACCCCTGTATCTATCACAAAAAGATGAGCACCAAAGAAGTTGGTTCAAGCGCAAAAAACACAGGAGCTTATTTGGATCCCTAAGTGCAATACGTTGAATCTCCCTACAAGGACAAACAAACCAACCAAGCACGAGTAAGAAAATCAATGACCAACCAAGTCAACTAAGCAAATATGGGTAGCCAAAGAATTAGGCCAAGCACAAAAAAGGCCGCTTTAGATCTCAAACCCAGTAGCAAAACACCAAGCAAACATCAAATCCATAGGCAGGGTAAGGAACTGCAAACACACCAAGTATGGCAACCAAAACAGGCCAAGAAAGTTATCAACACGACTGGCCTTGTCAAATTTTTTATAGATGCCTATGAAAGCACCTGTTGTACTACTCCAACAGAAGCTATATGGGCCCATAAATATTGCTCCACCCACCTTGAACCCCTTATTTTCAATATGTGTAGGAGGACTCAGACACGGGTGGTGAGGGGAGACATGACAAAAGACATGGCAGAACAAAGCAAAAGGTTTTTTATATATTACCAGGCACTGTCTTACAATGGTTTAAATCTTGTTGTGCTTTATTGCGAGTTATTTTTTGCAAAAATGCTAATTAATGGCTGCAAAGAAAGTAAAGGGGGATCAAGTCATGGTAGGGCCAAAACTAACCCCATAGTCTTGTATGTACTCCGTACACAAAAGCTATTCGTATTTTGTTTCTAATTATATGGTCAACATTGGTAAAAAATTGAGAATAAATACAAAAATAGACCAATGGTGGCTTAAGCACTTTGTACATAGCAAACATCTTCTTTTATTAAGACAAAAATAATTCACCCGAATTTTGGGTAATTTTTGGCTTGATTTTGCTAAACTTTGGGATTTATCCCAAATTTTTAAGTACCTTTTTTGGAATTTCTTTCAAAAAATCTAACAAAAAATTCCAAAAAAGCAATGGAGAATCTAAAGCCAAATGACGAAGTACCATAAGAGAAGAGACTCACAGAAAAAGTTTGGAAGCAAATGGAAGACGCCAAATTTTGACCTAAATACGATGGTACCTGAAAGGTAAACCTGCCGTATCTGGGATTAACGAAGTCCAAATGCAAAAATTGAAGATCCCTCAAAAATCTAAGGTAAGTGCAAGGAATGATGGAATCAAAATGGAAAACGGGTACTAGGCACATACAGTGATTTAGGGAGATTTTCTAGTCATTTTCACATAGCGACCTTGCGGGAGAGAGCGAGCACATGTGACCTTCGGAGAGCCCATACGCACAAATCATGCATCCCTATGGCAAGGAGAGCTGGCTATGATTTCTATGATGCTAGAACATGTACATGCATGCCAAAAACTAACTCACTCATCGAAAATACAAAAACAGGTTATAGGCACCTCACATAGAGAATTGAGCACTGCGCAAGGTAGCAATATCCAAATGACATGTGCAGGGTATGAAAAGCATGGGGATGCAAAGATATGACCCATGTTAGTAGTAGTGCTAGTGAGACCTACCGCGGTAGCTGCCACCCAACACCAAATCAAGAATAGAGCATACCAGCAGGTAGTCCACCACCAGAGGGTCCTAATGAGGCTATGTTCACCTCAAATGGATACTTGAAACTCAAGATAAATGTATTAAATTCCCAAGAACTCAGATTATACCCTCACATAGAGTATTAGTTGCCAAACTACAGGTGCATGGTCCCAACAGGATCCCCTTGGCATAAGAAACCCATCCATGTGAATTTTGAGCAAAATGGCCTTAGTTGACATTGACCGCGGTAGCTGCCACAGGGCTGAGAACAAGAAAAATTTGATACTAGCATGTTCTAGAGATGATGAGGAGTCCATAGGCACTTCATTTGCTCAAATTGGGCCAACAGGGAATTTTGACTCAAAGATTTACCCTTCAGAGTCCAACAACCCGAAAATTTGTAAAACTAGGCAAAACTTGTACAAAAGCCTCAAATTTTTGGACCATAAGCTCCACCTAATCATAAGGAACAAATACCATAAGGAATAGAGCAAAAAGTTTGCCAAAGTTGAACTTATCATAGAATGTGCATTTTGAGTGCATTTTCTCTGAAAACAACGGGTAGATTAGCTAGCCCATGGGACACATTTTACAACCCAACCCTCTAAAAGCACATAAATGAACATAGGAAGCTATTGGGAAGGTTTGAATTCAACTGCAAAACCATAACTAGGACTTGCTTAACAAACATGACTTTTTACAAGAGGAGAGACTAAGTGGTGACCAAACTAGTGATACAAATTGACCATGCAGGGTGGCAATGGACTCTACATATCAAGGGGAATCAGATTTTCAGGCCAATGGTAGGACGGGGTAGTAGGCCAAGGGCGAGGGACTGAATGGCTTAGTGCGGCTAAGGAGCCCAGGGCCAGGCATAAGTTAAGAGGTCCTACTTGCAAGGGCGAAGGGCTATAAGTAGGGAGGTTGGGAGGAGAACCATATGCCAGTCCATCCCTTTGGCCTTTCACTGGTATCAGAGCACAGGGGAGAAGGGCTGAGGGACAGCTATGGAGGAGGGTGAAGGGAGGGATGCATGAAGCTTGCATGTTCTCTCTCTCTCACTCTATCTCTCAGTGAAGCTCACATGGTTTCTCTCTTGTTCTCGGTCGATTTATGGAACACCACCCCTGCAAAGCCAACGACAGAGGAACGGCACCACGGGTAACATCCCTTGAGAGGGGGAAAGCCGGGAGTTGAACTTGTTCCAACGGACCTATTCCAAATGATGCAGGCCTGCTGTTTATGGGGTTGCAGGGCTCTGAGGAGCAGTTCTCTACACAGGCTCGACACTTGGTGAGTATCACCTTGCTCTCCTGCTCTTGCTTTATTAGGAAATATGACGTAGCTAAGTAGATAATTGAGTAGATTACTTAATGGAGAGAGATAATTTTCACACACAAGAGATTATAGAGTAGAGAGAGAGAGAGAGAGAGAGAGAGAGAGAGAGAGAGAGAGAGTACACACGATATATGTGGTTCACCCAATGTGGGCTACATCCACGGAAAATCGGCCACTTAATGGCTTTAGTACTTCAAACAAGAAGTAGGTTACAAATGGATTGTACCCTTAATAGAGCTCCCGCCTTGCTTCACTCTCACCACCTCACACCCACCTTGTTGCATCAACTTCACACTCTGAAATGTGTGTAGAAATGGCCTCCTTTTATAGGCCAAAAGGGCTGCCCTCTCTCATGAGAGGCAGCCATGTGTAGCCGCCCTTGTGTAGATAACTCCAAATCGGACCCTCCAATCCGCCCATGTGTGGCCGCCCTTGAAAAGACAAGTTTGCTTTTGAATTCGGCCACCAGCCATTGCATTTGGCCACCACCAGCCACCGGCCATTGACTTTCGACCATCAACCCCACCAGCCATTGACTACCGGCCCCACTGGCCAACCGGCCAGTCAATTTTCGGCCACTTTTCGGCCGCCATCCGGTCATAATGTTCCGGCAAAAAGGAATATTCCGGCGAAGCCAATCTCGAGCTTGGACTCGAGACTGGGCGTGAAAATTTTGGTTTTCGGCGAGTGATTTTTCTTCCCGCACGATGGCTTCTCCTCATAACGGGGGCCTTACAAATGTGCGTTTTTAATACAAAAAATTACAAAGGGTAAATCAGGCTCCATACTTAACAGCTTTCTCTGTCAGCGCGAGGGCAGCCCGCCATGGCTCGTTGTAGAGATCTTCTTTCATACACGGGTGGCCAACCTTGGTTTTTTTTTCATTAAACCCTAAGCAAGGGTGCATGCCCACCCCAGGCACACACCCCTCAAGATCTCAAGATCTTGCTTAGCCAAGCTCGGAGATCCGCAACCATTGAGCTTCCGAGTTTCATGAAGCACGTGCCAACAACAACAGAGGCTGCATTCGATTGTGGCCTTCCAAGGCATGGGGTACAACCGGCACGCTCCTATGATGGCAAAAACTTATGGACATGCAGAGATAGTAAATTAACGAGTGGAGTGAGAGCATAAGACCACAAGCATGCAAGACCTCCATAATTGTGCCAGCAAGGGCATGTAGGCAAGCATGCATGGAAGCATAATCTCATTAAGAAAAGTCATCGTGGAGGGAAAATTGAAGTAGCTCGGCGTATGATGAACGTCTTAACGGATATGCGAAAGGACAGGCCATATGGCCGATACAACAAGTTGCTCAAGGGTCTTTAGGAGGTAAGCAATAGACTTCATTTTTGCTTGTTACCTTCCTCAAGAACATTTGTTCATTTTTGGAATTGCACGAACATATGGCTTATGCATATATGATATGTTGGCACATCATTTGAGACAAGCACGGTTTCTGTTAAGCTATAACAAGGCTTGGCAAAGCATGATATTCTTGTTTTTGACCACACAGTGTGCAATAACCACTCACAGTCAAGCAAGGCTTGAGTGAGAAATGCTGTTGTTTACAAGCAAGTATTCTTCCCCTACATTGCAAAGGTCATGGCATGGTAGTGCTAGAAACTCTCATGATGATCGGCACGACCTGTTTGCTAGCCTTGATGAAGGAGCATAGGTACTCGGCAAGCACTACAAGAGGTCACTTAAATTCCGGCGCCAAATTACCGGCGTCGGTATATGTGTAGGTAAGTATGGAGGGAGATGAACATTTTAAAAAATATCATTTTTGAATTTTTGATGTATATATGGATGGATATTCCGACGCCTATATCGATGGATATTCCAACAACTGTTTCGAGATCAAGTTTTCGACGCCTATACCAGTAGCTGTACAGACAGACCCTGTAAAAAAGGAACCCACGGGTCTTTCCACGTGTATTTCTCTAGTTTTTGTGCCTCTTCTCTTGCTCTCCTCCTCCTCACCTACTGCAGATCTGGTACCCAACAACTTGCCGGAGGTGAGAATCTTGCTTGTGGACTACTCCCTAGCATCAAGATGAGATTCTTTTCAGGTTTTCTTGTAGCTTTAGGGTTTAGGGTTTAACATAGTGTGTATATGTGCATTTTTGCAGGTTTGAAGAAATTTACAAGACCCTTTCTTGCTCAAATACGCCACATGTGAGTGCTCAAAAGTTTTATGCATATTTAATTAATTTAAAATTATATTGTATATTGACAAAATAAAATTTCATTCATTAAGATTTCAATGGTTTGAATTTTTATGCAATTTTGTTTAGAAATTATGCTTTGGAAAAAATTTGTTTTGAAATTATGGTTTTGGGTAATTTTGATTTGAAATTATGCTACGGAAAAATTTTGTTTTGAAATTATGCTTTGAAGAAAATTTGTTTCAAAATTATGCTATGGAAAAGTTTTGTTTTGAAATTATGTTTTGAAGAAATTTTGTTTTGAAATTACGCTACCATCTCATCATCATCATACGATTGTTGAGGTTTAGGTTATAGGTTTCGATTAGGTTTAGTTTAGGTTATAGGTTAGGTTAGGGTATATGTTATATGTTAAGTTATAGGTTATAGGTTAGGTTATACGTTAGGTTAGGTTATGTTAGATTAGGTTTAGATTATAGGTTAGGTTAGGTTAGCTTATAGGCTAGGTTAGGTTATAGGTTAGGTTAGGTTAGGTTATAGGTTAGGTTAGATTAGCTTCTAGGTTAGGTTCTAAATTTGGCTTAGGTTATAAGTTATAGGCTAGGTTAGGTTATAGGTCAGGTTTAGGCAATATGTTAGGTTATAGGTTATGTTAAGTAGGTTAGGTTATAGGTTGTATGTAAAAGGTTAGGTTAGGTTTTAAGTTAGGTTATAGGTTGTACGTAAAATGTTAAATTATGTTATATGTTAAGTTAACTAATGTTTAGGTTATAGGTTTGGTTCGAAAAAAATCTGATGCTCCCACTTGAAACATGGCGGCCCATAACCATGATGGCAGTAGCTTACAAAATTATTGCCAAGTCAATTGCCCTGAGACTCTCTCCCACTCTGGACAAGGGTATCACTCCTCGCCAACAAGGTTTCATCAAAGGAAGATCTATTTAAGATAACACCTCGACAGCAATGGTTGGATTAGAATACACACCATTCACCATGCAAGAATGTGTCGGTTATATAGGTTAGGTTATAGCTAGCGACAAATAGTAGAGAAAATGCAAACGAACTTCAAAATGACTCTTGTACTTCAAAAAATGCAAACGGGCTTCGATTAGGTTAGGTTATAGGTTAGGTTTAGGTTATAGGTTAGGTATAGATTATAGGTTAGGTTAAGTTATAGGTTACATTAGATTAGGTTATAGGTTATGTTAGATTATAGGTTAGGTTAGAGCTAGCGGCAAATTAATAGTAGAAAAAATCCAAACGGACTTCGAAGATGACACATATACTTCAAAAAACGCAAACGGACTTTGATTAGGTTAGGTTATAGGTTAGGTTTAGGTTTAGGTTATGTTTAGATTATAGGTTAGGTTATAGGTTATAGGTTAGGTTAAGTTATATGTTATGTTAGATTGGGTTTAGGTTAATTTGGGTTTAGGTTATAAGTTAGGTTTATATATAGGTTATGTTAGATTATAGGTTAGGTTAGACCTAGTAGCAAATTAATAGTAGAAAAAATGCAAACAGACTTCGAAGGTGACTTGTATACTTCAAAAAACGCAAAAGGACTTCGATTAGGTTAGGTTATAGGTTAAGTTTGGGTTATAGGTTATGTTAGATTAAGTTAGGTTTAGGTTATAGGATAGGTTAGGTTAGAGCTAGCGGCAAATTAATAGTAGAAAGAACGCAAACGGAATTCGAAGATGACTAGTGTACTTCAAAAAACGCAAACGGACTTTGGTTAGGTTATGTTATAGGTTAGGTTTAGGCTACAGGTTAGGTTTAGGGTTTAAGTTAAGTTATAGGTTATAGGTTATGTTAGATTAGGTTAGGTTTAGGTTATATCTTAGGTTAGACTATAGGTTAGGTTAGAGCTAGCGGCAAATTAATAGTAGAAAAAACGCAAACGGACTTCGAAGATGACTCATATACTTCAAAAAACGTAAATAGACTTTGGTTAGGTCAGGTTATAGGTTAGGTTTAGGCTATAGGTATAGGTTATGTTAGGTTAAGTTAGGTTTATGTTATAGGTTAGGTTAGATATAGGTTAGGTTAGAGCTAGCGGCAAATGGTAGAAAAAACGCAAATGGATTTCAAAAATGACTCGTGTACTTCAAAGAACACAAACGAACTTCAGTTAGGTTATGTTATAGGTTAGGTTACATTAGGTTATAGGTTATAGGTTAGGTTATGCTAGGTTATAGGTTAGGTTTAGGTTATAGGTTTCAAAAGCGTAATTGGACTTCAAAAACGCACACAGACTTCAAAAACACTAATATATAGTCATTGACCCTGTGGTCCTAATCTCCGTGCACCTCTAGACCGAGGTGTACAGGGATCGGGCATGGCTAGAGAATGTGAGTTTGTTAGAGCTAGCGACAAATAGTTGAAAAAACGCAAACGAACTTCGAAAATGTCTTATGTATTTCAAAACGCAAATGGAAATTGATAAACGAAGTAAAATAATGCAATCAGACTTCAAAAGCGCACACAGACGTAATTTTTTTAATTATATAGTCATTGACCAATAAAGACGACTTTATTACCATGTGGTCCTAATCTCCGTGCACCTCTAGACTGAGGTGTGTGGGGATCGGGCCTGGCTAGAGAATGTGAGGTTTTCATGTATTGTCATGTAGTTAGTAGTGTGTAGTTATAGAAACTAGAGTGTTTTAATTATTTGTTGCATCATTGGTAGATAAAGTACGGACAATAGGATGGCATGTCCTTGTGCGCATTGCAAGCATCAAATCTTTTGAAAACAAAAAATCTAAGACCAACACATACACAATCATGGTCTCTTTTTGATAGAGCAACTACAAAACCCGGGATGTCGATCTCATGGTCCAGAGACAATAGATCAAACTCTGCAAGTAGATATTGCTTCAACTTCATCCCAGAGAAGACGATTTTCAAATGAATAGCCATCGACTGAGTCCTCCCAACCAATACCTGATGTGGTATTTCAAGAAGTAGAGATGGAGCAGATGTTAGAAGCGTTCTTTGACATGGATCTCGTCATTGAAAACATAGAAGATGACATCATTCAAGGCAATACTGTCAACCAACCTCAGCCATCCCATCCATATCAACGGGATAATAGCAACGATAAAGAGGTCGAGATGATGCAAACTCTTGCACGCATGCCGCTTTTACAATGGTGCAAAGATCTCAGTTCTTCGTACCACTTTGGTAATGCTTAATTTGCAGTCTGTCTGCGGGTGGTCTGACACCTCCGTCACAGAGCTTGTCAGGTAAATACATTATATCCTAAGCATGATCAAGTGCAATCTCTAGTCCAATAATCAAGGGACTGACATGTTCATGTAATGACAGGTTGTTCAATGAGCAAATCTTGCTAGAAGGGAATCGTATGCCCCCTACCCGTCCAACCGCTAAAAATCTTCTTACTAATTTGGGCTTGAATTATCACAAAATATATGCATGTCCTAAAGATTGTATACTCTTTTGCAATAAGTATGCAAATTTGGAACAGTGTCCCAATTGTGGATCAAATAGGTATAGAGATGACACACAAGAAAAATTTATCCCTGCAAAGGTCCTTTGACACTTCCCTATCATTTCAAGAATAAAGAGCATGTTCAGGTGCAAGTCTATAGCCGCTTTGATGACATGGCACTCAAATACTAGATCGACAGATGATGTGATGCGAGTATCTGCTAACTCTCGTGCATGGAAGCACATAGAGGAAAGTTGGCCTACATTTAATAATGAGCCTCGATGTATTTGCTTTGGTCTGGCAATGGACTGAGTAAACCCATTCGGATTACGGAGTTCGTCATGGAGCACGTGGCCTATTTGTCTAGCTAATTATAATTTTCCACCATGGCTAGCTATCAAGAAGGGCCATTTGTTGTTGTCACTGATTGTCCCAGGAGATGACCTACAGGCTATGGGTCGAATGCCAAAGATGTGGCCTCGACTTAAACCCAATGGAAAGTTTGCTATACCAAAAGGACCATGGTTTTTGAGTCATGCAAAAGAGCAACAAGTGAAGAAGAATATATATTCATTCAAGACTCCCATTTGGTGCATGTAATGTTTGAAAACAACTTTTACAAGAGATGACAATCTTAGTGGTCTTAAGTCCCACACCGTTGGCACAAATTTTTACAATTTATCTTACCAATTGCCATAAAGGATTGATTGACAAATGACATTAGAAGAACAATCTACAAAATCAGTGAGTTGGTACGCTAGATCAGTTCAAAAGAGATAAGACAGACAATATTAATGCAGCACGCTTAAATGCTATTGAAGCAATGTGCATGGTGGAGAAGTACTTTCCAACAAACATTCTTACCATCCAAATGCATGTACTTGTGCATGTGGTCGATGAAGTTGCACTTGCTGGGGTAGTCCATAGCAGGTGGATGTTCTTCTTGGAGTGTTTTTGAAGATTTTAAAGGGATTCGTTCGTCAAAGGGCTCACCTCGAGGGTAGCATGGTCGAAGGATGGCTTGTACAAGAGTGTCTTATCCTCAACATTGAATTTTTGGTCTGAATTGATCCAGAGATGCCCCGAATGTGGACAACATAAAGGTGACAGGGGATAAGCCACAGGGATAAGGCATCGTTAGGAAGATGGACATCACAATGCAAGAAAAGGTTATGATATTTTTCCTTCTCAACTCAGACATAATGCAAAAGTGGCTAGAGAGGTACGAAGGGAAAAAGCAACCGCTTAACAGATCGCCTGCAATTCAAGCGCAACCGTGCCACTAGAAACCTTCCTTTTCTAGATCATCTTCAAAAATTTCTTGACTTTCCAACTGGGTGGTGGTTAGATGCGACAATCTCAGAGGCAAACAGGAATGGAGTGTTGATTACTGAAGAGGAAAAGGAGATGTGAAGGGTTTGCGATTGCCATGTATATTTTCACAACTTCCTTTTTGAGCTCCACATGATAACATTACCTTAATAACTTTAAGTGTTTTGACTTTTGTGGCTGCAGTATCACAAATATGGAGCTTTGTGGTCGCATGGGAAACACTTCAAAGTGCAATGGATCGACGAACAAAGGGTCACTTTCAAGAGTGGTGTTAGGGCAAGCTTCTTAGCAAGAGAGATAGAGAGAGAGTTTGAAAGCTTCAAGAGGAAAGTCAAGGGGTCTATCCCGCCAGCCACAAAGGTAAGTGGAGAGCCATGGTAAGCAAGGGTAGAGAGAGAGAGAGAGAGAGAGAGAGAGAGAGAGAGAGAGAGAGAGAGAGAGAGAGAGAGAGAGAGAGAAAAGGATAATGCAAGGGAAGTCGAGCAGTCAAATTGAGCGGACAAATCAAGGTGTGCATCATGCAAAGGTTGCCAAAATAGACTAGGCCAAGTAGTGGTAATGCAAAGGAAATTCCAAATGAAGCTACAAGTGAACTGTACGAGATGGGAGCTCACCCATTATTTCTTTTCTAGGTCTCCTAGACACACCCCTATAAAAGGATGTATACGTTCATTGTTTGGGGCTTTTGGCCATTGAAGGTTTTTGCTTGTGTAGGCTTTTGAGCCATTGCTGCTGAAGTTCATGCCAGCATTGTGTTGGTTGTATATGGTGTTGCATCTGCTAGAAGGCTATTCTCTACTGTCTCTGGGCGTCATTCCCCCTTCCCCCTTCTGTTCTCTGCTTGTGTACGTGTGTTTCTGGGCGTGTGTCAGAGTGTGTGCCCCCCCAAAGTTGGTAGTGCAAAGAGAGATAGAGAGATGTTGTGTGAGTGTGGAAGGCTGTGAATTGAGCAGAGCAAAATGACTGAGTCTGTCTAGTGCATTGCAAGGAGTATGTGCGTATGGTTGTGTGCAAGCGTCGGTTTACTTGCAGGTAGTGTCGAGTTTTGAAGGTGAACTCTAGTGGATTGGGGTGCTGTGTATACCCTGGGCTATAGCGAGGCATTGTGTAGTGTGCTGGGTGTGTTCCCCTTTTTCCCTCTCCATCTTCTGGTTCCCCCATGGAGGAGTTGTTGGATGCTCCAAGTTGAGGTTGAAAGTGGTGTTTTTTAGCTGACAAAGCGATTGGCTGATGGTCGAGATGTTTGATGGTCAAGTTTGAAGCTGACAAAGATGGTGGAACCAGGTTTTGGCCCCATCTTTACGGGTGTCGAAGATCCCAAGGACTGGTTAGCAGATTTTGAGCTATGGCTGCTGTTGGTGCGTATGTTGACGGATGCGGAAAAGCTGCAGATGGTGCCGCTATTAATGCGAGGACGAGCCAAGGTGTGGTTCGATGGTTTAAAGAGCAGTGATTGAGGATCATGGCAAAGATTGCAAAGCCAGTTTTTGGAGCAGTTTCGAGAGGTGATTATGATAGAAGAAGCTGGTGCAAGGTTGAAGGTGGTACGCCAAGACGTAAGTAAGGATTTCTCTATTTTCATTGAGCAGTTTGAAGCTTGTTGGAAGCAATTAGAGGTTGCTACTGGGGTCAAAAGCAACCAGTATTTGAAGATGTCAAAGCTACTAGAGTGCTTGCATCCGAGGTGGAGGTAGTTATGCGTATGTATATACTTCAGAGTTTGGAGGAGAGCATTGATGATCTGCAAAATATTCTCTTGGAATAGCTCTACTTTTCCTGCAGTGAGTACATAATCGCGAATGACAGGCTGGCTACCGTTTGCAGTGCATTCTTTTATCCATTGCTCCACATGGCCGCCATTCCAAAATCGTGAAATGAGCATAGGTCGCTCCACGTGGCGCACCATGGCAAGAGGGTAGATAATACCACGATGTGAAATATCCAAAATTGTTGCTTCGTCTTTGACCTGTTGCTCCATGGTGGGCCCATGTAAGTGTACTTTGAACACTTTTGCAGCATACACTTGATCTTTGAAAGCGGGATGTGTGACACCCACACGCTTCACATGTGCCCATCTTTCCTCTCCCAGCTGTGGAGCTTGGATATTGAAGACGGCTGTGTCGGGTAAAAGGTGTAAAATAGGTGGTAGCTGAGAGAGGTCTAATGCAGCAACGGATGACGCTGCAGGCTCTGTTCTAAGAAGGATTTCTGGTTCAACAGTGGCTCGGAAGAGCTGGCTTCCACTCTTGCACGCTTTGCTGCTCTTTCTAACTTTTCCTTGATCTTGAACTCCGTATAAAGCTGTTGCACAAGATGTATGCGCTCAGCTATGTTTGGCAAGGAAGTAATTGCATGATTTTTCAGTTCTTGAAAGGTTTTCGTGATCTGTCCAATGGTTTGTTTGACCATGTTTACTAAAGCCCTGATGTGAGGAGGGCTATGTCAAAAATAGCTGGTGCAATCTCTGCCTGGAGCTGCTCAAACACAGACTTGGTCAGAGTCTCCGTAAGCTGATAAAAATGCTCCGGAGCGACAGGGTTTAAACAACGCCTAATCTCTACCTCTGACATGTAATGAAAGTGTCTCACAATCACTGCGGAGACTTACTTTCGTTGTTGTTTCGCTAGCTTCGTGTCTGCCATATCTGTATAACAAAATTATAAATTAAGAATCTTACGAAAAGATTGTACACCATAATAACATAGTTATTATATAATTAGTGTTAACTCTATATATATTAAATGATGATACAAATTTATTAAACAATATTAAATTATTTTGCAAATTAAAGAGAAAATATTATGATTACAAACCACATTGTGCGAATCGACCATGAAAATTAAATTAGAGAGAGAGAGAGAGAGAGAGAGAGAGAGAGAGAGAGAGAGAGAGAGAGAGAGAGAGAGAGAGAGAGAGAGAGAGAGAGAGAGAGAGAAATAGGCCAGGAGTGTGAGATGCTCTCAGCACAAGAACTGGACCCTACTATGTGCAGAAGTGTGAGATGATGAAACAAATCACATCTAAAGGATTGGAAAATCGTACATGTGAACAACTTAGCTAGTGTGAGATATTCTCAGCACAAGTCTTGGATGCTGTTGTAAAATAGATTGATAGTCTTTATCAATCTAATCCCTGATAAAGTGTGTGGAACTCACAACACAACTATCAGTGGATAAATTAATAATTGCACATGTAAATTACCTATCGTATGTGTTTACGTCCAAAACAACACCAAGTCATTTAATGATGAAAAATGATGTTCTTTTGGAATATGAAACACACGAGTAACCAATATGTCACATTAAGATGAAGAGGGCATGAAATTATGCATCTGTTCACTCTTAATATAATGAGTGGTATCGCTTGTGTTTCTATGTAACACATATGACATAAAAACTTAATCTAAAATTGTAAATTTTATAAGCTATTTCTAATGGAGTGTGTGGAACGCACAACACAACCATCAGCAAACAGCTCAACAATCTTAGATGTAAATCAATTGTTGTATATATCTACGTTCAGAGTAACACCAAGTCATCTGTTGATGAACAATGATGTTACTACAGAAATAGAAGCACAAAAATACCGAAAGTCACATGGGCATAAAGTATGCATCTCTGCACTCTTAAAATGACGAACATTAATCTTTGTGCTTCTATGTAGAATAATCAACAATGATTTACTTTAAGATTGTAAATTTCATAGGCCACTCTGAAGTGAGAGGTGTAGCATCATGCCTACTACACTCCACGAGTCGACCTCTAATCCTAACTCATCTCTATGGTGAGAGATATACTACTACACCATACGAGTGAGAATCTAAATTTACCCTAAGCCTTCCCTGGAGTGAGTCATATGACTACACACCACGGGAAAGGAGAGTATATTCTACACACCTCTCGAGTGAGCCATATGGCTACACACCACGAAGTGGCCTACGAGCTACAAGCCAACTTTGTGGTGAGAGTCAAAACTACTGCACCACACAAGTCTGGCACAACACAAAAAAAAGTTAGTATTTACTGAAAATTAAAAAAATATACCTGAAAACTGTTGTAAACCGAAGGGGCTGTCACTATCTGCTAGTCTCTCAAAAGCTCCAAGCTCTGCAAACTCCCAAAAAGTCCAGAATGCTTTTCGATCGAATACGGCGACGATTGTATATATATAGACTTTTTCGATCGAAACTTTTTTTGATCGAAAAATATCTCGATCAAAAACCGTTTTATACGGGTATTCGGATATTATTCAGAAATACGGCGTATATTGACGTTTTATACGTATATTTTTTGTTATACGGGCGTATAAATGCAACGCAGGGAAGAAATGCCTAACTGGATTAGTGGTTGTTGACTAAAATGATTTCGTCTACCACTAACCCCAAACATGCTCCAACAAATCCATCACGCAAAGAAATGAACGCAAGAGAAACAGAAGATTGTTGCAGAAGCTCAAGCAGAGGCCAAGGAATGGATAGCAAAAAGGAAGCTTCTTCAACAGTGACAACATGGACCACCTTTGAATATTAATGTCAATCAAGTAATAGACTTTGACACAGAGACCATACAAGAGCCCGAAATTGATGTCAAAATAGGACACAATCAGGTGAAGGCCACAACAATGCTTGATTCGAGAGCTCAAGGCAACTTGATCTCCTATAGCCTTTACAAGCAACTTCAACTTGACAATCAATTACAAAAAACAAAACCAAAACTACACAGTTATTTAGAACACTCGGTTAAGGTACTGGGATGGACGGTGGTCATAGTACAGATCAACCAACATGTCTATCTGCGTAAATTTTATGTGGTAGAAGATACGCACACACAACATGCCTTATTGCTAGGGCAACCTTGGCAGAGAAGATATACTGTACAACTTGACTAGAGTCAAAACATTGTGAGTGTACAATCTGATTCAGAAAAATAGCAAGTTCCTTTTTCTACAAAAGTTGCAAACAAACAATCAGTATTGAAACTGGTCGACAAAGGGAAGCAACCTTTACAAGCATCCATTGTCCAATAATGGATTCCAAAGATCCATACAAGGTAGGAAGATCAAGTCATTAGGAAAAATATTCTTGTCCACAATGGGAGTTTGATGAATCATAAGCCAAAGCACAGATGTCAGAAAAGTGCACCCCAACAAAACCCATATATTTTGTACAACAAAGCTACCAAGCAGATTTGGATTAAGAAGGATCAAGTTTCCAAGGATGAGAAACAAGATATTGCAGATAGCTCTCCAAACGACATCTACTACAAAAAAGAAGCTAAAATGAAACTCTTGCCTAAGACAGATATGGGTACTAAAGAAGCTACTCAGAGATCAAAGCCAGCATACAAGAATCTAGATTCGAAAGAAACAACCTCAGGAACTACCGGTACACAACTTCAACAAAAAAACAAAGGCATGTTCTAGTCTATTAAGACCCAAAGTTCAGATTTGGAAACCTAAACAAAGAACAGACACAGATACAAAGACAATGGGCGGTGGACTGGCTTCACAAATTCTTTTGACGAGTCAAAGAAAGAGCAAGGATACTGGAAAGTAATTTATTGTTCCGACAACCTCACCAAGGGCATACTTCCATTTGAAGCTTCAACATCGAATGCCAATAAGCATTACGCTTCTACCTTCCTCTTGCATAGTATTATTTTTTCCATGCATTGCTTGAGTATGCATATAGGGACACATTACATGGCCAGCATTAGCACTTTCTTGAGTCCTATACATAGCACATGCCCGTGGGCACTACACTATCGTCTAAGAGGACTTCGACTAGGAAGCGGGGACGCATTGGCATTTCAATGCGGAACCACCACGCTACAAGTGTAAAAAAAGGGACGTTGTTTTCCATAATTTTATGGGTTTTTGTGCTTGATTGTGAGTATTTTGGTAAATCCGAGTAGATATGCGCTTAATTATTGTGTGATAACAAATGACAGAGGTTAAACACCAAGATGAGCCTCTAGGTCTGTGTATATATGTAAAAATCATAGTTTTCATGCAAAAAAAGTGAAGAAACAGAGCAATCCGGCCAAAAATACTACGGATAGATGTATATAGTTTTTTATTATACTATTATCTAATTATCTTATTTTTGGAAAATTTTAGGGTCAAGTTAGATATTGTCCTTTATTTTTGATTATTTTTTCAAAAAAACAACAAAGAAAATTAGAAAAAGCAGGTAATCTGGTGACATGGGGACAAAAGAAAAATATGGGAGTATTCAAGTGAATGACATGACACCTTATGGTGAAGAGGGTGGTGCAGCCAAAGTTGGTCGACCATAGAAGATGGTATGGGCAGGTATGTGCAGGATAGCAGAAGCATGGCAAAAGGCTAGAGTAGCTACACAGATCAGGGCAGGCAGGTAGCAGCAAATATGTATGGCTGATGCGGTTTACAGGCCAAGAAAGGCTTTAAAAGGGGCTAATTTGGGTGGCAAGTGAAGGAGGTTCAAGGTGCAGTCTTTGGGCCTAGAAATGTAGAGCTTGAGGTGCTGAAGGAGCAAGTCCATACGGCACATCAAACAGAGCTACGGAGCCCAAAATATTGGAGTTTGAAGGTGCTGTACATTGCATATCCTTGTCGGACAGGGCAGCTAGGGACAACTGGCCCAACTGGATGTCAATGTAAAGATGCATAGTGCTCAATTTATGGAGCATACCCGTCTTTTCAGATTGCAGATTAGAGTTATGGATTGCAGGTTATGTCGGTTGAAGTTTTGCAGGGGGCTGGGTTGGTGCCCACCTGATCACTTGGGGAGTCATGCCATCTAGTGTTCTTTGGGCCTCAACAAAGTTTGAGAAGGTGCTATGCAGTGTATGCAGCTAGCAAGAGTTGACTACTCGTTAAACGGAGCCCAGAGCAACAAGTTGTAGGAGTTGGAAGTCGGGGTGCAGTTGCTCGAATTTGGCCACATATGATTTTCTCACTTTTTTGTGGCCTCGGTTCGGGGTCTTGAATAATCTTGAAGTGCGACAAGAGCCGGGGGCTTTCAAGTCAACATAGTGAAGTTTTGGCCGGGCCTTGCGGTTTGGTGATCCAACATCGAAGCCACAAATGGCAAAGCTTTGAAATTGGAGGGCACCCAATGGGGTTTTTTTTTTATCAAATGAATTTTTTTACAAAGGCTTGGAGGTGAGGGCTCCACAGACCTCCACGTGTCTAGATAAAACCCACATGGGGAAGCTTGAGGTGAGATATAAGGGTATAAGAGCAGGGGCTAACGGGTATTCAAGCGAGAGAGAGAGAGAGAGAGAGAGAGAGAGAGAGAGAGAGAGAGAGAGAGAGAGAGAGAGAGAGAGAGAGAGAGAGAGAGAGAGAGAGAGAGAGAGAGCTTGCTCTCATGTTGGCTATGGCGGACCCGATGAGTGGCAGAGCAGGGCAATGTGTGTGTGCCTCTAGGCAAGAGCGGGCGGATATGGTGACGTTTTTCACCTTCGACGGTGGCGCCGGGTGGTGTGTTGGTGACAGACAGCAATCTGTAGTAGGTGACATGGTAGCCCGATTAGGCACGGTTCCCGTGCCCTCATGGGCTAACGTTTTTTGAGGGGAAGGGTACCCCCAGCTAGCAATATCACTAGTGCATAGGGGGGGGGGAGGTCCCGCAACAGCAGAAAGGGAGATAGAGGGAGAGCCCAAGGCCGGTCAAAGGGAAGTCAAACATGAGGCAAGGGACGTGTCCCGTGGAGAGAGAGAGAGAGAGAGAGAGAGAGAGAGAGAGAGAGAGAGAGAGAGAGAGAGAGAGAGAGAGAGAGAGAGAGAGAGAGAGAGAGAGAGAGAGAGAGAGAGAGAGAGAGAGAGAGAGAGAGAGAGAGAGAGAGTAAGTAAGTGGGTCAAAGCCCATCCAAGGGGCAGAGGTTGGGGCCAAGAAGGCAGGTGAGAGGAGGACTATATGCCAAAAGGGAAAATTCAAGGGGTAAATGGGCAGCCAAGCCGAACGAACAAAGGACAAAGAAAGGTGTACCATGCAGATATTCCAAAGAGAGTATGCCAAATGCTAGCAATGCAAGGAAAATTCTTTAAAAATCTCAAGTTGAAGTGCACGAGCTAGAGAGCTCACATTTTTTCTTTTTTTGAACATAGCCCCCTATAAAAGGGGATGAATGTGAATTTTTAGGAGCTTTTGGCCATTTGAGCTTTTTTGCTCTTAAAGCTTTTGCCATAAGGGTTTTTTTTTCCGAAGGTTGTGCCAGCTCAGAGAATCAATTGTACATGGTTGTGTATATGCAAGAAGCCATCATTGTTTTCTCTTGGCGTCATTCCCCCTTCCCCCTTCTCTTCTCTGCTTGTGTGCGTGTGTTTCTAGGCGTGTGTAGATGTGTGTGCCCCTCGAGGTTTGTCGTGCAAAGAGAGATAGTGAGAGGCTGTGTGCGTGTGGAAGGTTGTGAATTGGGCAGAGTGGAATGATTGGGTCTATTTGGTGCATTGCGGAGCGTGTGTGCATATGGTCGTGTTTCAGGTAATGGTTTTCCTGCAGGTAGTGTCGAGTTTTGAAGGTGAACTCTAGTGGATTAGGGTGATGTGTATGCCCTGGGCTATAGTGAGGCATTGTGTTGAGTGATGGGTGTGTTCCCCTTTCCCCCTCTCCAATGGGGTGCAAATATGAGAAAAGTTGAGGAAAGCCAATTTGGTTGGTTTTTGAACTAAATGACAATTTTTTTGAAAACAGAGCAACCGGAGTCCAAATGAAGAAATTTTTGAGCCTAAAATACGTTCACAACAAGATAGGGGCACATGTAAAATTTGGTAAAAAGTAGTCCAGGAAACCCCGATATAAGTTTCTTTGGGCCCACTTAACTTAGTAGCTCATTTTCACTATTACAAGTGAGATAGATCTTGAGAGACCTAGAGCACTTGGATCTTCTACAACTTCATACGATGCACACAACACACCGATCGGTGCCAGATATGAGAGATAGACTTGTTACCATGAGCTTTTCTTCTTCTACACTCTCTTTTTCGTAAAAAACTTCAAAAAACGGCAATGTGGCTTCGAAGGGAAGAAACCAAAATGGGGTCGTAACGCATCAACCACCCAACTGTTAGCTACAATACTTGACAAGGGGTTAACCCTAACCTAAAAGAACACCTCTATGACCTCCGATGTGGGTTTAGGTCAACCGAAAAAATGTTGACCTCTAATTAGCCTGTGTTTCAGTTTTGAAGTCATTTGGATAGCTAAAAACTGAGAAAATGCAAGATTAGCTAACTTTCACACTTGAAGTGCCCGCAGGATCTATGGAGGCCAGTAAACCACCAGCAAAGAAGAAAATAATGTCCATGAGGGACATTATTGCAGCCAGTGATCCCTACACACTACCAGAGAAGACACTCAAGCTAGCTAAGGCCTCGGTAGAAGAGGCCACGCTAGAAAAGGAAGGATTGGCAGTATACCAAGGCACCTTCAGAGACCCACAAGGCAACATGGTGGATATCCCCATGAATCCATGGGAGATGTTAGATTTTGCAAACCAGGAAGAAACCCTCAACACCTGGAAATAGTAGACCTCTACAACTTCTTCACAGCACCACCAACATGTGTGGATATTCAGAGAGTCTATGAGCTAGTCAGCTCAATTCAAAAAGACAGAAAGGTAGTGATCACAGCCTTGGATGGACATAAGATAGAAACTTTGATCACTCCTCAAACCATAGCAGATGCATTGGGGCTCCACAATAAGGGAAGCTCAATTCAGGAATGGAGAGATGAAGTAAAGGTCTACACCCAAAAGAAGCCTAATCAAACATTTGAAGACTTTGTGGACCCAAGAGCTGCAAAGATACGCAAGCTCTACAACCAATACTTCCATGTGTGCAGCAAGAGGCCCCAAAAATACACGGCTCCTCCCCATGCAGTGGCAACAACCATAACCTAGGCTTTGAAGAGCATCATGCCCAAAGAAGTGAATTACACCCAATACCTACATGGGCATGGAAAAGCCAAAGTATATCGGAGGGGGAGAAACATTGATGAGGATTGCATATGAAGCTATCGGCACTAGAGGACAATGGCCAGATCCACCAACACAGAACGAGGGGTTTCAGTGAAATCCAGATAGAAAAGAAAAGCCAGTAAGTGTAGTGGCTCCACCAAACACCACAAGACTATGAAGAAGGTTAGAAACATTGCCAAAAGAAGATCTTGTGGAACCACCAAAGAAGAAAGGAAAAATAGCAATGACCAGAGAAACAAGACCCAAGGAAACACAGAGCCAAAAAGCACCTCGAATAGAGCGGCTCATTGAGCAATTCAAATCAGAAAGAGCACTCAAGGGGAACTTTGAGGAGTACTGGGTGCTAGACCAAAAGTAGGAGGAAGCTCGTCTAGACCTCTAGAGGACCAGTTTGATCACTACATCCAAGCATATGAGGAGACAAAAAGGGTGCTCAAACAGTAGAACTTAGAGCCCTTCACGAGATGGAGGAGGTTCAAGACATCAAGAAGAAGATGAAAGAAACATCGGTACCTACAATTAAGAAGGATCATGAAGGTGATCGGACAAAAGATGAAACACCACCACCTTCACCACCAGGCTCTTTCAGTCCTCCTCTAAGTCCAAAACCCTCAACACCCAAATCACAATCCACACCAGAAGTAACATAAGAGATAGCACATGCACCTAAGGACGAGGAGAAAGAAGAAATAAATACCTATGAAGACCTCATTCAAGCTGGGTACACAATGGCAGAGGCTTTGATAGTAGTTTACGGAACTCCTATTCTGCCATGGGCTGCAAAAGAGGAACAAGAGAGATAAGAGTTCTCTATGGGCCAAGAAAGGGCTGATAGATCTGAGGAACCAAATATAGATCAAGAATCACAAAAATGAACTCCAAAAAGATACTCCCCACAACTTGCAGTGCCAGGGTTGGTTCACATCCCTCAAGCGCCTCAATGGAGACCATTGGTCAATCCATGGAGAGAACCACCAGCAGGGGTCATGGTAAGTATGGGATATCAGTTTCCATTTGTTGGCCCTATTAATAGGCCAATAGCTAGAAACCTGTAGCAACGAATGAAGTTGACATAAGAGCCACATTTCAGATACTGGATAGTGTCAAAACGCAGTCTCTAACCATTGCAGAAGAAAACAGTATGCTGCGTACTAGAGAGGATAATATGCAAATGGAGCATGATAATCTGTCAAGCATAGTACAAGTTACCCATTTGAAAGCTGAGGAAGCCAAAAAGGAGCTTGCTACTCTCACTTCAACACTAAGAGAGGCTGAGAATGAGATACTCTAACATTAGAAATGGCAGAGGTCTCGAGAGAAGTCAAGACTCTCCAATAAGAAAAAGAAAGAAAGGGTGGAAGATGAGCTCAAGGTAGCCAAAGATGAAGTGCTAGAGCTGAAAGAAAAATTAGAGCTTCAAGACTTGACAATAAAGAGATTAAGGGCAACTCCAAGGGCTGTGCGAGCAAGTGCAGGGAAAGATAATCGAGTTATGCAAGCCTTGGAAGCACAAATCACCACCTCGCAAAAGGAATTATGGCTGGAGAAAAGATAGCAAATGCATATGGCAGAAGGATCTCTAGCCGCGAAGGAAAGACTGAATGCTGAACACAAAGCACTTCAAAAAGAACATGAAGAACTCCAACAGAACTTGGCTACACTACAAGAAATGTTGGTTGACCTGGCAGAGAAAGCTACTAAATGAGATACGTTGGCCCAACAACATATCACATAATTACAAAGAGAGATAGCCGAATCAAGGACACGAGAATCGAAAATAGGGCCCATTGAAATAGGGACAAACGCCAGAGATGAGCCAATTGAAATTCATCAGGGTGTTGAAGATATGCAGCACCAAGAAGAACAATTAAAGACACAAACAAAAGAAGGACAATCATTGACCCCACATAGGAGGAGACACGCCTCCAGATTTTGATAGAAAAGGCCACAACAGAAGACCACAAGGTAGTCTTGGAATGGAAAACAAGAATGCTACATTTTGTAGGAGTCCAAGGGTTGGCCACAAATGTTCTTAGGGAGGAATGGATGCAACCCATGCTCCCATATCCTCTCCTAAAGTATGAAGTAATAGTGATCAAGAAGAGAGTCGAAGCAAAAGCTACACGGCCAGTATATGATGGAGATGTCAAGAATACAGAGGTTGCAGCAAAAATAGTTGACTCTCAACCAAGATGGAGAAAAGCCTGGCTCCTAAAGTACCCAAGATTTTTGAAATACTTGGTGGAGGCCCCAAAAATCATCAAAAATGGCCTCCTATTCTGCCCAGTCCCTCGTGTCCGCACATGGGCAAACCATTTCAAAATTCTAAAGAGACATCCAAACTGGCTTAATTACCCCTCTCTGCCACCACCCAAGGAAGGAGAGAGAATAAGTGTCTCTTATATTTTCATTGGCTTTCCTGACTTGACGTGTGTAATGATAAGAAAAAACTACAAAACCTTGTTGGCTTGCATTGAAGTGTTCGCACCTTCCAAAGCTACAGACTCGACACTCCTGTCAACGGGCAACACTATCACGCAATGACATATGATTTGTCAAAACAACCATATCCAGAGGTCTTACATCTACTATATCAAAGAATCATGTTTTTTCCCAGCTATCACATGCAGGCTTTTGAGGAAGCCTTCTACACCAGATTCTTCACATACGATAGCAAAATATTCGGTCCCACAGTCACTTTTGGGAATATAAGTTACAAATCATACCTGAAGTTGCTAAAGCCACAAGGATTCCATTGACAGCAGGAAAAATTTCACCTAAAGCAGAAGAGCAAGACCCGTCATGTCAGGGATGACATGAACGTGGAAGGGGAGAGTGTTGATGGTGAAACACAGAAGAAGCTTTTCCAACTTGTTGTATCTTTATTTTGGAAACAGAATGACACTTTTTGTAATATTTGAGCAGCCAACAGACTTGGTGGGAACAGGCCTCTAAGGGCCGTTATTCATATTTTGCTCCACCTCTCTCTTGGTATGCACTTGATGCATGAAAATCACAGAAAAATCTATATACTTATTTTGTACATAGCTATGGTTTTAACACATCTGGATCTCAGATAAGGAGACGTAGGAACAAACCCTATGAAAAGAAAAAAAATAACTGGATACTGATTCTACCCGACGGTGACTACCTGACGGTCACTACACAGGTGAAGACTAAAAGTCAATAATGAAAGGGAGGAGAATCTTATGCATTATTGAGTTGGAGTCAACAAAATATTATCAAATTCAAGCATAATTCACTTGTGGACACAAGGCTTGCACATGAAATCAAGAAAGGACCACCTGGAAGATTTTTGGAAGGGAAAAGAAGGACACATGTTTTTGTCGGATGTTTCTCTATGTTTTTCATTCCGAATTGGAAAAAAAATTCAATAGCAAGGTTGTAGGCGTTGAGCTAATCTTTTGGCCCCTATTTTTCTTACAATTTTTAGAGCTATGGTTTGGGAGGTATGGCCAAAATGGTGGAGCTTATCTATGCACTTGGAAAGAAGTCATGGTTATCCAACTACACACACCCATTTCTTATAGGTTTCTCTCCATTATTGCTGCATTTTCTCTTATTTTGTCAAGATTATCTCAAATATTATAAGGAATCTCTTGGACTTAAGCTATGGGCATGGAGACAAAGCTTGCCATGATGAAGGTGATTACGAGAAATTTGGTCAATAAGCAAGGCACACGGAGCTCTCTCATTGGGTGAATGCCTCTAACTGAGGTTACTCTATAATAACTCCTCTTGCTCATAATCTCTTTCCTAATCACTCTCTTGGCTTATAAAAGAAGGCATTCTCTTTTGTAAATGGGGACTACACTAATACACAAACACACACACTATCCCATACACACATACCCACACACCTACACATACACACTCTTGTGCTACATACTAGTAGCATGAACCTTAATCACATAATCACAACACCATCACCATCACCATGCACAAAATGAGCATCATATCTCCACACACTTGTAATGAAGGATTGAAGGCACAATTTCAAGAAGAAGAATGATGGCTACACTCATGATATTCCTCGCCATCAACTCCTATCCCTCCATTATGCTTCATATGGTCTTGTCCCCTTCTCATCCTCTTTCCCTATGCTACCTATTGTATTCATCTTTTGCAAGCAATCAACACACTCCATCTTGGTGCCATATGTTGTGTCGTTTGGGATACACTTCATTGTGAGTATGGTTTATGCTTTGTTCTTTCCATTTTGCTTATGTTAAGGTGTGCGGATTTGCCAGCATACACACTCTCTCTCCCCCTCTCATATTCCTATCATCTTGCTACTTGCATCTTAAGGTGTGCAGATTTGCCACCTCTGGTATGAGAAGTGAGCATACTTGCATGTCTCCCTTACCTCATTATCTTCCTTACTACATGCACGAGTAGCAAACCCATTCTCACTCACTCACCATTCCTCTCATCTTGTTTTCCAATCACCCCATCCCACACTTGGGCGTGGATCTTAAAATTGTTTTCATGGCATGTTTGATTGTGTATATGTATGCGTCCTAGCCGCATAACTTGCTAGGTGATGCCCCTATTGTGTACCTCCCATGATGAGTCCATTGTGCATAGTCTTGGTGTAGAGGCCACCGGGTCGGTTTTGCACTTCCGACTCTCATTTTGTGCCCCTACCAAGGAGGGCTTTGCAAAGACTTTCAGTCAACAAAGAGTAGCCATGCATGCCATCAGTGGCTACAATATTTTTCAAATTGGAGGACTGAAGAACAGGTGACTATAGAAGCAATCAAGGCCTTCATCAAAGTGTTACTGCTAGGTTATAGTGTTGTCGATATCCAAGAGGTAAGCTCCCCTTCTCTCATTGCTTGTGCTAATTGCTAGCTGATTGAGGTAGACTCTTCTCGCCCAGTCTATTTTGAACCCAATATGGAGGATTATGTGGACTTCAACAACAGGTAGAGGCCTGTGGTGAAGGTGTCACCTTGTCAACACTTAAGGTATACAACTCTAGCAGTCAAAGTCTTTCCCTACACCCAACATGGATAACAACAATAGGCCAGAAGTCTTTCCTTTCCGTTTCTTGCAACACATGCATGTAAACGTGTACATTGATAGAAAGATAATCTACCAGCAAAAGATTATTTTCCTATTCAAAGCAGAGATTCTTGATGAAATCCTTAGATCCCCACGTCCCATCATCTTGCCCATTCTTGATTACTACCACTCTTTTGATGTAATCATCTTTATTCTATTCTAGCCTTGTGCTCTTCTTAGCTCCTACTCAAGTTTTCCACCCATGTATAAACCTTTATGAATCATTGGTCATTCCAAAAATAAAAATAAAAATAAAATAAATTGTACTTGTTTGTTCATTGATTTACTACCATGGCAAGTGTCTCTTTTCCCACGTTTAGTGGCAAGAAGGGAGAAGACATCACCATCGATTTTTTGGATAACTTTGACATCATTTGTGTGGTTTCCAACAAGGATGATGATGCCTCATGCAATGAATCTCTCCTCTACTGATGAAAGTAGAGGCCAAGTCTTGGTACAATGCTTCACCCCAAGCTACCAAGGATGCATGGGACTTACTATGTGCTACCTTTGTGAAGAGGTTTGGTGCATGCACAACCTCAGAAAAGTTATGGTGGCTGTTGACAGAGTTAAAGCAGGAAGGTCTGCTAGAGTATGCCACTTACAAATCCAAGTTTGTGGATTTGTGAGAGCGATGGGTTGCATTGTTGGAGAAAGGTGAAGGAGCACCTAATTTCCTAAAGAAGGACTATTTCATTGTTGGCATGTGGTCATCGCTTAAAGAGAAGGTGAAGGGGAGATTGCCTGCAACGTATGCTTTGGCAATGGAAGTAGCCCGCCTTAAAGACAAGAAGATGCACATGCAAGCAAGAGTCAACAAGTCAGAGGAATCAAGCTCAGTCCGACTAACCCCAATGACTGCAACAACCGCTTAGAGAACCCAACCACAAGAGGCATCAGAAGAGCAACAAGACCTGTTGAGTCACATCACTACTCAGCTTGAGAATCTATCTGTGCATTTGGTGCAACAAGGGCATGCACACAACCGCAATCAAGAGCAAGGGAGAGGACAACAAAGGCAGAACCAAGAATACCACTGCTACAATTGTGGGGAGGATGGCCATGGCATGTATTACTGCCTACACCCAAGGAGGCAAAATTAACCACCGAGAGCAATAGCACCACCACCGAGAGTACCACAACAAGCACCACCCGTGTAAATCCTACAACCACCCATTCAACCACATCCACCACAACCTCTCATTACACCCTTACCCCCACCACCAATTGGCAACCAGGCAGTAAGTGTCATCAATCTTGACGGTAAGGTAAAGGAGAAAGTGGAGGAGGATATCAAGGGAGTGGCAAAAGGTAAGACCAAGTTTAAAGGAGTAGATTCCATGGAGGTAAAGTGCACTAGGCATGGTGAATCTTCCCAAAAGGAACAAAAGATAAAAACTAAAGGGGAATCTAGCAAAACATTATCCAAGTCATGACGTAAAATTGACATTGTAGATTTCTCTTTGGGTAAATGTTCTAAACCATATGATTTGGTTCAAGATGTCTCTGTGCAGGGCCCAAAAATCACCTGGCCTCAATTACTCCACCTAGCACCTAGGGTAAGGAGACAATGGAAAAAGATGGTTAGCACGAGTGACCAAAGCCAAAGATAGCTGAAGCTATCTCTAGGAGGAATCTAGACGACATACTACCAGTGATGGATGCTCACATCAAAGGGCAACACATCTCCAATATCTACATCGATGGTGGCGCACAAATATGTGTCATGAGTGAAAAAATGATGCACCATTTGGGTTTAGAGGTGAGTAGGCCAGCACCATGCTGAGCCAAAATGGCAAATAATGTAAAAGTTCAATGTGTTGGTGTTATAAATGCAGCTAGGATAAAGGTGTTCAACAACGAGGTAGATGTGGAAATCTTTGTCATGCCACACAAAGGGGAGGGCTATCCTATCATTCTAGGGAGGCCTTGGCTTATGGCTTTTAGAGCTAATCAAGACCGGGACACCGGCATAATCCAAATGAAGGATGCCAAAGGGAAGCCAATACTTTATGATATGTAGGTTGGCAACACGACATGGATCTAGAAACCTCTATGGATGAGTTTTCTAGTAGTGACTCTTCAACCATTTCAGAGGAGGAGTCAATAGTAACTAAATAAAGTGACAGTAGAATTGAGGTGATGGGGTCATTCTCTCACAGACCCTGAGAGGATGGATCAACCTGATGCCTCATCATCAAACCAAGGGGAGACACCAGGTATACGACCTCAGGTAGAAGCAAGTAAGCTACATCGAACGCTCTCTAGTGAGTTGTGTGGAAAGGAGTGTGAAGATTATATTTTGATGCTAAGTAATTTTACCACATTGTTCATTGATGAATATGCTAAATCACTGGAATCACAATAGTTCAACATCACATTAAGCTCAAGGAGGGAAGTAAACTTGTAGTGTAGAGCTCAGGCGTCTAGGAGTAATTCCACAAGACGCCTTGCTCAAAGAGGTAAGGAAACTCCTAGAAGCAGGTTTCATTTATCCTGTTGAAGACTCGGAGTGGGTTTCTGTAGTGGTAGTCACACCAAAGAAGAATGGTAAGTGGAGGGTTTGTGTTGATTACAAGCCCCTCAATGCAGCCACAAAGGGGGGACCATTTTCCTCTTCCTTTTCAAGATGAAATTCTCAATGAGGTAGCAGAACATGAGCATTACACTGTATGTGACGGCTACTCAGGCTACTTCCAAATTAGCATCACTGAAGAAGATCAAAAGAAGACAACCTTCATCACACCATGGGGATGTTTTGCTTACAGAGTTATGCCTTTTGGTCTCACCAATGCTCCAGCCACTTTTCAGCGCTATGTGACATTTGTTTTTTAGCCATTCTTTGGCAAATCAATCCTATTTTTATTGATGACTTTTGTATCTATAGCTCCCACTCTCTTCATTTGGAGAAAGTTTATAAAGGTCTAGCATGGGTGGCCAACTCAATGTGGAGAAATGCCACATTGGTGAAAGCAAGGTTACTCTTCTTGGCCATGTGATCTCTGCCAAGGGCATTGAAGCTAACCCAAGCAAGGTTCAAGCCATGGTGGCTTTGACCTCTCCCATCGCAACAAAGTAGTTGGTCTATTTTCTTCAAAAGGTGAGGTATTTGAGTGGTTTCATTCACCTGCTCTCTCAAGTGGTTCTCCCTTTACAACAAGTTACCCATCAAGAGATCTTCACTTGGAGTGAAGAAAATGAACAACAGTTCAATGAGGTAAAACAAATTCTAGCCTCACTTCCCACCATTACACCTCCAAAGTGGGACAAGCCATTTTATGTAAACCCTAGTGTGGGCAATGACACACTTGGGGTGGTACTGATGCAAAAGGATCCTCAAACTTCTTTCATGCATCCTATCTACTTCTCTAGCACATGATGACTCCATCAAAAAAGGGATACATGGAAGTGGAGCACATGGTGCTTGCATTAATGTTTTCTACCACCAAATTTCGCTCTTATTTATTGTCTAGACCATTCATAATCTTAACAATGTAAGAAGTATTTCCCTATGTAATGCAGCACATGGATGTTTCTTCTAGGATTTACAAATGACTCACAAGGTTGCAAGAGTTTGACCACACAATGCAAGTGGAGAGCTCCACAAGAGCTAGTCTAGGAGGCATTGTCACTCATTGCCACTATGAAAAGAAGCTAAAGATCAAAACAAGTGACAAAGAAGTAACACCCGTGTTGGAAGTCCCTAAGATAGAGAGGGCTCACTCTCTTTTCTTTGATGGAGCCTATAAGAGGAAAGTGAAAAAAGCTACAACGGGCATTGTTATCTTCAATGAACAAAGGGAAAAGGTTTTCTCCATTTTGCATCTCTTGGATTCCACTCCAACAATGAGGCAGAATATGCATCCTTAACTCTTGGGTTAGAGTGGTGTGTGACACAAGGTATTCAATGGTTAAATGTATTTGGTGATGCCATGCTTTTAATAAAACGAATACAAGGAACTTGGGCTTGTAAAAATCATAGCTTGCTACACCATCTGTGCAAAGTTAAGGAACTTTTATGTAAGTTTCAAGTTGTACAATTACATCATGTCCCTCGAGTAGAAAATCAAGAAGCAGATGCTATAGCTAAACAGAAGCTACAAGACGTTCGAGTGGTGAGTGCTATCACGTTGAAGCTGTCTCTCTTCCAAGATAGCGATGCTATGCCTAACATCATGAGTTTCTTAGACACAAGAGAGTGTCCTAAAGATCTTACCAAGGGCCAAAAGAAGTGGCTTGTGTGCAAGGTAACAAAATATCGCCTTATCAATGACGACCTCTTCTGCAAGGGTAAGGATCAAATTCTTAGGCATGTACCTCTCTCTAGAGAAATCACATAAATAATTTCAAGTTGCCATGATGGTGTTTGTGGAGGGCACTTTGCACTTGATATCACCAGTATGAAGGTTCTACAAGCCAGGTTTGTGTGGCCTAGTTGAACAGAGATGTGCATCACTAATGCAAAACATGCAAAGAGTGTCAGAAGGCTAGTGATAGGAGGCTCACATATGAGCCACAGACTCCTATAATCTCATATGGACCATTTTAGAAATGGGGGATTGATGCCATTGGGCCTTTACCAAGGAGCCAATCAGGTAAATTGTATATCATCTTGGGTGTGGACTACATGACCAGGTGGGCTGAAGAAGTTGTTGCTACCACCCGAATTACAACAAGGAAATGGCTAAGTTTGTATTTGAAAACATTTGTTGCCATTTGGCACTCCTCTTGAAATAATCTCTGATAGGGGACCAAGTTTTAGAGGAGACCTGGTAGCAGAGTTGATGGAGAAGCTGGTTATCTCACGACGACACTCAACTCTCTACTACCTACAATGCAACAGTTTGGTGGAAAAGGTAAATGTTATGATCTGCAAACAATCACAAAAGTGATTGGGACAAGCATCTTATGGCTTCACTTTGGGCTTATCGCACTTCATTTTGCACATCCCTTTGCTTCACACTATATCACTTGGTGTATGGTAAGGAGGCCATTTTACCCATTGAAGTATAATTGGCTAGTCCCAGGGTGCTAGCTAGGCAGATGGAACACCCTAATTCTCATCTTCACAACCACATTCTTGATCTAGAGAGGCTTCAACTAGACAGAGGAGATGCTATCAACTATTATGCAGCACAGGCAGAGCAACATCGACTTACCTTCAACAAGGGACTTAGGGAAAAAGGTCTTAAGAAAGTTATGTTGGTCCTAAGGTATGATAATAGGTTTGACACTATGAAGGACAAAAAGTTTTCACCCAAATGGGAGGGGCCATTTGTCATTAGAAAGCACTACAACAATGGCAGTTACCGGTTGATCCATGCAGATGGTAGGCTCCACAAAATACGTGTCAATGGATGGAGGTTAAAGTAGTACTTTTTGCGGTTTGATCAAGCACCTATGATGGAAATCCCTGAGGAGGGAGACTCCTCCATCCCAACTGAAGAAGAATTAAGTATAGAGCTAGAGACATAAATGCCTCTAGCTTCCGAGGGAGGGCTAATGAGGGCCGTTTTTCAAATTTTGCTCTATCTCTCTCTTGGTATGCACTTGATGCATGAAAATCACAAAAAAAAACCTATGTATTTATTTTGTACATAGCTATGGTTTTGACACATTTGGATCTCAAAATAAGGAGAGATAGGAACAAACCCTATGAAAAAAAAATAAAATCATTGGATGTTGATTCTACCCCCGATGGTCACTACCTAACGGTCACTACAGGTGAAGAGTAAAAGTCAATAGTAAAAAGGAGGAGAACCTTATGCATTATTGAGTTGGAGTCAACAAAATATTATCAAATTCAAGCATAATTTGCTTGTGGACCCAAGGCTTGCACATGAAGTCAAGAGGGGACCACCCGGAAGACTTTTGGAATGGAAAAGACGGACACATATTTTGTGGGATTTTTCTCTATTTTTTTCATTCTGAATTGGAAAAAGTTTTCAACAGCAAACTTGTAGACGTTGACCTGATCTTTTTGCCGCTTTTTTTTTTTTTGGAGCTATAGTTTGGGAGGTATGGCCAAAATGGTGGATCCTATCTATCCACTTGGGAAGAAGTCATGGTTATCCAACTACACACACCAATTTCTTATAGGTTTCTCTCCATTATTGTTGCATTTTCTCTTACTTTGTCAAGATTATCTCAAATATTATAAGGAAGCTCTTGGACTCAAGCTATGGAAGGTGGCATAGAGACAAAGCTCGCCATGATGAAGGCGATTAGGAGGAAATTGGTCAATAAGCAGGGCACACGGATCTCTCTCATTGGGGGAATGCCTCTAACTGAGGTTACTCTATAATAGCTCCTCTTGCTCATAAAAATTGACGGAGACTAAAATTAATATTTTTATGTTTAGGTTATCATAAAAAGCACATTGCTTTTTCAAAAACGCCGAAAAGCACGAGAAGCTAAAAATAGCGTAAAAAGCAAAAAATGATTAAATTGAACACGGGTTCCCTTCGTCCACTGGAATAAGAAAGTGGACTCACTTTTCACTAAAAAACACTAAAAATCATGAAAAGCTATGAATAGCGTTAATAGCACTCAAAAATCAATTTTTTATAAAATTGAACCATAGCTTTTTCGGAACACGTAGATAAAGGATCCGACCTTGCCTTTTGCAAAAAAGCACGTAAAAGCATTAAAAAAAGCATGAAAAACTAAAAATAGCATATTTTTAAAAAATTGAACCAAACATCCATCTAACCTACTAGAACATGGAAACAACCTTGCTTTCTACTTTAGAACCTTTCAATACTGTCAATCAAGCATCTTAAGTCAAAAATTTGACAAAATAGATCTTGAAAGTTATTTTTCCTATTTTTAGAAGAGACCCAAAAATTAGGAATCTTATATCCTCCCACACTTGAAAGTTTTGTGGTTTCCTCGTCTCAACATGAAATCTGGATAATTTAGTCTCATTACATCATCACGTTCCCAAGTTGCATCTTCATGAGGATACATTGACCATTTAACTAGGTATTCAATGATGGTTCGATTAAGTAGAGACTTGGTCCTGCTCTTAAGTATTACTTGAGGATTTACTTCAAAAGTTTCGTCAGTAAATGTAGATAATAGAGAATCATCAAGAATATGTTGTGGATCAGGTACATACTTCTTGAGCAAGCTGACATGAAAAACATAATATACCTTTATGTGTGGCGGTAACAAGAATCTGTAAGCTTGATCATTAATCCACTCTGTCATTACAAAAGGTCCACAATATCTGACACTTAGCTTCTTACACTTACCCATTGATAAAGAACTACGTTTGCGTTTTACTCTCAGAAGTACCATATCGCCCCTCTTCAAAAAGTCTGGCAGATCGTTTTGGATCAGTATAACTCTTATGTCTATCTTGAGCAGTCTTAATATCTTGTCATATAAGATCAGTTTGTAGTTGTATTTCATCCAACATTTCCTTGGATGCTTGAACTTATATAAGAGGGTCTGTCTATTTGAGTGGAGTAAGACACTCTTGTCCATACAATGCTTGAAAAGGTGACATTCCAATTGAGTGTTGAAATGAGGAATTATAAACAAATTCAACCAAATACAAATATTGAGTCCATTTACTTTGCTCATGCATACAATAAGCTCTCAACATGTCTTCAATGATTTGATTTGTCCTTTCTATATCCCCATCAGTTTGAAGCTGATAAGCAGTGCTAAAGGCTAACTAGGTTCCTGTAGCTGAGAATAAGGCTTTCCAAAAATTTGAGGTGAACTTCTTATCACAATAAAAAATTATCCATCGAGGTAAACCGTGTTACATAAAAAAACCTTTCATGAAGACCTGAGCTATATCCTTAGACGTAAATGTTGTTTTGGCTGGAAATAAATGGGTCATTTTTATAAGTATTTTAACAACCACAAAAAAGAGTCATATCCCAGAGATGTAGGAAGTCCTAGAATGAAACCCATGGATATGCATTCCCATTTCATTCGTGGAGCATCAATAGGTTGAATCTTACTGGGTATCGAATTGTTCAACACGTTGCACTTTAGTTCTGGCCAAAAGAAACTCTTTCTTATAGTAGAGTAAGTCTTAATGTATCCTGGATGTCCTGCTATATGTATATCATGAGCTTCATGTAATATCTGAAGTTTAATTCCACCTTGATTACAAAGACGATTACCAAAGTAAAGTTTATCACCTTCAACGTGAAAGCCTTTCATTTTCCTTTCTTGCTTCTCTCTACAAGTATTTAAGTTCATTAAGTACTGGATTTTTTAAGTAATATGGGTCATTAGTCATACCTTTTCGAATAAGGTCAATTAAAGAAGTAGTAGAGGTTATGACAGCCACTACAGTACTCTTCCTACTCAAAGCATCGGCCACAAGATTTTTCTTTCTAGGTTTATATTCAATTCCAAAATCCTATTTGCATAACAATTCCATCCATCTTTGTTGTCGCATATTAAGGTCAGGTTGGGTGTAGATCCACTTTAGGCTTTTATGGTCGGTATGTAATTCAAATCTCCTTCCAAGAAGAAATGTTGCCATACTTTAAGAGCATGCACAACGGCCAATAATTCCAAGTCATGTGTAGGATAATTTAACCCATGTATACGTAACTTACGAGACTCATAAGCTATTGGTTTTCCTTCTTGAAATAGAACACCACCAATTGCTTGTCCACTTGCATCAGTGAGCACATTGAATATCTTTAAGAAGTCTGGAAGCTATAGTATTGGAGCATTCACCACCAAGGCTTCTTTGAGTTTCTCAAAACTAGCTTGAGCACGTTCATTCCAAGTAAACACTTTAGCCTTCTTAAGCGTATTAGTCAATGGAGATGCAATCTTAGCATAACCCTCAATAAATATACGATACCATCCTGTCAAACCAAGAAAACCACGTACTTCTCGTACTGATTTTGATGTAGGCCAAGCTACGACAGCTTCAATCTTACTTGGATCAGTCAAAACACCATCCTTGGATATAATAAATCCCAAATATTCCATCTTGTCAGCGGTGAAGAAAGTGCTGCTGCTACATTTGGCATAAAGTTGATTCTGATGGAAAAGTTTAAGTACTTGCCGCACATGTTCATGTTCTTCTCTATTTCTTGAGTAAACCAGGATATCATCAATGAAGACAATAACAAAATCATCAAGATGCTCTCAAAATACATCGGTCATGAGACGATTAAAAGTTGCAGGAGCATTAGTAAGTCCAAAAGGCATAACTGTAAATTCATAATGTCCAAAACGAGTATTAAATATTGTCTTCAATATGTCCTCCTCCTTGATTTGGATTTGGTAATACCTTGACTTAAGATCAATCTTTGTGAAGATAGAAGATCCATATAATCAGTCAAGCAATTCATCAATCCTTGGTATTGCATACTTATTCTTGAATGTTACCTAGTTCAATCCATGATAATCTATACAAAGACGTAGAGTATCATCCTTCTTCCGATTAAAGAGAACAGGAATACTCCATGGAGAAATGCTGGGTTGAATGAAGCCTTGTTCAAGGAGTTGAGTTAACTGCTCCTTGAGTTTCACAAATTCGGGCAGCACTGACATTTTGTAAGGTCTACGAGCAGCTGGTTGAGCTCCTGGAGTAAGCTCTATTGCATGATCAACATCACGCTTGGGTGGTAGTTGTGAAAGTTCTTCAGGAAATACATCATCAAACTCCGTTATCCATTGGGGTTCAATTGAATCTATCTTCTTCTCCTTAGGGTTAAGCTTCACTGCGTAAATCCTCTCATTCTTCCTATGATTCTTCATAAGTTTGGTAAAGTTTACTAGTCCGAGCTTAGGCTTCCGCCATTTCCAGTAACTGTAACCCTAGAGTTTTGATCATTTTTGAAAGTCAATGAAGCATCTTTACAATGTATGTGAGCATCATTGGCTTTAAACCAATCCATTTCTAGAATTCCATCGTAAATTCCTATGTGTAAGACTCTGAAGTTTACAGAAGCATTATGACCATCCAAAAGAAAATTTAAGTTACACACTGAAGTAGAAGATCTAATCCTCCTACCCATAGCTACTTCTACTGTAAGGTTTGTATCAAGGTGTTCAGGAAAAATGAGGTTTTGATGCACTTAGGAGATATGAAAGAATGTGTACTCTTTGAACCAATCAATAAGGTAAAATGATTATCTTGATCCTCCATTGGGGTTTGAATTATTGAAAATTGTTCATTCACTCCTTGATGTCCAATTGCAACATAAACATACACGTTTGCCTGGTTTCCTTCACCTCTAGCCCCTTGAGCTCTGTTAACTCAAGGTCTTCCTTGAGGTCTTTGATTTCCTCCTCCTCCTGGATGAAATTGATGATTAACATTTTTGTTGTTGTTATTGTTGTTCATTTCGAACAAGGTGGATTGCCTGGCCTAAAATTCCCTTGGTTTTGAGGTTGTGTTAGGTTTTGCTTAGGGTTTTGTTGATTGAAGTTCCTCTAAACTGCCGATGGTCTAGGTCTAAAAATTTTGAAGTTTCGATTCGGATTAAAGTCTATGTTCATAATTGACCACCAATCTTGGAAGCTTGAATTGTTAAATGGACAATCCTTGGATTGATGTCAGTATCAAGACAAGTGTAGCACAAATGATCCTGTCTGGCTTTCATACGTAATAAGTTCTCTCTCCTTTGTTGTGGATTCCCAGATCGATCTTTGTTCCTCCTCGGTATGAGGTCTTTTGATTTCATGAACATGGATAGGTTCTAGTCTCCTCTTTCCGATAGTAGATAATTCTATTTCAATGGGTTTGCATGCATCAAGGACATCTGTAAAATTGGTAAGATGAAGACTCTGGAGTCTAGTCTTCATAGGATTATGTAACCCTGACACAAATTGAGCTACCTTGACCTCTTGAGTCATCCTTGCTAGAGCATACTTGACAAGAATTAAGAAATGTTGATAGTATGATTCCAGATCTCTGGTTCCTTGAGTACAGTCAATAAACTCATTCATACCGTCTAAATGATAGACCTTGTTTTGATAGTTCTTCTTAAGTTGAATCTTAAGATAATCCCAAGTTGTAGCATTAGGATCAACATTGTTTTCAATGCAATGGTCTCTCCACCTATGCTTGGTTGTTTTCTCTAGTTTGAATTTAGCAATCATAGTTTTGTTTACTGCTGACGAATGGGCTAAGTCAAAGTAGTCATCCATGTGCTCAATCCAACCTTCAAGAACTTTGCCTTCCCCGCTAAAATTTTCAAGTTGAGACTTGCGAAGCATAGCATCAATGTCTCTATCAATGATGGTGTGTTGAGGAACAATAGACACATTTGCGTTAGCAGCAGGCGCATTTCCTCTAGGAGGCATGGTAACTTACTACACTATATCAACCAAGGTCACACTTAGTAAAATATTCTATTCCACTAGAAGTTCTTAAATCAAATAGAATATGCACTTAAAGATGAGATGAAAAGAAAATAGGAGAAAGAATAATAAATAAATAAATCCAATTTTTATATAACAAAACTTTGGGTTTTCAAAAAGTCAACAAAGTGTCTTGCAAGTTTCTAATAAATTCTAATGGCTCTAACATAATGCACTCGGTAATATCCATTGTGACATCCTTCCACCAATGGAATATAGTGGTCCCATTTCTTGAGTATGTTTGATGGTTGATTCCAATAATCCTTTATGATCTTTGGCTGGAACATCTCTTTGTTGGCGTGTGAGTCATACCATTCCTGAGTAAGGGATTTTTTGGTTACAGGTACTCCCATTGCGGTATGGATAATCGCCTTCTTGTACCCAAAGTAGTCATCAAAGAAAGCAAATTCTTTTGGAACCACATCCTGTGTGTCCAACTGAGTTTTGAATATTTGCACAATCTACAAGGCACAGAGGTCTGTTGTAGGCATTGTATAAAAATTTTACATTGCGAGGATTGTAGATCAGTGAACTCCCAAATAAGTCAAAGAATAACTCCCAAGGTATTGGGCTAAAGGAATGTCGGTCATTGTTTTTGCATTGCCGGTCCCATACGTTAAATATAACAATGTCAAAGCATCCCGTAGCCATTATTAAAGGAAGTATGTCTCTAGCCATCCACGTTTCCTTTGTCGGTCTTAAGGTAAGTTCATAAGCATTTATGTATAATAATTGATTAGTGACTACAATCTCCGTTTCCAACTTAGATTGTATCCACTCAATACTCCCAACACGCCAGGGTTTATGCTGAGGTGGTCTAAACTCGGGGTTCCCTGCAGCATAGTGATACCAAGCTCAAGAGGTATTTGGTACAATTAAATCTGTAGACGTCAACTTTTTCTTCTCTTCCCCGTTGTGCGTGTGGTAGTGACAAGTCTTTGCACGTCCACTCCAGTTTGTAAATGATCCTCCACCATAAGCCAGAGAGTATATCCACCCATATCCCTCGAGGTAAGATGCCAGTCATCTACACACACACCCCATGTTAGTTACAATGATAAAACTAAGATCCAAACTCAATTATTTTATCTTCAAAACAATATGTGTTATATCAAAATCAAATCTTTATAACCGTAGAAGACCAAAAAGATACATAGTGTTTCTAGGGGGATACATAAATATAAAAGGGTCCAATGAACCAATTCTTGCTTCCTACAACCGAGATTCTACCCCTATGTTTGTTCACATCTCAGGTGTCAAAGTTTAGAACTTCAACTTGGACACTAAAAGTCAAGTCTTTCTTTTCGTACCATTCTTCCCGTCGTGATACATCCTTTGGTGATTATCCAATAAAGTAGTTTACATGAGTATGTCGTTCGTTTACATCATTTCTATAGAAGTACCTACTCCAGTTCACTGCAATTGGTTGTGCTCGAGAAAAATCACCAATGCACCTTGGTTTCTCGTAGTCATCAAAGGTAATGGTAACATTGTGAGGGTTGTATTTGAGGATAGGTCAATAGACTCTATTGAACCAGTCGTGGGGTACATAATAGAATTGGTTGCCGCCATTTGACTTCTTCCACACTTTGATTATGACCTTCTCACAAAAGCCGTATCTTTGGTTTAACATAAGGGCCTTCTTACTAAGTATGAGTTCACGACTCGGTATGTCCAAAAGAGAGCATAAGTTAAGGTAAAGAACATATCCTTGCAATTTAACATCGCCTTCTTGGATCTTTTCCTTCACCCAAAGTTGTGGGTTGGTCATAAACCTATCAGGCACTTGTGTTCGATGTTCAGGCTAAGCTTCAACATATGACTCCCATGCTACGTAAGTGTTGGGTACAAAGTAATCTCTAGTCCCCTTTGAAACTCGAACCACTTTAATTCCCCAATGGAGACTAAATCCAATCGCATAACTGAAAAAGACTCTTTGTGCAAAGTCACTTGGGAGTTCATTTAGACAATTAAGAAGATCCATCTAAGACAAGACTATGAGAGAGAGAAAACTTAGCACACATGTGAACCAAAACTGAGCCTACGCTTCTTTTATTCATCAAAATTTGATCTTTATGATTTTATTACAATATATTATGGGTGTCTTGAAGCTAATTCTCTAAATATTCTTTTAACTCTCATAACAGGGTATTCTCTAAAACCTCCCACGCAACAACATGGTCTGTAGTTGTCTTCCAACTTTTCTTTTCCTACGATAGTTGCAAGAGCTTCAAACTTCTTAGCAACTTCGGCAATTCTTAACATTTGGGAACGCATTGCCAAGTAGTAGAACATGTCTTCTAAGCCTAGCCATATTTTGAGTTGAAGTAGTCTGAAGTTGGCAAACCAATCGCTTGGATTATTCTCAATATAAATGAAGAATTGACGGAAGGGTTCTTGGTGACGAGTAAGGTAACTACGGTCAACACTCTTCCAACAAGTTGTCCTCCCTGGTATGCCAAAGACATTGGTCCTGATTTCTAAGTAAAAGAGTTCCCATTCATCCCTGGACAATCGTGTCACCATATTGTTGAACACTATGGCCAAAACCTCATCCCCCTGGCTAAAGCATTCAGACGTCACTCTGGGAGCCATTTGTTACTACAAAAATAAACACTCAAAGATATTACAACGATATTGTTTGAACACTTTAACCACAACTCAAACCAAACACCCCCACTCAAGAAGACAAGTCAAACAAGTATCACCAATCAATGTCACTTATAGATGCATCATGAATACAATATCTTTTCTCAAACAGCATGCATGAATGCGTGCATGATGCATAACTAACCCAACTAGTATCAGGATTTAGGCTATCCCCATAACCTTAAGCATTGGCTTTGATACCAAGTAAGAGATACCCCTTCCCAGGGGTCTATGCACAAAATATACAAATTACACTTTTATACAATTTTCAATATACATCAGAGTTGCGGAAGCATTTGCATAGGGGAGGAGTCCTCAGTGCCCGACCAAGCATGGAGTTTAGGCCATGAACCGTAATGCATCCAAAGATACCTAGCGACTAGTGCTACCATTGACTAGTGCTACCCCTGAATGGGTGTTATGAATGAAAGCGTACCCAAGAAAATAATAACATTATGGAGGGTGAATATATGTATACACCGCTATGCGGGAAGAGAGAGAGAGAGAGAGAGAGAGAGAGAGAGAGAGAGAGAGAGAGAGAGAGAGAGAGAGAGAGAATATAGAGGAGGGTGAAATAGAGTGCACAGATACATGAGAAGATGACAACAAAGAATCTTTAAACGCCCATCCAAATGGAACAGGCAACCATGTATTAATGCAATGACAAAATCTGGGTATACCATAACATTAAAAAAATATTTTATAACAAAATAACTAGCAGAGCACCGGACCCTATGTAGGGATCGACCGGTCCACCCATCCACTTTCATTCTACTACAGACAGAGAGAATTTCACTTTGTTGGGAGCAAGCCAGAATACCTCCAACCTACCTGAGCCAGACATAAGTTGAGGCCGCTTCGCCTCCCTCCATGAACCTGAGCTCTAAAAGGATCCCAAGTACCAGTACGTGGTAGGGTATCAACACCAACCATACATGTTTAGGTGCCATGCCCCTTTGATGCCCAGCACTGGGTGTTTAGGCAAAGCCAAGGCAAAATCCTCAACACGTTAGCCGTGTAGGTCATTCAACCCCCGATGCACTAACCGTGTACATGAGCCTAACAAAAATAAGAAGATCTAGGCAACACCCCCGATCCAGTAAAGCCCCGAGTCAACGACCCTTTAGTCTAAGGCTAAGCGATGTAGGTTGTAACATTTAATGGCCTAAAATCTTTTGTGTAGCGGAATTTAGCATGAACATAGTGGGCATTTCATTAGAGTTGATTCCTAATGAGAATTACAAGAGTGCTTGGGTGGAGAGAGCAACAAAAAGCATAACACCTAGTTAGATAGCATCGACAATACTTTCAAAAGAGAGAGCAATTAAGCTATTGACAACAGTTGAGGACCGGATTTGCATGGAGCCGGTCCCCCCTCCAAAAGGCTTTGTATTATGGTTTCTCCCATCAAGAGAGACATTGTACAATACAATTCTTTGTGTTCCTTCAAGACTAGCTAGTGCAATGAAGATGGAAGCTTCATACACCAAGCAAAACACTTAATCAAACACAACTTGAATTATCCCCGTTCTCAGACCCAAGACCTCACACACCTTCGAAGATGGTGAGAGCTAGCAGGGTATGAGAGTAGATTGAGAGGAAAAAGAAGTATCTTACGAGAAAGAAGTACATCTCCTCACATAATCACTCATATTAGCATAGCTTAGCTTAGTAATTAGCTTGGTAGAGAAGATGAGCATGCATTGAAGCTTGGCTCTTGGTTGGATTTGCATCCACATGCCAAGAGAGTGTTGATGTAGGCTTCTATCTCACAAGCTTGGAGTAGGTGATGAGCTCTCCATTAAATCTTGGGAGGAGATAGAGTATTTTCCCTTCACACATGGTCAAGTGTGAGAGTGTGTGTGTCAATGCCAAGCAAAAATCAGCCCCCCCTCTCTCTTGGGCGAGCCCTAGCTGCTAAGTAAGTCTGGCTTTTGCCTCATTGGACCTCCCCAGGTCAAGCCAATAGGGATTAAGCAGCATAAGTGATAGCCTTCTGACATGTGTCCCCCTTTCCCCTTTTGTGAGAGCTTTAGGTAATTAAATAATTAAACTAAACTCTCATTGGACCCCTTTGCCTCCTGGCCAATAGGAATCAGGCAAGCCATGGGGCTCCTGAATGCTCATTGGACCCCTTGGGAGACTGCCCAATAGTCTTCTAGGACACTTAATTCTTATTGGTTTCTTTTATTAAATGTTTTTAAATTAATTAAACTAGATTTACTCTAGCTTAATTCTCATTGGTCCACTTCAAGGGTCTTCCAATAGGAATTGGGCACACCTTGGGGCATCTGGCCTAGGGAGCTGACATGTGTCCCTCATTCCCTTTGTGTAAAGGGAGCCTGTGTGTGTGTGTGTGGCTTTCTCTCTCATCCCCTAGCTTTGGGGCTCGCCCCCTCCCATGTAGGGATATGCAAAGACTTTTAGGGCACACACTAAGCATCCAATTTTCCCTAGGGTTGACCTTTGGACACAACCTTTGAATTTTGGAACCTTAGCATTTTGGAAGTCTTAATGGGCTGAACCTTAGGGTCTTTTTGGCCCATTGTTTCACATGGCTCTTTTGCAGATGGCCCCCCCTTTGGATCCCTATTTTCCCTCCTTTGGATCCCTACTGTGGCTGGTCTGCTAACTTAACCAATATTTTAGCTTTTTCTCCCTTGGCACTTCCCCACATTAAATGATCAGTTTAATATGAGAAAATCATTTAGGAGAATTAGATATTGATTATTATGACATTACCTCTCTCTTGAAATCATAGTCGTCCTCGACTATGGTGTAGAGAAGATAAAGCATATGCATGAGTCCTTTTCTTAGCGGGTAGAGGATCCCTATGTTACCCTACGACATCATTCCATAATGGATGACTAGTCCATTTGGCGCTTGAGAGCCTGAGGCTGCCGCAAGCATGTCTGCACATTAGTCCTATCAGTTTCCATAGTAGAGTGACAAGCTCTACTTGGTGTTTGGGAGACGTCGTCTCCGCAAACTTGATCTAAGCATGCATACTACTTCATTTTTGTGCACAAATAAAGAAAAAGGGAGTCTTATAAGACAAAAAATTTTGTTCATTTTTAACATTTTGTACATTTGCTTACTCTTGGGAAGCATTGTAAGCATTGACAAGGTTTAGGTTATCCTTTAATTGTATGCCTTGCATCCATCTAGCATCTTCAAAAGGATAATTCTTAAACTTAATAAGATATCGTCTGATAGTCTTACCGCCTCTTAATACCTTGTCTTCATGTCGGAGAATGGACTCGGGCTGCAGCACCTCCTCGTGGTCCTCGATCTCCGGTGGGTCTTCAATAGTTGGTTCTTGAGGTGGCTCTCCTTTGTAAGGCTTTAAGAGGCTCACATGAAAAGCATTGTGTATGAGCCAATGATTGGGCAACTTAAGTTGATAGGCCATCTCATTGATTGGCCTAAGAATCTAGAAGGGACCATAGTACCTTTTTGCTAGTTTAGCATAGTACTTTTGGTGGCCCGTAGGATTCTTGCCCGTAGTGTGCCTTAATCGAGCCTTGGGAAACTTTAACAAGACCCAATCATTTTCTTTAAAGGCTTGGGCTCTTCTGTGCTTGTCAGCAGCAGCCTTTTGCCTTTGCTGTGAGATAGATATAGCATCCTTAATCTTTTGGAAAGATTCTTGTAGGTCTCGGCTATACTCATCTGCAGCGAAGATCTTCCCATGTACCTTAAGTAGCAAGGGACTTTTTGATCTTCCCTCAATTACCTCGAAAGGTGCTTTTCCTGTAGAAGTATGTACAGTGTTATTGTAAGCATACTCTACTAAGGGTAAGTACTTCTCCCATTGGGATCTTTGATCTACTTCCGTTACATAGGCTTTTAGTAGATCGAGAATAGTTAGGTTAGCTATTTCACTTTGGCCATCAGTTTGTGGATGATAGGCCGAAGAGAAGTTTAGCCTTGTTCCTAAATTCTCAAAGAGACCCTTCCAGAAATTACTGGTCATTCTAGGATCTCTATCCGACACTATGGACATTGGCAAGCCATGGTACTTGAAAATTTGTGAAATGAAGAGGGTTGCCATTTGATGGGCTTTGATAGTCTTTTTGACAGGTATAAAATGAGCTTGTTTACTGAACCTGTCTACTATCGTCCATATTCCCGTATTCCCATGGATAGACTTAGGCAATCCAAAGATAAAATCCATGGATATGCTCTCCCACGGTGAATTAGGGATTGGCAAGGGTTGAAGCAATCCAAGTTGCTTCCCTCTATCAAATTTTGTCTTTTGACATACCACACATTTGGAAACATACTCATGTATGTTCACTTTCATGGTAGGCCAATAGAAATATGTTTCAATTCCCTTTAGGGTAGACTGAATCCCTCTATGCCCCGCATATGGGGGAGCATGAGATTCATACATTACTTTCTCACGTAGTGAGTTAGTAACGCATAGTCTATTGCCATAGAGAAGATAACCATCTTGTAAAGTAAATGGTTCTTCTTTCTTCCCTAATGCAAGGGCTGAAATCACATCTCTAAAATCGGGATCAATAGCATACTCATCTATCATTAAAGATAGATCATTGTGAGTTGCTATGGAAACCGCATTCACTCTCGGTCGTCTTGAGAGTGCATCGGCTACTTGATTATGCTTGCCAGCAATGTGAGCAATATGAAAATGAAATTGCGAAAGGAAATTTGCCCACCTCATTTGTTTGTCGGAGAGCTTGGTCTGCGTCATGAAGTACTTAAGACTTTGGTGATCCGTTCGCAGAATGAAAGGAGTCCCCAATAAATAGTGCTTCCATGAGTCTAAGGCATGTAGAACTGCAAGGAGTTCTTTTTCGTATATGCCTAGAGCTTGCTCAACAGGGTCGAGCCTTCGACTCTCATAGCCTATGGCGTGCCCTTCTTGGAGCAAAACAGCCCCAAGGCAATCACCACAAGCATCACATTGGACCTCAAATGGTTTTGAGAGATCCGGTAGTGTAAGCACAGGTTGAGAGATAAGCTTTTCTTTAAGCTTTTCGAAAGCATTGTTCTCCTTAGCAGACCACGTATACCTAACATTTTTCTTTGTTAGGTCATGTAATGGTCCCGCAATTTGTGAGAACTTTTCTATGAAGCGTCTATAGTATGCACACATACCTATAAAGCTTCTTAGTTCATGAAGATTCCTTGGTTTAGGCCATCCTTTTATTACCTCTAACTTGGATGGATCCATTTGGATTCCATCTTGAGAGATAATGTGACCTAAATATTGAATCTCTTGCAAGAAAAATTCACTTTTCTTTCGATTAACATAAAGTTTATTCTCTCTTAAAACTTGAAATATTACCTGGAGGTGTTGCTTGTGTTCCTCCAATGAATTAGAGTAGATGATAATATCATCAAAGAACACTCCAGTGAAGGTTCGATGAGGCCTGAACAGCTTCTCCATCAAGCGGTTAAATGTGGCTGGTGCATTAGTCAAGCCAAAAGGCATGACAATGTATTCGTAAAGACCAAATGTAGTACGAAATGCGGTCTTTACAATGTCTTGATCAACTATCCTTATTTGATGATAGCCACTTTTTAGGTCAATCCTACTGAAGTAGGTCGATCCTTGTAGCTTATCAAATAGGTCTTCTACCCGTGGAACGGGAAACCTATTCTTGATAGTGATCCTATTTAGTGCTCTATAGTCGACACACATACGATATGTGCCGTCTTTCTTTTGCACTAATAGCACAGGTGAGCAAAATGGAGATGAGCTAGGCCTAACCATGCCCTTCTCAATTAACTCATGCACTTGCCGCATAATCTCCTCTTGTTGAGCTTGAGAAACTCTATAAGGAGGTTTGTTAGGCGGTGAACTTCCTGGAAGAAGTTCAATTGCATGGTCGTCATTACCTCGTTTAGGAGGTAGCTCACAAGGGATGTCGTCAATAAAGACATCTTGAAACCCCTTGAGAAAATTGGATAACTCTAATTCCTTTTGGTTGCTTTTATTTTCTTTTGCTAAAGCATTAGGTTCATTTTGAGAATCTTTAACAAAAATCATGTACACGGAAATAGAGCTCTTTATTGACTTGTTGAAAGCTGGTGTATGTACAATGGGGATGGTGTTACCCATCTCCCTAGCATCTATATACATGTCCTTTTCCCTGAACTTAAAGGAGATTCTCCTTTCAGGAAATTTAACATGGGCAGCCAGACGGTCAAACCATGGTGCCCCTAGGATTACATCCTCATGCTTGAGAGGAGAGATAAAGAAGTCCTCTTTGTCCACATAGCCTTGGACATGAAGCCTCAATTTCCCGATTAAGGGAGTGACTGAAGCTTCTTGCCCCTTGAAGGCACTGTCTGCGGGTAGGATATCTCCCATCTCGTAGGATTGTATGCCTAGCTTGGTGGCTAACTCCATAGATATAAAATTGTGAGTAGAACCAGGGTCAAAGAGAATAAAAGCATCATGTTCTCTTACCTTTCCCCAAGCATGGCATAGAGGAGATCCTTTGTGGTGAGTTTGGTGAATCTCCTCCTCTTGGATTTCAACCAAAGAAGCTCTAGGAGGATCTTGGCGGTTGTTCTTTTGGGGACAAGCGCGGTACGCATGCCCTTGTTCGCCGCACTTGAAACACCGGTTATCTTTACGATAACGCTCAAGCTCTTCAGGAGAGAGTTTATTCTTTCCTTTGTAAACTCCCTTCTCTTTAGCTTTGTTGGAATTGCCCTTAGGAGACTTTTGGACATTGTCCTTCCCCTTAGGCTCATTGGAACCCTTGTTTTCCGGGGGCTTATTATTTCTTTTACCCCCCGTTTGGAAATTGATTCGCGAGGCCACCATAGTATGGTGTATTACCGCCGATATGGTACGTGGCCTTTGGGAGTTGACATACTCCGCCATTTCTTCGGTTAAGCCCGCACAAAATTGTTGCTTTTGCTCTCCAAAATCCAACTTTTTGAAGACAGTGGCTTTGAGTTGTAGGTCCCAAAACTTGTCTACATATTTGTGGATGGATTCATTGGGAGAGAGCTTTAAGCTTCGCCATTCGGTGAGTACTTTGTCTTTGGCATCGGTGGCCAAAAACTGCTTCATAATGGAAGCTCTTAAAGCCTTCCATGTTCGTGGAGCTTCACCGTTGGCTCGTAGGCTAGACCACCATTGTCTGGCGGACTTTTGAAAGTGCATAGCTACATGGCGTAGCTTAGAGGACTCCGTGAAGCCCTCATCTCCAAACGCCGCATCGAATTGCTGGATAAAGGCCAAAACTTTGTCTGTAGCACCGAAGGTGCCATCATAGGTAAGGAAAGAGATGCTCTTCCCTCCCTCTTTGAATTTCTTCAGCTTGGACGACCTCTTCCATGCGGCATAGGATTTTCTATGGCCTCTTCTTTTTGATGGTTCAAAAGTTGCACCATCACTTTCTTCAGAAGATGAAGAATTTGAAGAAGGTGGAGAAGAGGGTGACCTCTTTCTCGCCTTTTTCTTGTCTTGATCTTTGTCGTCTTCACCATAGCTTTCATAAGAGGAAGAGGATGAAGAAGATGGAGAAGAGGGTGTCCTCTTTCTCGCCTTTTTCTTCTCTTGCTTTTTATCATCCCTCTTTGAATTATGGCGTGGAGAAGAGTGTGATGGTCTTCTCCGCTTTGGTGGTGATGGAGAGCGTTTAGCCCGCCGTCTTCGTGGAGCCATCTCCGCCGAGGTGGCGGGAGACTCGCTTCTTTCTCGTTCCTTCGGTGGAGGCTCTTGAGTTCTCCTTTGGGAAGGAGATGCATCATCAAGAAGTAAGTTCTTGAGCCCTTCATATGGATTCTCTTCTTCTTCCCGAATCGGAGAGAGACCTCTTTTGGTAGTCTCACAAGGAGGCTTCCTAGGTGTTCTCTCGTCATGGTGATGAGCTTGGAGAATCCCGTGAGCACGGAGCTGCCGTTGCACTTCACTTTGGAGAGATGGATTGCCCATGGCTTGTTGAAGCCTAGAAACAAGATAATTAACAAGCATTGAAGCATCATTAGTAGCTTGCTCATGAGCAAAATCAAAGTTATCAACATTAATTTCACTCTCTTTACTATTGTCAGCCATTCTAACAACTTTTAGGTGTAAACTTTTTAGGTGTACTTTGGCACTTCAAGCCCTAGTTGCTACTCCTCTTTACCCCTTTAGAAAAAGCACTCAAGCTACTGTACCCGCGGCTCGAATACCATTAATTGCAAGGAATAGAAGAGAGGGTCTTTCGACACCAAAACAGCACCGGCTCCTGTCAAGCTTCTAATAGCTCAATAGTGGTTAAGCCGTAGGCAAGCCCCGTAGGACTCCACTATTAAGACCATAGCTCTCGACGGTGATGCCCCGTTAACTGCACAAAGGCAGGCGCACTGCAAGGCTGAAAAATCCCTATTCTACTTACTCACAGGCAATTAATAATACCAACCATTTGTAGCTAGCTTGAGGACCTCCCTTCTTGAGCAAGAAAAGAGAAACCTTGAGCTCTGATACCAATGTAACATTTAATGGCCTAAAATCTTTTGTGTAGCGGAATTTAGCATGAACATAGTGGGCATTTCATTAGAGTTGATTCCTAATGAGAATTACAAGAGTGCTTGGGTGGAGAGAGCAACAAAAAGCATAACACCTAGTTAGATAGCATCGACAATACTTTCAAAAGAGAGAGCAATTAAGCTATTGACAACAGTTGAGGACCGGATTTGCATGGAGCCGGTCCCCCCTCCAAAAGGCTTTGTATTATGGTTTCTCCCATCAAGAGAGACATTGTACAATACAATTCTTTGTGTTCCTTCAAGACTAGCTAGTGCAATGAAGATGGAAGCTTCATACACCAAGCAAAACACTTAATCAAACACAACTTGAATTATCCCCGTTCTCAGACCCAAGACCTCACACACCTTCGAAGATGGTGAGAGCTAGCAGGGTATGAGAGTAGATTGAGAGGAAAAAGAAGTATCTTACGAGAAAGAAGTACATCTCCTCACATAATCACTCATATTAGCATAGCTTAGCTTAGTAATTAGCTTGGTAGAGAAGATGAGCATGCATTGAAGCTTGGCTCTTGGTTGGATTTGCATCCACATGCCAAGAGAGTGTTGATGTAGGCTTCTATCTCACAAGCTTGGAGTAGGTGATGAGCTCTCCATTAAAGCTTGGGAGGAGATAGAGTATTTTCCCTTCACACATGGTCAAGTGTGAGAGTGTGTGTGTCAATGCCAAGCAAAAATCAGCCCCCCCTCTCTCTTGGGCGAGCCCTAGCTGCTAAGTAAGTCTGGCTTTTGCCTCATTGGACCTCCCCAGGTCAAGCCAATAGGGATTAAGCAGCATAAGTGATAGCCTTCTGACATGTGTCCCCCTTTCCCCTTTTGTGAGAGCTTTAGGTAATTAAATAATTAAACTAAACTCTCATTGGACCCCTTTGCCTCCTGGCCAATAGGAATCAGGCAAGCCATGGGGCTCCTGAATGCTCATTGGACCCCTTGGGAGACTGCCCAATAGTCTTCTAGGACACTTAATTCTTATTGGTTTCTTTTATTAAATGTTTTTAAATTAATTAAACTAGATTTACTCTAGCTTAATTCTCATTGGTCCACTTCAAGGGTCTTCCAATAGGAATTGGGCACACCTTGGGGCATCTGGCCTAGGGAGCTGACATGTGTCCCTCATTCCCTTTGTGTAAAGGGAGCCTGTGTGTGTGTGTGTGGCTTTCTCTCTCATCCCCTAGCTTTGGGGCTCGCCCCCTCCCATGTAGGGATATGCAAAGACTTTTAGGGCACACACTAAGCATCCAATTTTCCCTAGGGTTGACCTTTGGACACAACCTTTGAATTTTGGAACCTTAGCATTTTGGAAGTCTTAATGGGCTGAACCTTAGGGTCTTTTTGGCCCATTGTTTCACATGGCTCTTTTGCAGATGGCCCCCCCTTTGGATCCCTATTTTCCCTCCTTTGGATCCCTACTGTGGCCGGTCTGCTAACTTAACCAATATTTTAGCTTTTTCTCCCTTGGCACTTCCCCACATTAAATGATCAGTTTAATATGAGAAAATCATTTAGGAGAATTAGATATTGATTATTATGACATAGGTGATCCTAGTCTTGTAGCGATGCTGCCATGAGAAACATAACACATGAGTCCAATCACAATAGCACTTTCCATATCCACAAACAATCTTTCCCAAGTATTTATACTGTACAGGGTCTCTACCCTTACACGTCTACCATAAACCATCCAAATCACTTCACGATCCAATCCCAAAAGCATAAACCATAATATAATCACATCACATGGGCGAGCACTCCACCCAACTTGGGTGAGGCACGACCAATACTGCATAACCATTTTAGAACATAATATGGCTACACAAATTTTGGCAGCATAACCAAACAAAAAAAAAACATGAGCCACACCGGCTTACACCATAGAATATCAACCATAATCCGCAAGGGAATCTCAGCCCTTGACCATGAATCAAAATCAGACTAAACCAACTCCCACACTTGGAGTTTGACACATCCCCTGCAATCAATCGGGATCCACACACATGTGACCCTTAAGACGTGATTCTTTCATGCATAAAAAGAGTACGAACAACAACTAATCATGATACAAAAATCCAATTTTGACCACATCCAACCATGCAAAGTTGATGCATCACATCTGCACTTCACCTCCCTAGCACATAGAGCTAGTTTTGACCTAGGAAGATGGAAAGCAATCACAACCATGCATATAAGGCATCCACATCAATCCATGAGTTCCCATACATCATATCATAATATCCCATCGCCATAAACATGATGCAAAACAGCTCTGACCTTTAGGTCAGTCATAAACCATAACTTCACACATATGCAAAAAAACAACTTTTTGGCATTTTCGGATGTATGCAAAACATAAATTGAAAGTATTTGACCTCAAACCAATGCATCAAGTTCAGCTCCATAATATAGACTATCACTCTATCGCATCACTTCACCCATACGGTACTCACACAACAAACGGTAACCCCAAAGAAAGCCACTTTATTCATATTTGCCTATGCGGTTCGGGATGTTTTAACCATATACTCTCACATAAGTTTATGTCCATCTAATAATTGAAATGAACTCACCAAAACAAATCATAAAACATACCAAAACAACTCGGTCAACTCATGACGTCATATGGTACCCCCCCCCCCCCCCCCCCCCCCCCTTTTGTAGCACCTCTACACGTGTAGTAAAACCGGTTATAGAGCGATTAATAACTCGCAATCCCGAGGTGATAACGTAGACCTGAATTCATTTATCATCAAGTTTCATCAAGCTTTTCAATTGGTTAAGTGGGTTTGCCCATCCGGTGAATCTATATAGTGTTTCTCCAAGGAGCCTTGAGTCAAAAAAATTGGTTGTGCAGTGGCCAACAAGATGTTTTCTGACCATATCTCTTAGCTCATGCGTGTTTTTCACATGACACCAAAGAGAGAAAATGTTCTAAATAATGTGTTTTATCTCTGGTGTAAAGGGATCGATATGATTCATAGCAGTTTGTGATTTATGACCAAAACAGTGTTCCTACCACCTCTATGACGTGAAACAAACGGCGCTTTTTATTCACTCACGTGACCATAAACGCATCATGTGCATAAATCAACGTGTTAAGCATGATAAAATAATCATGGGAAAACTTCGTACATACTCGTTTAATCCATACATGCACTTGTATGCGAAAAAACAATCACCGAGGAGGGTGACTACTCAAAAAAACAACATAGAGAGAGAGAGAGAGAGAGAGAGAGAGAGAGAGATGATGCCTATGGACTTTAGAGCTTCTCACCGTGATTTAGAATCAATTAGGGGCTATCAAAAGGCTTCTAGAGCAATGATGAGAGCTACGTAGGGGTATCTGCCACGAAAGCTTCCAAAGAGCGCGTACACCGTGAAGATAGAGAGAGAGAGAGAGAGAGAGAGAGAGAGAGAGAGAGAGAGAAGAGCTTATGGAGATGGTGATGAAGAGCTTACACCACTCTGTATAATAGATACGTATAGCCTTGCGGTAGTAGACGCAACAGACGGCACTGAAAACTAAGAACTAATCGGCAAGTTATAGGCAAGTGCAGCAAGGTGAAGTAACCCCAAGCTAGAAGGTGGCGCTACCTCTTCTGCCTGGAATAGTTGCACAGCTTTTGGTACTTTTCAAAAAACAAGGCTTGGCTTTTGGTGGTCAACTCTCCCACTTATCATTCAATTTTTAAAGCAAAATTGGTCATTTGAGCAGTATCTGGCCAACTAATGGAAACTGTAGCTAGACTATGCCGCACCGTAATATCCCGACATAATTATGACATTCCCGTACTGCCCCGACGTATTAACGGTATCACTTTATAAAAAAGATTTTTTGTAAAAATTTCGTCTTGTCCCGTTTTTGCTCCGGGTGATCATTTTTAAATCCTACGGAGACTAAAATTAATATTCTTATGTTTAGGTCATCATAAAAAGCACATTGCTTTTCAAAAATGCCAAAAAGCACAAAAAGCTAAAAATAACATTAAACAGCAAAAAAAAACAAAACAAAATTGTTTAAAATTGAACCACGGGTTCCCTTCGTCCACTGGAATAAGAAAGCGGATTTGCTTTTCACTAAAAAGCACTAAAAATCATGAAAAGTTATAAATAGCATGAAAAGCACTCAAAAAGCAATTTTTTATAAAATTGAACCATAGCTTCCCCAAGACACGTAAATTAAGACTCCGACCTTGCTTTTTGCAAAAAAGCACCTAAAAGTATAAAAAGCATGAAAAAGCTAAGGACCCCTTTACCCTTGGCCCAGTGGTGAGACAGATCCATAAGCACATGTGTATATTCTAATCGTTGTTCTTGTTTATTCTCCTACATTAAATGATCAGTTTAATATGACAAAATCATTTTGGTTGGTTAGATATTAGATTTTATGACAAGATTTAAAAAAGTCCTTATGGGTTGAGGTAGTTGTGACGGCTGTCCACACCATAAACCGATCTCCAACCTCATTAGTTCCTAAGAAAACACCATTTGAAGCCTAGTTTGGTAAGAAGCCGGACGTCTCCGTTTTTGGATCTTTGGGAGTGATGCCTTTGTCCATGTAACAAAGGAGCAAAGGGGGAAGTTTGACCCCAAGACCCAAAGAATGATTTTGTCAGCTACAACTCTCTTTTCGTGGGATATCGGCTTTATGATCCAGAGAAGATGGTGTACGCAAAATGTTGTCTTTGACTGGATCTTACCTTTAGAGGGGGCTTCCACTCCCAGGCCTTCCACAACGACTCTTGACTTGTCGATACTTGGAGGCTTGGATTTTGATCTGCCTCTTGATGAGCCCTCTGCTCCTACCCCTGTCTCTCACGCTTCAGAGGAGCATGCACCCATTCTCAATGATGCAGATGATAGTGGTTCTCATCATGGTGCCAAGTTAGAGCCAGATATACCAGTAGCTCTTTCACTAGGGAGCAAGCCCGACAAGTTTCCAAAGTGGCTATTGGAGACTTTGCAAGATTCTGAAACCTCAAATTTTCCACCCGATTGGCGTGAAGCTGGTACAACATGACGCTCTCAGCCACTTCAACTTGCTGACATGGATGAGCCTTTACTTCAAGTGAGCTATGCTTTGATGTCTATAGTGATCAAGGATATACATCCTCTTACAATTGAGGAGGCACTTTCACAACCAAAGTGGAAGTTCGCTATGCAAAAAGAACTTGATTCCATCAAGAAGAACAACACTTGAGTGTTGGTTCCGTGGCCCACCAAGAAAAAAGTGGTTGGTGTCGTACAAATTTGATGGCTCTTTGAACAAGCAGAAGGCAAGACTAGTTGCCAAAGGATTTTCCCAAAAACTGGGCGTAGACTACAAGGAGACCTTTGCATCGACTGCAAGGATGGCAACCATATGGATTGTTTTTGGTCTTACTGTCTTTTTTGGGTGGCTGATTTTTTTGATGGATGTTGTTTTGGCATTTCTCAATGGTGATCTAAAGGAGGATGTTGATGTGGAACAACCTCCAGGGTTCGAGGATTCAGACTTTTTAAACATGGTTGTAGGTTGCTCAAGGCCCTCTATGGCCTAAAGCAATCTCCTCGAGCGTGGTACCATAAGATTGATTCATTTTTCCTATGACACTCCTTTTGATGACCTTGTGCTGACCCAGACTTGTACCTTTACAGTGAGGGAGGATTAGTGACACTTGTTATCCTCTACATCAATGATCTTGTGACTACAGTTAGCCATGTTGAGCACATTTGTAGTATTTTGGCAACCTTGGCAGAGGAGTTTGAGATGACAGATTTTGGCTTTCTTCATAATTTTCTTGGATTGGAGGTTTTGCAGATAGAGGGAGGCATCTTAGGAGTGATATATCCAAGGATTGTTGGAAGCATTTGGCACGACTGAGTGCAAATTTATCTATACTCCCATGGATCCCAATCAGAAAGTTGGCAAATTTGATCTCCCTATTGCAGTAGATGCTAGACAGTATGGGAAACTAGTTGGTTCTCTCAATTGGGTTCTCAACACTTGATTTGATGTCAGTTTCTCGGTGGTTCTTCTCATTTTCTTCATGCAAAAACCCGTCAAGTCACACTTAGAGAATGTTCTTCAAACCCTGCGGTATTTGAAGGCGACCAAGTCATTAGGCATACACTATGCAACAAGACGTACAGACTCCTAGTTCATTCTACGAGGATAGAGTGATTTGGATTGGGGTGGAGATTCAGATGGACGATGGGCGACTAGACATTATAAATTTTCTTTTGGCACATAAGCAATTTCATGGAGCAGCAAGAAACAACCAACAATTGCCTTCCTTCCACAGAGGCAGAGTACCGTGTTGTTTGTAGTGCTACATGTGAGTCAATGTGGATTTGGAGGTTACTTATGGAGATGGGATTTCCCCAGCAAACGACCATTCTATACTCAAACAACCAGAGTTGTATAGTCATTGCGAGGAACTTGGTGTTCCATGCCCGGACCAAGCATATAGAGATACAGTATCATTTTGTTCGTGAGAAGAACAATGATGGCTCTATACGACTAGAGAACATCCCGACTTTGGATCAACCTGCTGACATCTTCACCAAACCTCTTCCACAAGCAGCATTATCCTCTCATGCAAATTCCCTTGGACTCGTTTCCCATCCAGGAGCTAAGAGGGGGTTTCAAGAGTTCAAATTCCTATCCGGTGGTAGCTCCAGTATCTCCCAAGAACAGATTAGGGAGTGAGGGCTGTTTTATGGTTGTGCCCAACTATAATTGAGGTAGACGTTGTCGGAGTGCGTGGCTCTCCGGGGTCGATCGGGAAAGCACCGAGCTTTTGGATGTAGATGGATGATTAGAGTAGCCTCAAACCCAAGGAATCTAGTGGAGATTGGACAACTTTAAGAGTAATCAGAGCGTTAAGGGAGTAATTTGAGAAAGACAGACACAATTGGGAACACAGTTCAAGGTTTAAACAAATTGAAAGAAGATAACAACACTTGAATGATGCTAGCAACCAAAAGATGTTCCTATTAGCTCGACATCTGAAACTCTTGATACAAATCGGTTGCATATGCCATCGCTGGTATGCCCGTTGATTTGCACTCCCCTATTTAGATAACCCAATCTTGATGGAAACAATCCATAATCATCAGGTCAACTTCACCCTGTTTAACTCCTTTGCCTGTCAAAGTTTCAAAAAAAGATTCCTTCCACTCTATGCTTGGTCAAGATTCACCCCGCCCTCTATCAATTTGCCTGAGTCTTCTCTCCCCAAGGTCGATAGAGAGAGAGAAATTTTTCCTCTGCCACCACTTTGTATCCTCCCTTGCTTGCTTACTTCATAAGTCTTAGGAGAGGGACATCCGAGAGAGAGAGAGAGAGAGAGAGAGAGAGAGAGAGAGAGAGAGAGAGAGAGAGAGAGAGCAAGAGATAGACAGAGCCTTCCTCCCAAGAGGGAGAGCAAGCCCTTTTTCTTCCCCTACCTCCTCAGACCGTGATTACCCTCGCCGTCCAAGATCTCCTCCTTTGCTGCTTCAAGGTGTAGAGAGAGAGAGAGAGAGAGAGAGAGAGAGAGAGGGAGAGAGAGAGAGAGAGAGAGAGAGAGAGAGAGAGAGAAGGCGAGAGAGAAGCTTCCTCTCCGCTAAGCCTGGCAAGATTTTGAGAGATTCGTCTCTCCCCTACCTTCTTCCTTTGCTCAGCCGAGAGTGGATATGCCGCCGACCTCCCGCTCCCTGCCAATCCTTTCCCCCCTCCTTCCTCCTCACGCTATGCCCTTCCTTCTTCTCCGTTCCTCCCTTGTTATAATAAAACTCCTCTTAAAATAGTTGCCCCCTTCCCTAAGCAACGACGGTGCCGTCATTGCTAGGGACATGGGAATAAACCTCTAATGACATGGCAACTCGGCTTCAAACAACGCCAAATTTGTTAAGACTAGGGCCAAAAAGATGTGCCTCGTCTTGTTGATGAATTTTTGCTTCATGGGTGCTGATGTTCGACCTTCACACCAGCTGCTATGAGCTATTCCTCCCTGCGTGCCTACTCGTTGGTCAACACCATGGTCTCCTTTATTTCCCCCCCACTTCACACACATCAAGGCCACAATGGGCATCCCCTTTCACTTCCCAATGGGTGGCCATCTTTGAATCTTATGGGCGGGGCTCTCCTCTTGGGATTTTACTTTGGCCTTAGGTGGCCATTGAGCTCCCTTTTGTTCATACAACTACCCCATCCCTATTCACATCCATGTTCCTTCAGTTCCCATTATTATGGGCACAAGAACCTTCCCTATCACCCCTTTGATGCCTCGTCTAATTGTGCCCTTTATTGCCTTCGATAGCAAAAGGCACTTTGCATAGTGGGTGGCCATAGCATTTGGAGGGAGGCCCTCAAATCGCATCTACTTAAAACTGACGGAGCTCCCTTGCCATAGCCATATTGTAGGCATATCACAATTAATGTGTCCCAATAGACGACATTTTACACTATAAGCTCATCAAGAAATTCATGTGCTTTCGTAAAGGCATCACATTTGGCAAACACATCGATCAAAGCACTGCTAGGCACGACATATCTTGGTGCTTCTTTTGACTGTCATATCGGGGATTGCTAAAGCACCACTTTATATATAAATCTTGACCACGGTAGTGCCAAACGAGCACAAGTTCACCAGCTTATCCAGCAATCAATGCACAAGTTCACCAGATTATCTAGTAATCAATGCACTACAAGAGATGGCATTTTGGATAAGATTCTCCTTGAGGACTTATTTTACCGCATTCCAAAACCTGGATGAAGCTCAAAACTCCCATATGGAACACCGAGCGAGGCGACCACACTGGTATGAAATTAGCCCTCGGTGAAACTTTAAGCTGCGATATCTTGGCAACCAAAACTTTGATTTGCTGATTTGAAAAGACCGGCGTGCTCCACAAAGTGATTACTTCAGCCCCATGCATTCACATCAACTTTGACCCTTTATCAACAGCTCCTCAATCCGGTACGGAAGCGTAAACCATCCTGACTTCAAACTATCATAACTTCTTTATCGTAGCTCCAATTGACGAGGTGTAAAGACAGCATGGAGAGCACATCAAACAATACAAATTTGGCTCAATAAATCACATTCTGGTAGCATCAGTTACAACTCAGCTTGCAGGCAGAAACTCCATTTCTAGGCACCGAAACCCACATTTAGCATACATCTCAGTTCTCTTGCTCACATAACAATTATTAACATTGTTCATAACTTTGGCAAAACCTCAAATATGTATGCAAATTTTCATATTTCACCCCGTTCTTGTAAAGCGGCACGACATCCACCGCCTCTAAACCTACACATCCTACGGTATGTGCCAATCTTTAGAAGTCCTCCAAGGCAACATCTTCATGAGAAGACCCACTTCATCACCTAAATCCCTATCTTCATGCGCATTGAACTCTCCATATCTAATTTAAAGCTCTGCATCTCGTTTTTTTAATACATTTTGACACGTTTACCTACAATTGGAACCTTTAACTCTGTGCCGTCCATTTCACATAACTTGTGGGTACCATTAGAAAAAGCATGTTTGACCACATATGGGCCAAACCATCGCTTAACCATTTTGTGCATAGTTGTGTATTGATTAACTATACTGCTATCATAGACAAGAAGCCAATCCCCTTCTTGAATAGTGTTTGGTCTCAGCCTATGTCGTTTGTCAAAAGCATCTTTGTTCTTTAAACAAGCATTTCTCAAATTTTCCCTTGTAGATTCCACATCCTCATTTCTCCTTTCTAGCTATTGAATCCTCAAAGCAAGTAAATCTTCACTGCTCATCTCTGTATCCCAAGGCAATATACTCCATGTAGCTATTGTCTCCTCAAGAGGCATAACAAGTTTTTGACCATACATCAACTCTGATGGCATGAACCCTGTAACAGTACTTTGTGTGGTACATTCTGCCCATAAAGCATATGGTAGCAATCAAGGCCAACCACCAATATTTCCTTTCCATGCTTTATTCAACGCCTTGATAATGGGGAGATGTCTCGAGGGGGGTCACTATGTATAAATTGTGTATATCACGTGCGTTCAAGGACAATTTTTAAAACCCCTTATCTATGAATTTTTTACAAATAAAATACACCCTTTTTCTATTCAATGTGTAAATTTTTTCCCAATTACATTTTATGGTACCCTTCTGTATGTGAATACGTGAGAAAAAATGAAATTTAATAAACCTTTCTGCTGCACTCACGTGATAGCCACATAATTATTAAGTGACCCCCCCCCCACCCCACCCCCCGAGGAGGGGGATGTCCCCTCTCACTTTTACCATTTCCTTCCGGGTTATATGTGGTAGTAGAGATAACTTAATACCCAGACAAGCCAAAAAATCTATGGCCTCATCAGCATCCATTCCCCCTTTGTCCGCAGTAATTTTATCAACACTTCATATCTGCATATTACATCCTCAAGTAGAAACTTGCATATCGCACTTGTAGCTTTTGTTCGCAAAGCCCTCATGCAACCTGGTTTGTCAAATCTTCCTTCGCAAGCACAATGTACCTCATTTTCCATAATCCTGTAGGCATTGTACTCATTTGAAATGCATACACAATGGATATGTTGGATGTAATCCATCACGATGCTTTACATTTGAGTACATTTGACATACAATACAAGTTTCAACAAAGTGTACCATATCTTTATACATTCCTTTCCACCAATGTCGATCTTTGGTTTTTTGCAAAAGTGGCCCAAACTCCCCTGTGACTTGCCCATAATGACTCGTGGAATTCTTTAAGTACTTGGAGTCGTGTTACCCTATCACAAACCACTCGTTGAGGGGTTCCTCTTCACTTCTTTGGATGTTTTCGTAAAAGTCCATATCCTGTAAGAAATACCCATAAGCCTTCTTATGGATTCGCTTAAACTCTTGTTTGATCTAGCCCTCCTACTTCTCCAGTGTACTCAAATATTTCCCAATCAGCAACCATTCACCTTCATATTTGTCCTTTGCAAAAGACTGTAATGCAAAAACCATGCTTTTACATTCTACGTGCAGTTTTGAAGAGGTAAAGAACCTCAACCCCACATCTTCAGCTTCAAAAATCATAGTCTCTTCGTCTTCAAATCTAGCCATGGACAACATGTCAACTACCAGATTATCCTTACCTGCAATATGATGAAACTCGGGATTTAACGACTTAATATATGCTATCTAGTGTAGCATAGTTGTGTCTGGTGTAGAACAACTTGTGATCATCCCAAGTAATGGCAAGCAATCTGTCTTCACTATTACGAAAGCACCAATAAAGTACTCCTTGTCTCACCTTAGGGTAGTTTCTCTACCGCAAAGTTCCCTTTTTACTTGTGAATATGCTCTCTGTCGAGAACTTAATACTTTGGCACCAAATCTAATAGCATACCTTTTCCCCTACTCGTCATCTCGTCCAATAGCCCACCCAATACCTGTGGGACTTGTGTCAACCGTCACAAAGATTGACTTTCCACTTTTGTAGTTTGCTTTCCTTAATGTAGGAGCCTCTTGTAACATCTTCTTTAGTTTACAAAGACCCTTTGAGTGTTCTTCTTTCCAAACAATTTTTTGTCCCTTCCTGAGCAATTGGTACAAAACCTCTGCAACATGTGCAAAATAGGGTAACCATATCAAGTAAAAAACACATGCACCTAAAAATCTTTGAACTTCTATAATTGAATTGCATGTCTCCTTCATTATTTGAATAGCATCCACTTTGACAGGGTTGGGTCTTCTACCAGATGGCCCACATAAGTGTCCAATCAAAACTTCTTTGACCCCAAACATAGACTTTTGGCCTGAGAGTGTAAGGTTGACCTCTTCAAGCCTTGATAATATCCTATCACAATCAACAATATGATTAACCACAAACTATCTACACCCCCTCTTATTTTGGCTTCATCTTTTTCACCCTCTTCACACCCTTTTATCCGCACATCATCAATAAAAGGCATGGCAATCCAAGGAATGAAATCCCGCAACACTTTATTCATCCCATTCATCATGTGAGCAACTAAATTAGTTGCACCCTGTGGCAAAGTGCATATTCTTACTAACCCCAAAGGAGCATGCATGGTTGTCAGATCCCTGATTTCCATAGCCAGTTGAAATTGATCATAGACTAAATACAAGTCTCCCATGGAATAGATGGCTCTACCTGCAAAAGCCTCTGAAAAATTATCAACCACTGGACCTATTCCTACATGTTTGATAGTTACCTTGTTTATTGGCTACATATCCTGTATAAACCTCAATGTACCATTCTTCTTGGGAACCGTAAAACCACATGTTAGAGTAAGGAGCATAAGAGGGCTCCAAAATGCCCATCTTAATCTTCTCATTTAACAGATCAACCAACTTAGGAAGATGAGCCTTTGGAACAGGAATAGGTCATAGATTCCAAGGCAAGTGTGGAATAGTAAATATCACCATGGGAGCTACAACACTAGGATCAACACAAACGATCTCACCTGGTTGGAAAGAAAAATCCTTCCCATGCTTCTTTAACATTTCTCAAAAACATTCTATCTCTTCTTGATTTAGAAAATCTACATCACCAATCTTTAATTCATGTAGAGTTTCTTCAGTAAATGAGTGCCCAATTTTACCCGGATCTCGGAGGATAGGCTGTCGAGATGCTTTCTCCATAACTGTATCACTTCTTTTGGCAATGGAATGGCCACAAGTCTTACCTTCTTTGCCTTTGTTTTGTATTTTTTTTTCACTTGTACCTCTTCTACATCCAACTCTTCTTTGAATTGCAAAATAAAATTGTACATGTTAAGAGAGTTTACCTTAACCATATCAATCCCAGCTTGATCCTTAGATTGTATGACTATATCCAATTCCCCCATTGTATCCACAAACGCGTATTCTTCAAAAATACCTAAAATTGCTTCATCTGGGTCCAATATTTCACATCCTCAAAGTATACCTTGGACATTGCAAACATGTTGCCTCTCCCATTTGCGCAAATCAATGAATTTTTTGTAAGATACCAAACCCTCTGAAGTTAATCCTGAAAAAAAAGTCTCTCTATAACCATCTACTGTCAGTGAGAACTTTTCCTCCAAAGCACCATCATAGTCCCCGCTTTACAATGGCACTTGGAAAAAATCCTAAAAACCCTTGTTCTCTTTAAATTCTTTTGTCAACATCGATAATGGATGTTCCCTTAAGGTATCCCTGTCCTGGCATGGTCCACACAAACAGTTAGAAATCGGACTTCTTTCTTATCATCACAACTTTTGATCCTAGCATACGTAGATCCATCATCCAAAACCTTGGTTTCTATCCGCACCATAGTAATATAAGGTTGTCCTAATATGACTGGATAGGTAGTGTGATCTTGTACGAAAAAATTTTGTTCATCGCTTACATCCCATATGGTTATTTTAACATTAGGGCATGCACCATACAAGTCCCTTGATTGTGCATTAGCGGCTCGCATACACCACCCATGCTCCACATCAACATGCTACTTCCTTGTTAAATATAAGCTCTTTGACATAAGGTTTACTTCTGATCCATGATCTACTTTTGTGATAACGTACCGGCTCCTCCAAATCACCTACCTTCACCAAAGTTTCAGTGATAGCCCTTGCCCAATGATTCTGAGTGAAATGGCTACGAGGTATATCATCCGTATACTCATGCTCATGAAATCTGACATGCTTTACCCGTCTTGGAAGCTCATCGTTGTCCACTATGCTTCTCCATTCATCTTCACCTAGTTCTTCTTCATTAACACTGCCCAAAATAGCTTCAATTTGTTCATAAATTCTTTGCATCCTGAGTGTTCTAGTTGGGTCGTTTTCAGGCCCGTACAATATTTGGCGCTTTCTCTTCATAAGATCAATGATACTGTCATGAAATTCCCATATTGCAATACCTAGGATCTCACCTAGGGTGGACTCCACCCTACTATTTAGAATGTGCTCCTCAAGTACCTTCTTCACATCGATAGCCTGTTCAATATCAGATCTTAGCTTATATGAAGGACCTTGTGCTTTTCCCGCCCTTTTCTCCTTCTCGACCTCATCCATTGAGATGTCAGCGGGATAAGAGGCACTCCTGAACTAGTCTCTTTTCCCTTTGGTATCTCTCACCTAGTTGTCCTCTTTGAAGTTCCTACCAAATCCTCTTTCCTCTTTCGCTTTTCTTCTACAAGAGCCTCATTGTTTTGAGATTTAGTTATGTATGCATATACCGAGAGGGAATCTACAGGGTCTTCCCACCAGTAGTCTTTCTAATACAATTTCCCACTTGATACAACTGTTGATACGCAAACTTTTTCTTTTTTTGATGTTGTCATAGCATACAGCCAGAAGGTCCCATTCCTACTAGAACCTTCAATTTCTTTTTCTTGCATTTTGTTCTCAATCTGCACACCATAAGTCAATGCTTCCACTACACTTGCATGGTGTTCCTACAACATCTCCTCCATGCTTTTCTTCATGCCACCTCTTCCATATTTAGTCTTCAGAGGCAACCCTATTGTTGTGGGAGCGGATCACACCACCTATAAAGTGCATGCAGCACAACCTAGATCAACATAATTTCAATCGAGGACATAGATGACACGATAGGCACACAAAGGAAATCTCTTTAGCTTGTCCGGATGAGACCATCCTACACATACAACACCCTCGAAGGCCAACTAAACCACAACCTAGAATCTCGTTGCTCTCAACTACACCACCAACCTACATGCATACAAATGGAAGGAAACTCACTAAATCACACCAGAATCATACAAATCTTATGGAACACCATCCCCTCACTAGGATACACCTGTCCCTAAGCCTCCACACTCAAAATCCTAGCTCTAGACCCATCTGCTGAAAATGCGTATGAAGATAGAGCCAAATTTTGGAAGTGCCCGAAACTAAAATCTATGAGTACCTATACATAGCTTATGTCACTACGATTCTAACGACTACTTGCAGGCAGAAAACAAACATCGTTTGATGTACTTACAGCTGCAAAGAGCTCGTAATGTGTGAGCTCGTTTGCTCCGTTCCGCGAGGAATGCTTGGCATCGTTGTGTAGCTCTCCTCGAGGCTAGCACAATGATGTAGTCGGATCCACAATGTGATGAACGAGCGGGGAGTAGTGCCAGGATGAAGCTCACGCTCTCTCTCTTCCTCTCACACACAGTCGACGGCAGCTTAAAACTTCGGTTATGATAAAGTTCTCCTTACAAAAATGACCTAGGTACCTTATATACTAAGGTTACCTTAGGTTAACCAAAAACACAGTTTGAGGGGTCAAATGGCTTGATATTTACAATCTGGAAGTGCCATGGCACCCCGGTTTCTGCAAGTAGACTACCTACTTATTACAAATGATGTTTATGACCATAATCCGCATCATTTCATAACTCTCATAAGATAAGACTTTGTTGAGTTATGTCTTTTTGTTGACCCATATTCCGTCAACACTTCCCCCCTTAGCGTTCATGCCGTCCCTGGCATGACCTAGTTGTTGATGTCGGTGCAGTCTTTGTTGGCATTTTGCTGATGTAAAGAAAGTATGGGTTGTAGCCTTTGCATGAGCTTGTCCTATTCGTCCAATCCAATGTACATAGTCTTCAGATGATTTAGGAAAATCATAAGTGATGACGAACTTTATGTCCTTCACATCCATGCTCAAATGCATCATATGTTTCTGTTATTATAGGTCTAATGTCAGATCTAAATTTAGAAAGAACCCAATCTCCTTCAGCTTGACTCTTATCATCATGGATAGAGAAAGCTCCATCCATCACTTGCTCTAGCAAATCTATGAATTCTAAGTATTTGTGATTCTCAGATCAACTTCTACAATCTGTAGAATTGAGTGATTGGCTTTCAGATCTTGTGAGCCAATGACAACTTTGTAAGGATTGTGTAGAAATTGTTTGGCTAAACCTTCAACTTCTTTATGCCAAGTTGCACTTCAATACAAAGTCTGTCTATCAGGCAGAATCTTGTGAAGGTCGGTTTTGTCGACCATTTGTGTCTGCTCTTCTTCGTTGGTGACTCCTTTTTTCCTGCATCAAGGTGATCAAAGTTGCATTTGCCACTCTTCGATTTTGTTTGTTGTGTAAATCATTATACTGCTTCTACTTGATACATGACCTAATTAAAGCCTGACAAACCCCAGTTAATTCCCCAAGTTAGTAGCTTGCATCAAAAGGGCCTTATCCAAAAGCATTTGCTATAGATGACCATCTATGAGCTATCATAGTCCATTTGTCCCCAAAATTCATATAAATGATGTACAAGGTATGTAGATGGCTATCATGGCTTCATATTTGAAAAAAATGCATCTTTGGCTAAGGGTTAGTTCTCTTAGCTTGTACTCTTTATCCAGAGCCTACTGACAAAGTATGGCTTGATTTAGACCTGAATTTGGCTATTTTTGGATGTCAGTCTGACTAATGGGCATCTTTGGCACCTTTTGTTCTTATCAGTATTGTTAGTCCCTTTTGTTTGTTAGGCTTCATTAAGTTACATACAAGATAGAAGATTTATAGTATAAAGATCTACTTCCTGTATACGGCCTTGTCGTCGTGTGAAGTGTTTGATGGAAACTTTACACTTGATGGGAGCTTTCGTTTGGTCGATCACCAACTTTCTTTGTCCTTGTAGGCCACCTCGGATTTTATGACTTTTCTCAATGATGTTTGGCCTCATGTTGTTGTTGAAGGCTGATCAGCATTCTTTTCTTACCTCTGACATTACCCATTGTACAGATGGCTTTTGAGACATACCTCGTGAAGCTTCGTCATTTTATTGGACCTTATTCGCTTTGTATGACTCGACATCTCTTCAATCTTTTCTTCATCTGGATTAGGGTTTTTTTTTGCCCTTTTTTGTTGAAAATCTCAAAAATAATAAAATAAAACCAAAAATCAACTCAACTCAAAAAGCAAAAACATTCTAATAGAATTCTAAATGCTGCGTATAGTGTACAGTGTCCCTAGGGGCTCATATATGTCTTTGTCCCCGTACTTCTCTTGAAACTCTACTATGAGGGCATATACTCTGAATTTTGTCAAAAAATGTCACAATCAAACGTAAAGATTCAATACAACTCACAAAACATTGCCCTCTAATATTCAAATATTAGGTCTGCCTTTAGAGTGCCTCCCCCCTCCTATTTGGAGTCCTCCTTGACAACAGGGTATCGCCAAGGGTATGTGTATTGGGCAATCAAAAAATGTGCTTATGCAGGCCTTGTAATGTAGCCCTATTATGCATACACAATCAATGCATGGAAAAGATTTATGTTGTGCAAGATGTGGGTATCAACAATTTGTTTATTGGCATTTGCTGACAAGGATTCCTATTCTAAGCAATGTGATTTTCGTTGAAGCTCCTGTATCATTTGGTTGATGGAAGGTTCTAGAGATTTTTTTGAAGGCTTACTTATCTGATGGATGCTTCATTGGAATCCATTTTATCCTATGGTTGGTTGTTGATTTGGCATTGTTCCTCAGAGTGGTTTCTTGTCTACCTATACTATAACTGTAGGAAGAATTGAAAGAATTCAAGTGGCGGTGCAGTGACAGTAGTTTTATTGGATACCTTTGGGACCCACTTTGTCGTGATTACTGGCTGTTTTGTTGATGATGCTCGTTTGTGAACCCATACTTGTCCCTGCTTCGTTTGTGTTTGAAGAGACTTTTTTGAGATCCACCTTGCCTTTGTGTGAGTCTTCAGCGGTCTTTGCTTTAGTCCTTGTAGGCTTGGTTGAGGACAAGATTCAGACTTTGGAAGTTGACAATTTAACCGTATCGGAATCCATATGAACTCCTGACCTCTTTGTGCTTGATTCAACTTCTTTGAAACCCAAATCTGAGTTGCGAAAGCTTGCAACTTTGTGTTTTTCCTAGATGTTCTTGCAGGCTTCAATTTTTTTTCTGTTGGCATTGGATCTTGTGATTTTTCATCAGAGATCTTTGTCTTCTTGATCCATACATGTTTTTGGCCAATCTGGCTCTTTGGTATCTAGATTTGTTGAGCTTTTTGGTTTTGACTTTTTGTTCTTTGCTTTTGGCCTTCATTGTTCAGTGATGACCTGAGTTTCTGGTAGGGGATGTCATAAGAATCATCACTGTCACTGCTATCCTCATCAAGGTTGCATTCTAGCACTTTTACTTTGTGGTTTGACTGGTTATGGAAAGTTATTGTTTCCTTGCTCTTCTTTTGTTGTTTCTGGGATGACTTTTCTATCCACTTGATTAGAGCGTTGTTAGCTCGTTGACATGGCTGTGTTCTTCTTGGTTGAGTCTTTTCTTCATGTATGGGAGCCACGTATGAGGATGCTTGTTGTAGTTGCATTTCCATCGAGGATTTTGGAATCCATTTTTATGCATGTTATTCTTGTAATGGTGACATTGGTTCCTGGGTTTTTGATCTGGACAATCATAAAACCGTGCATTTCTTAGAGTGTTGTTCATGTCACATGTTGGGTCATCCAGATTTCTATTGTTCGCATCTTCTTGAAGCTTCAAGTGTTCTAGAAAGTCATAGAGCTCATCTTCTTCTTCGTCTTCATTTTCCCAGATCACACTCACCGCAAAGTAAGGAACGGCATCATAGCCATTTTCATCACAAAACTTTGTTGTTGGATCGTTTTGAATAGCGCAGGCATCAACAGTAGCCAAGATGTGTTCCCATTGAAGTGGCTCTAATTCTTCCTCAGGAAAGGGTTCTGGGATGTAATATGTATCTTCAATTTCCCTTTCTAGGGTGCCTTCCTCTTGATTTAAGCTTTCGCATTGCAAAGCTCCACACATCCACAATTCTTTAGGCTTACCCAACCATGCTGGAAGTTCTGATCCTGCTACAGTAGCGGAATCAAACTCCTCCATAGGTGTTCTTGTCACATCCCTGTAAATATGGTCCTTCATATTTATCCTTGTTGTGGTTTCCATATGTCTCAAGTAGATATGGTCATAACCCCAGTCTTGGACCATTTTCAGTTGTCTCATGAATGGTCTTCCTAGAATGATATCATAGTTGTTCTTCTTGCCAAAGTCAACAATAGCAAATGTTTGCTCATATTCAATGCCACAAGAAGTAATAACTGCTTTTTCTAGCATTCCTATGGGCCTTTCCATGTGTTCGTCTGCAATCTGCAGTTTCATCCTTGTAGCCTTTATTGTTGGTTTTGCCCATTTTTTCTAGACCTCTTTTTTTGCAATGGAAATGCCGGCTCCATTATCAAGGATTGCCATCGTTTTTAAACCTTGAAATTCCACAGGAAGACTGGTGTTCCCATCTTCTCCCTCATAGTATTCACCTACCTTGTTTAATGGCACTGGTCTAGTATTTAGCTGGGACATTTCTAGCTCTTTGATCCCTTCCTCGATTTGAGTCATTGGTTTTTTAATACCAAATTTCTCTAGGAATTTTTCCACAGTAGCCCACATGTTTGGCCTTATTCGAAGCAACTCAGCTAACGTTAGTGTATAGTTGACTGGTGTAGATAGAATATCTATCAGCTCTTTTGAATTGATGACCTTGTTGGGAGACAATCTTTGTGATGGGACTGCAACAATATCTGACTTGGCCTCGTGCTCTCCCGTATAGGATGGTAGTGTTCTCAACAAATGGGGTTGACTATCCATAGACTATACAGATCCTTTGTCTCCCCAATACAATTCCACTTCTAGATTCATTTGAGATCCAGCCTCAAATTCCTCTATTGGTGGAAGAGACATACCTCTTCCATCACCCGTTTGGTTTACTCATCTGCTTATCTCACTTGCTTCATTGGCATCTCTGACTTGTTTCCACAATTCTTCAAGACCATCTATTTCTTTACAGCTATCAAGAATAGCTATGTGAAATACCTCGAAAGAGTTATCCATGGTATTCAACACTATCCTTGGATCTAATGCTGGGTCCTTGAGCTTTTGTCCATGATCATGACTAAAATCTGGCTCTTTTTGTTCCTTGTTTGGTGGGATTTCTATTGTAGGTGGGACAAGGATCACACCCTCGGGTTTTCCAACATGTGGTTCTAGTAAAGCTTGGGTTTTTTGAATCATTTTCTTGCACATTTCAAGCTTGTCCTTTTCTAGTTCTGCGTATGGATATGGCATCCATCTCTGTTCTTGGGTTTGGTTGTTTTTTACCAGTGTTTCATAGGATTTTAGGAGGGTGTCTATTGGCTCATTAACCTTCTCGACCAATACTGGTCCTCCCGAACTGGCACTTTTTGGTTCACTTTCTGTTGATGGTTCTGTTGGAGATTGAGATGCCTCTGCAAGAGAAGGTGCAACCCTTTCCTCATGTTGTCTTATCTTCTCTTTAGCTTTATAAAGCTTCTTAGCTAGGGATTTCTGCTCTTGTTTCCTACGTGATTTCATCCTAGCCTTTCTAGCTTTCCAACTATTTCATTTTCTCTTAGTCTTTTGACTAGGTGCATCGGTCTTTGGTTCACCCATCTCTAGACTCACATCCATTTTTGTTTTCTCTGTCTCTGGGTTCTCATCAGCTTCCTTTTGAACTTGCGCTCTTGTAACTACTTGAACTAGTACGACATTTTCATTTTCTGAGCTAGTGAGTAGCTGAACGATTCCTGAGATAGTTGTCGGGATCTTTTTGACTCGGTTTGGGTTTTTTGGACAATCAAGAATCAAGTGAGTGATGCCACAATCAAGACAATAGGAATTCACTTGACTAATCTCCGTCTGAGGACATTGTTTGACCAAGTGGTTGTCACGGCTTTTGTGACAAATCTGGTTGAGGAGCTTCTTCTTGCAATTCCTCTTGTCTATAAACAGGCTTTGACCTAGCTAAGCCTCTATTAGCAATGAACATGTCCTTTTGTCCATCTCATACCTTCTTTCATCATGTCGAAACGCAAGAGGTGGAGGTTGTACTGCCATCATCACTCCATGTGTTTCTCTCATCTTCTGTCGCTTTGAAGGGTAGTACCCCCTTTGGTTGTTATAATACATTGTATCTGGTACTAGTGCTTGTTTGCTGGATGGTTCCATCATCTACGTATATCTCATTTCTATAGGCATTCTAGCACCTGGCAGTGGAGGTTGTTGTCCTAAGATAGACTATGGCCTTGCAACTCGTATTGGATCCGGTGCATTCCTCATAGCATATCTAGGTGGAGTAGGTGCTACTGGATTAGTTTGTACATACCTGTCCCTAGCATATTCCATGTCATAGTAACACTCTTCTCTCATATGGTTTGTCCATTTTCTTTCAATTTCGCACCATAGAGGTTCTTGGAGGTCAGATTTGACTAGAGGAGCAAGCCTCTGAGCTAATCCTTCTATAAGATTCAATTGCTCACTAGATACCTTTGGCTTTAATGTGGTGAATCACTCCTCTGAGAAGACGTGTCACTCTCAGTATCATATCTTCTCAAGGTTCTGCCCTGATTTGGATAGGAGTAAGTTATAGGGGGTGGTGATGGTACATATGATCGCGTTGTGACCGTAATTTCACCTCTATAAAAGTCATGTTCTATGGTTGCATCTGGGTACAACCATGGTCCATTAGGCAAATTCACTTGAGAAGGCATGTCTGCCATCTTTGTGATCATTTTATCTCTCATTATCGCTCTAGAAGGGAATCCAGGTGGCTCCCTTTTTGGAATTTTTGTAAGAATTCTCATGTTTGGTGGAGATATATGTGGTCCTTCATTGACCAAATGTCCACCTCTTTCTAATGCATTGTATGGGCTTGTTTCAAAGTGTGGATAGATTGGCATTTCAAGACTTCTAGCTTGGCTTGCCATACCTTTGGTCATATCTACAAAAGGATTGGTAGATTGGCTTTCCATCATGATGATCTTAGCTTTCTTAATGTCAAGCCCACTCAGTACTCTCAAGATATTCCTTAACAAGCCCACCTTGGCTTAGTGCAAGTTATCCCTTTTTGCCCTTGATCAGGTCTCTCAGAAGTCAGGAATGTGTGACTCTTTTGGTCTCTGGAAACTAGTTCTGGGTACCCTAAAAGTTTGGATTTAGAAAACCTGGGAAAATTCATATCTAAAATTTTTGCCCGCAAGCTTTTCTCCTGGCTATACCCGACTCAATTTGGAGTTGTCTATCAAAAGTTAGAGCAGTTTTGGTGAAACTGTACTTGAAACAACACTCAAAAAGTTTCAGGACCAAGGATTTTTGCTTGTACCTTTACCAAATGTGACCCAAATTCGTTGAAACTTGGTCACTAGGCTTACTTTATGCTGGCAAACACTTCTGTGAGCTCAGATGTAACTTTTGACCTCTACTTTGGCACTTGAGACAACATACGCGTATAAAATCTATGTGCTCAGAATTTGACAAAATTTGGTATGTGAGCTCTTCTTGATGTCCTCTACCCACTGCAAGTTTCAGTTTGTGAATTGAACCTTTATTTTGACATTGATTGATTCCTTATCACTCAAGCAACTCTCAGCAAGTTTTAGAATTCAATTTGGACATTTTTTGAGCAAGTTAAGACCAATACAAGCCTGAATCTGCAGTTTTTTGTCTTTTGTTCTTTGCAAGCTCAAATGAGCTCCAAATTCTATAAAATTTTGGCTAGGGACTTCTTTTATGCTCTAGGACACTGAGGTATACTCAAATGTCTGATTTGACCCAAATCTGGCCTATGAGACTTTATACACGTATAATGTCTTTTGGCTCAGAATTCACTTAGATTTCTACCCAAGGTACTCCTTGATGCATACAACAAGAATATGTGATTACAACAAATTTTGGATGTCAAAATTACTCAAAATCACCTCTTTTTCACCTTTTCAATCTTGTATCTGCAAAATTCTCTTTAAATGCAAAAGTATCTGTTCAAATGAGTTGAAATTTTGCAAGCAAGCTTAAAAACATAATTTTCAACCCTCCTATGTGGTCAAAAGTGAAATTTGACATTTAGATATGGCCTTGAGACATCATACGCGTATAATGTCTATGTGCTCAGATTTTTGACAAAATTTGGTAAGTACGCTTAACACCCTAGTAAGCTCAGATTTCCATTTTGGTCTCTAAAAGTGCCCTTTAGACATTATACAGTATGATGTCTAACTGGTTAGGATGAAGTGAATTTCACTCCAGAGGTTCCTCACCACACTGGTAACTCACAACAAGTTTCAAAATTGAATTTTGACACTTTTTGAGCAAGTTATGGCCAATACAGGCATTCACTTGCCTAGATGTGTCTTATGGTCTTTGCAAGCTCAAAATTGCTTCAAACTTGATGAAATTTGGCATATATGTTTCTTAAATGTTGTAGATCACAATGGTACACTTAGATGTAAATTTTGACCTCAGATCTGGCCTTGAGACATTATATGCGTATAAACTCTTTTTGCTCAGATTTTAGTTTTGTTTCTATCAGAGGTGCCCCTTAGTGTGTAGAACATGATACATCTCTCTATGGTTCACACGGTGGCTATTTATCATGCCTAGGATCAATTCTAGAGTACATCATAATCATAGAAGGGGTAAAGATCATGTGTCATAGTTGTGTTCTGCATGCTTGATTCCTATTTGTGTGTTTTTCATGTTGCCCATGCTCTTCATCTTCTTCATGTCTCCGCATCATTCGTGTTCTACATAATGTTCTTTACATTCTTCATCTTCATCATCTCCTTGTTTCCTGTCTTTGTACAAGTCATAGATCATGCAATAGAGCATATCATCTTCGTATAATAGAGTGATGCCCCTTTTATTGTGCATAGGATGCAAATACTAGTAATTATACAATATGAAGTGGGGGTCTTACCAATAGAGGGACTCCCTTCTATGGAAGTGTCTAACCCGATTACATAATTTAGCAACGCAAAAGTTTTGTACAAGTTCTTTTGTGCTACCTTGTAGATTAAAGCTTTCAGTAACACGAGAGTCATCTTCATGAGAGTTTTGGTCAATGCTGATGCAAAGCAATAATGGGAGCCCACTATCTACAAATGGCTTGAGCTCGAGGCAATTGGCAACGAGGAGGCTTTCTGCTCTTCAGCATGGAAAAGGACTTTTAGTAAGGGCTCAAGACAAGGCGAGGTCCACAACGGGAAATGGGGTTTTGCCGAAACACAAGAAATCAATTATAAAGCAAATTGATTTGGTGTTCTAGACTGCAAGCAAGCAAGTTCTAGGAGCTTATTAGTAATGGTAATTAGTGAAGAGTTGCAGAGCTCATGAAGATAACCATACTAATTAGGATTTTGAGGTTTTTGAATCATTTCACCTTAGCTTTCTTTGGACGAATCAAATCGATTGAGTTGCCTTGATGAATTTGGGCAGATGCTTGGAGCTTCAACGAGGTGGTGTTGACGATGGTGAATGCGGTTGTTGACGTGGGGCTAAGATAGGGAAGAGGGTTTCACACTGCTATAGACCTTGAGAGCTACGGGCAGAGAGTTCCGAGTTGCTGCAAGCCGAGTGAGAGTAGGTTGCGAGAGATTTGAGAGGAAGTGTTGGCCGTACTAGGAGCGGGCGGTGGTGAGTTGCAGCCACTGTTGATGATGACGAAGGGCATCAACCAATAGCGTGATGAAAAGTTTTTGCAGCTATGGGCACGCCCAGGGGCAGTTTGTGGAAGCGTGTTGTAGGGCTCATATTGCGCAACCAAAAGCAAGAGAAGGCGATATCATATGGTGTTAATTGTGGTTCAACACTTATTGCCAACACTTAATTTCTAGTACGGCCACCACGAGGGTGTCCTTTTTTGGCCTGCTGAAGAAAGGCCTTAGTGTTGGGTTGGGTTGGGCGTCCTTTGATGGATGGAGTGCACGTGGACGGCCAGTAGGTTTTTAGCTTTGTGTGAAGGCAGGAACTGCTAGACGACATGACTCGATGTGATACGAGGAGGAAAACAAGGGCAGTCCTGCTGAGGAGTGCATTAACACTGTGGAGAAGGCGTGCGAGTTCATGTTACTGTCACCTGACGCTTCCGCCAGCTCGTGCGTGGTTGCAGCTTGTTTATGCTTCGTCTACCCATGCTATGCAATCCCTCTTCGCCTACCCCTGCTATGTTGCGCGATACAGACTCTCTCTCTCTCTCTCTCTCTCTCTCTCTCTCTCTCTCTCTCTCTCTCTCTCTCCCCCCGTTCCCCATAAATCCAAGCTCCTTAAATGTGAGACTCAAGCTGGAACACATCAACAGTCAAGCCTCTGCATCCACCGGCGTCTAGCACCTCGAGATCATGGGAGAGTCCGTCCAAACCTACGAGCTCTTGCAGCCCATCGTAGCCCCAAGGCAGAAGCTGAAGGCTAGGATAGGAGCTTATGTCCAAGTGTTTCAGTGAAGCGGGTAATGAAGAGATTACCCTCAAATTCGGACACCATTTAGTGTCTAACTTTTCAAGTGAAGAGGGCAACTCAGGAATCTCTGTCAAATTGTCCCAACCCACCCCTAAGGCAAAGAGTCCGGAGCCTTGAAAGGAGGTGCAAGTTCTCAAGAAGCCAGGACCTGAGAGGGTTGCAATGAGATGACAAGTTACAGAGTTGTTCAGGGAGCCCTCCTTCACCGATGTTGCAACCGGACAAGTCTAAGGTCACCTAGCCGATGCTCGAAGGAAGAAAGGACAGGCTTTTATTGGATTCTAACTGCAAGGTCACAAGTTTGCGTAGATTTCCGAGGTTCTCGGGGAGCCTGCCTAAGTTTTTACAAAAACGAATTTGAAGCTCGACTAAATTTGTAAGGGAGCTACGTGCCGCTGGAATCTCCCCAATGCAGGAGCTGCTCACATGAAGAGATGAGAGCTTCCTAAGGTTGCCAATTGTAGATGGAAGCTCCTTTAAACTTTCAGAGTAGTTTAAATTGAGGGTTGACAACTTGGTCAAGTTTCCAAGAGACTGTGGAAGCAACATCAGATACCGCAGAGATTCTAGGCCTAGCACTTCGAGAGCAGTCAGCTGTTCGATGGCATCTGGCAGCCTTGTGGGACTGTGGCAATTATTCAGTCTCAGGAACTTGAGGGAATGCAAGCGGATAAGTCCATGGTTAGCTTTTTGCAACATCGCAAGTCGAGGTGTGTTAAAGTGGAACCGAGGCAGCCAATGGACTCTGGCACACTCTCCAGGTTGCCACACCAGCAGAACATGCACTGAGAGTTGTCCGATAGTGTGGCATCCTGGAGGTTTGGTCGCAGCTGTGCAAGGACGAGGGATGGCGAGATTAGGAGTGGCAAAAAGGCACGAAAACAGTGGCAGGTGACGGCCAGCGTGTGACGCATTGGGGCCATTGACTGGAGCGCGGGGAGGACATGGCAGAGAGGGCAATGCCGTCTCTAGACTTATACATCACAATCTCTTATGGTACCATTCTCAATTTTCCTTGAGTGAGCCTAAGATAATTGGTTTGATTAAATATTTTTTGACAGTGCTTTAATCTAGTAGTAGTCATATTAAAAGTCTAGTATGTCAGCAAGTGTTGTCAATTGGTATCTAGTGCAATATGAAGCTATCAATATGCAAAACTGTGATACTGGAGCAATCACAAGAAGATTTAGAAATTTTCTCATGTAGGAAAATGGATTCTTTCTCAGTGTTTTTCATACAATGCATAACATCATGAGCTTCTGTGAGGGAGGCGCCACATGCCTAGCTAGGTACGATTGGGGAAATATTGTGAGAATTTGTCCAAAACTTCTTGTGAATTCAACACTTTCAACACCCTTCCTATCTTTTTCGCTTCTTGGTAGACTATTAACATACCCAAAGAGAGAATGGCAGGCCTCGTGATTTCATCCCTTGTTTTTTGTTGAGGTGATGAGGTTGCTAGCCTTGCACTTTTCTGTGACAACCCTCGTGATTCATGGCCATGGCATTATTGCCTCCGATAGCCATGGCCATAGCATTTGGAGAGAGGCCCCTCAAGTTGCATCTGCTTAAAACTGACGAAGCTCCCTTGCCATAGCCACATTGTAGGCATATCACAATTAATGTGTCCCAATAGACGGAATTTTACATTGGAAGCTCATCAAGAAATTCACATGCTTTCGTAAAGGCATCACATTTGGCAAACACATCGATCAAGGCACTACTAGGCACGACATATCTTGGTGCTTCTTTTGATTGTCATATCAGGAATTGCCAAAGCACCGCTTTATACGTAAATCTCGACCACGGTAGTGCCGAACGAGCACAAGTTCACTAGCTTATCCAGCAATCAATGCACTGCAAGAGATGGCATTCCGGATAAGATTCTCCTTGAGCACTTATTTTACCACATTCCAAAACCTGGATGCAGCTCAAAACTCTCAGATGGCACACCGGTCGAGGCGACCAAACTGGTACAAAATTGGTCCCCAGATGAAACTTAACCTGCGATATCTTGGCAACCAAACTTCGATTGCTGATCTAAAAAGACCGATGCGCTCCATAAAGTGATTACTTCAGCCCCATGCATTCACATCAACTTTGACCCTTCATCAACAGCAGCTGCCCAATCCGGTACAGATGTTCAAACCATCTCGACTTCAAACTGCCATAACTTCTTTACCGTAGCTCCATTGATGAGCCATAAAGACATGCATGGGGAGCACATCAAACACTACAAATTTGGTTTAATAAATCACATTTTTCCAGCATCACTTACAACTCGGCTTGCAGGCAACAACTCCATTTCTAGGCACCGAAACCCAAATTTAGCATACATCTCAGTCCTCTTGCTGACATAACAGCTATTAATATTGTTCGTAAATTTGGCAAAACCTTGAATATGAATGCATATTTTCATCTTTCACCCCGTGCCTGCAAAGTGGCACAACAACGTACCTATTCACGGCGGTGCACTCCCCTATGTTGCTTGTCGTAAAATCTAATATCTAACCAACCCAAATAATTTTCTCATATTAAACTGATCATTTAATGTAGGAGAATAAACAGGAACAAGGGTTAAGATATAGACATGTGCTTATAGATCTATCTCAACACGGGGCCAATGGTAAAGGGGCCCAAATGAAAGATGGTCTATCAAAGAGCAAGGCTAACCAATGGAGCATAAAACCTTAGGGTTAGCTTCATTAAAGACCTCCAATAATTAGTGTAAAAGTCCTTTGACCGTAGGTAAGATAGGGCTGAGCTTGAGGTGGGAACCCGGACCAAGCTTAAGGTGCTTGAGGTGCTTGTCGTGCTTGATTACTAAGGTGCTTGAGGTGCCTGACGATGACTGAGATGCTTGAGGTGCTTGATGATTGAGATGCTTGAGGTGCTTGTCATGCTTGAGATGCTAGGGCTTTCCTTGAGGTGAGAACCCGTCCCAAGCCTATTGGTTGGCCACCCAAAGGGGTCCAATGATAATTTAGAAGATTTAATTAATTGTTTTTACATTTATCAAGTCCTCTCTCTCAAAGGGGAAAGGGGGACACTTGTCGCAAGGCCACCCTTGTTACTTGATGTACCTCATGCTTGTGATTGGCTAGGTTTGGAGGGGTCCAATGAGCTTCAAGCATGAGCTATAAGAGGGGTTCGACCAAAGAAGCTAGGAGCATGCTTGGGGGGTATACTCCCCCCCCCCCCCCCCCCCCCCACACACACACACCCTCATTGTGTGAAGTGCAAAGTGCAAGAGCTCCCTCTCCTTCTCCAAGAAAGTAGAGAGGTTGAGAGTCTACACCAACACTCTTGGCTATGGAATGCCAATCCAGCCAAGAGCCATGCTTCAATGCTTAAGCTTGCCATCTTCTCCATGCTCATTACTATGCTATTATGTATGCCATCAAGAAAAGTGATGATAAGTGAGCAACTAATTCTTTCTCCTATGAAATGTTTCTTCTTCCTCTTCCCTACCCTCATTCCCTGCTAGCTCTCCCCATCTTCGAAGGTGTTTGAGGTCTTAGGACTGAGGCTTAGGATAGTTAATGCTTTTCACAAAGTTTATGTTATGCTCGTGATGCATGAAGCTTTCCATCTTCATTTTATCACCTAGGTCACAAGGAACACAAAGATTGTATTGTAACAAGTCTCTATTGATGGGAGAAATCATAATACAAATGCCTATTGGAGGGGGGACCGGCTCCACATACATCTGGTCCTCAATTTTTGTCATGTTCTCTAATTCTCTCTCTTGCAAAAGTATTGTTCATGCCAAGTTAACGTTAACTAATTGCAATGTTTATGTTGTTGTCTTCAATTATGATCACCCACTATGCTCACAAAGTAATTTCTCAAAAGTACTAATTTCCGCTACTCTCTAGTTAATAGGCCAATTCCATTACATTGCTCACCTAATAGGTTGGCATGAGGCGAGACCCCCGTTCTTGGGGTTTCTCGGGATCAGAGTCTCGAGTCTTCTATAGTTTGCTACTAAATATGTGTCCTAGGTCACTTTTAGTGAGTTTACATATTTATTAGTATATTTTAGCCATTTATTGCGATTGTGGGGTTTCTGACTAAGGTAGAGCAAACTAGGTAGTCCCCCTGCGCCCCCCCCCCCCCCCCCCTCGTACTTTTGGCATGTTATTTAGTGTAGAGATCTAGTGTTTGGGGCACCTCTCTCTCTCTAAAGTTTTCTATGTGCCATCATTTCACATCTCCCTAGCATTTTCTCTCACCACATCAATCTCCCCTCACTGGCGTTTTCCCACTTGCAATCTCTCTCCTTGAGCCTAGTGCTCCCTCTCTCTTGCGATGTGCACACCCTCTTGGTGTTGCATCGTGTACGACGAGTTCTCATTCCCGTTTGGTGGACGGTATGTGCTAAGATCTTGATGACAAGGAGATCCATCGCAATAGATACAAGATCTATTGGATGCTCATCATCGAGAGGTGGTTTGCTCGCGGTTGCAGACAAGTCCAACACCGGATTCACCCTTTTCCGCTACACCTTTGACAGGTCAGATCCCAGGTCATTAGATCATATCATAAACCAGATTGGGATATCCATACCATGTTCGTTTGGCAAGACGGTGGCATATAATGGTAGCCCAGACGCATTTGTCTTGAAAGTGCTATCAATAGCCCACGCGTTATGATTAGAGAATTGCATAGCCATTTCCAACATCCATTGGTCTTGAATGATAAAGAATGAAGGGCTTTCCCCCATCATTTGTTGCATGAGGATTGTAACGTTGGTGGTAGCACACCGACATGTTTTCAACAAAAGACTTCAAAAAGCACCATGCATAAGCAAGTTTTGGTCACTACAACTCTCCAAACAAATTCAAAATATTATTGACGCCTTTCCTTGCTTCTTTAACATTTTAGCCTCACTCAAGATACATGTCCAATCATCCTTAGAAATATTTCCTTAGAGCACAAAAGAAGAGGTATACCCAAATTCAGTTTCACCACCCACATTGCAATGCATATTTGAAATAAAAGGGAAGACTAGTAAATACCTTGATTTTGCATTTGCAATGACATCATTGAAACTTCACTTGGTATTAAAAAAAAACTGAAAGTCACTTGATCAATGCCAGAAGAGCGTTGATAATGTAATTTCTCTTTTGATAAGGACATGTTTGCAACACTTCGTGCATTGCCAACATCAAATATATTTTCCGCACAACACTCAATCACATTTGGATGGATAGGTAAATGGTACAATTCCGACTACCAGGGACATGTCCTTTATACAAAGGGAACAACAAAATGGAGGCCTTCTTGTTACCATAGAAGTACTCTACTTTGACCTTGAAAGGGCATCCATGCTTCTTTGTTCTTCGGAGCCTTTTTTTGGTACTTGTATTGTGAGGTTATCCACCTCTGTAAGATGTAATCGACAATTCTCTCAGAGGTACCATGGCTTTTACTAGAATGGACCATACCAAGCCTCACTTTATGCTCAACCATAATCTCCACCAAAGTTGCTTTGAGTTCAAACACATCTACACTCTTGTGATGCAAAAGTTGCACATGGGTATGCTTCTTTTGACACTATTGAATGCCTCTAAGCATCCTTTCATCGACTTACATTCACACTTATTGAGAAGGTCCTTCACATAGGCAAGGAGAATTCCATGTCTTTTATTGTCAACACACCACTCCAACTTGATCCTTTTAATGGTATCCTCTATCCCCAAGTGATTTATTTCATGTCCCTTTGTGTGGCAAACTTGCACAATGTTTTCCCATTCTTTGAGCTAAGATATCTTTAGCTTCGGAGATGGTGAGCATAAGAAAAGATAACTCATGCAATCTTTAACATTCCCTAAGCAGAAGTTCTGTAATGGAATTGGCCTATTAACTTGAGAGTAGTGGAAATTAATGAGATTACTTTCGAGAAATTACTTTGTGAGCATAGCGGGTGATCATAATTGAAGATAGCAACATAAACATAGCAATTAGTTAACTTGCATGAACAATACTTTTGCAAGAGAGAGAATTGAGAAGATGGCAAGCTTAAGCATTGAAGCATGGCTCTTGGTTGGATTTGCATTCCATAGCCAAGAGTGTTGGTGTAGACTCTCAACCTCTCTACTTGCTTGGAGAAGGAGAGGGAGCTCTTGCACTTTGCGCTTCACACAATGTGTGTGTGGGGGGGGGGGGGGGGGGGGGGGGGGGGGAGAGAGAGAGAGAGTATACGCCCCAAGATTCCCCTAGCTTCTTTGGTCGACCCCCCCTTGTAGCTCATTCTTGAAGCTCATTGGACCCCTCCAGGCCTAGCCAATCACAAGCACGAGGTAAATCAAGTAACAAGGGTAGCCTTGGGACAAGTATCTCCCTTTCCCCTTTGAGAGAGAGGACTTGATAAATACCAAGCATGCCTTGTGTGAGTGTGAGTGTGTTCTCTCTCCTCCCCCCTCTTGTAGGGCTCGCCCCCTCCTTGTAGGAATTGAATCTTGACTTTTGCGCACCTCAAGCCACTCAAACCTTGGGCCTAGTTCTCACCACAAGCTTGGCCCTTAAGCCCCTCAAGCTTGAGTTCTCACCTCAAGTACAACCCTAGCATCTCAAGCATGAAAAGCACCTCAAGCATCTCAATCATCAAGCACCTCAAGCATCTCAATCATCAGGCACCTCAAGCACCTTAGTCATCAAGCACGACAAGCACCTCAAGCACCTTAAGCTTGGGCCGGGTTCCCACCTCAAGCTCAGCCCTAGCTTACCTAAGGCCAAAGGACCTTTACACTAATTATTGGAGGTCTTCAATGAAGCTAACCCTAAGGTCTTATTCTCCATTGGTTAGACTTACTCTTTGATAGACCATCTCTTATTTGGGCCCCTTTACCATTGGCCCTGTGTTGAGATAGATCTATAAGCACATGTGTATATCTTAACCCTTGTTCCCGTTTATTCTCCCACATTAAATGAGCAGTTTAATATGAGAAAATCAGCTGGGTTGGTTAGATATTAGATTTTATGACATTACCTCTCTCTTGAAATCATAGTCGTCCTTGACTATGAGGTAGAAGAGATAAAGCCTTAGTCATTAGTCAATCTTACTTAGCGGGTAGAGGATCCCTTTTTACCTCTACGACATCTTTCCAAGATGGATGACTAATCCATTTGGTGCTTGGGAGACATAGCTACCGCAAACATATCTGCTCTTTAATCCATTTCATTCTCCCAAAGTAGAGTGACAAATTCTACTTGGTGTTTGAGAGACGTCGTCATCACAAACATGATTCTAAGCATGCATACTAGTTAAATGTGTGCACAATTATAAAGAGAACTAGTCGTATAAGACCTAACATGGGTCATTTAAAAGAAATCTGTACATTTGCTTACTCTAATGTAGCATTGTAAGCATTGACAAGGTTCATACTATCCTTAAGCTGTATTCCTTGCATCCATATAGCATCTTCAAAAGGATAATTTGTGAACTTAATAAAATACTGTCGAATAATCTTACCATGTTGTAGTACCTTGTCTTCATGCTGAAGGTTAGCTTCGGGTTGTATCACCTCTTCTTGGTCTTCAACTTCGGGAGGGTCTTCAATAATTGGTTCACTTGGTGGCTCTCCTTTTTAGAGTTTAAGTAGGCTCACATGAAAGGCATTGTGTATGAGCCTATGGTTGGGAAATTTGAGTTGGTAAGCCGTCTCATTGATGGGCTTCAAGATTTAGAAAGGACCACAATATCTTTTTGCTAGCTTAGCATAATACTTTTGATGGCCCGTAGGATTTTTGCCATGGTTTGCCTCAATGGGGCCTTAGAAAACTTACGCAAGACCCAATCATTTTCTTTGAACGTTAAGGCCCTTCTGTGCTTGTTAGCAACAACTTTTTTCCTTTGTTGAGAGATGGATATAGCCTCCTTAATCTTTTGAAAAGATTCTCGTAGGTCACAACTATAATCGGCAGGCAAAGATCTTCCCATGTACTTTGAGTAGCAAGGGACTTTAGGTCTTTCCTCAATGATATGAAAAGGTGCTTTTCTCGTAGAAGTATGTACAGTATTATTGTAAGCATACTCTACAAGAGGTAAGTACTTTTTTCATTGTGAGCGTTGATCTACTTCGGTAACATAAGTCTTGAGTAGATCCAGTATCGTAAGATTGGCTATCTCACTTTGGCCATCTGTTTGTAGGTGATAGGCCAAAGAGAAATTCAATCTTGTTCCTAGGTTTTCAAAGAGACCTTTCCAAAAATTACTGGTCATTCTAGGATCTCTATCTGACACGATGGATGTTGGTAAGCCATGGTGTTTGAAAATCTGAGATATGGAGAGAGTTGCCATTTGGTGTGCCTTAATAGTCTTTTTGACATGAATAAAGTGTGCTTGCTTGCTAAACCTATCGGCTATTGTCCATATTCCGGTATTCCCATGCATAGACTTGGGTAATCCAAAGATGAAATCCATGGATATACTCTTCCATGGTGAATTTTGGGATAGGCAATGGTGGGAGTAATCCAGGTTGCTTCCCTCTATAATACTTGGTCTTTTGGCATACTACGCATTTTGAAACATACTCTTGTATGTCCACTTTCATGGTAGACCAATAGAAATTCGTTTCTACTCCTCGAAGAGTAGGGTTGAATACCTCTATGCCCCTCATAGGGAGGAGCATGGGATTCATACATAACTTTCTCACGAAGGGAATGGGTAACACATAGCCCATTTCCGTGGAGAAGATAACCATCATACAAGGTGAATGGTTCCTCTTTTTTCCCCAAATCAAGGACCGACCTTATGTCTCTAAAGTCAGGGTCAGTAGCATACTCATCTATTATAGAGGATAGATCATTGTGAGTAGCTATAGACACCACATTAACTTTTGGTCGTCGTGAAAGTGCATTAGCCACTTGATTGCGCTTAACAGCAATGTGAGCAATATGAAAATTAAATCGCGAAAGAAAATTTTCCCACCTCATTTGTTTGTCAGAAAGCTTGGTTTGCGTCATGAAATACTTGAGACTTTGGTGGTCGGTTCATAGAATAAATGGAGTCTCCAATAAACAGTGCTTCCATGTGTCTAGGGCATGTAGAACAACTAAAAGCTCTTTCTCATAAATGCCCAAGACTCGTTCATCAGCATTGAGCCTCTGGCTCTCAAATGCTATGGCATGCCCTTCTTGAAGCAAAACTACTCCAAGGCAATCACCACAAGCATCACATTGGACCTCAAATGGCTTTGAGAGATCCGGAAGCATGAGGACTGGTTGAGAGGTAAGCTTCTCCTTGAGCTTGTCAAAAGCATTTTGCTCCTTAGTAGTCCATACATACTTAACGTTCTTCTTAGTTAAGTCATGTAGTGGTCTTGCTATTTGAGAGAATTTTGCTATGAAGCGTCTATAGTATACGCACATACCGATAAAGCTTCTTAGCTCATGTAGATTCCTTGGATTAGGCCATGCTTTTATTAATCTAACTTCGATGGATTTTACGGATACCATCTTGAGAGATAATATGACCTAGGTATTGAATCTCTCAAAGGAAAAATTCACTTTTCTTTTGGTTGAGGAAAAGCTTGTTCTCCCTCAATGCTTGAAAAATCACTTGGAAATGTTGCTTATGTTCCTCCAAAGACTTGGAGTAGATGATGATATCATCAAAGAACACTCCAGTGAATTTGCGATAAGGTGTAAAAAATTTCTCCATTTAGATGATTGAACGTAGCTGGCGCATTAGTCAAGCCAAAAGGCATGACTAGATATTCATAAAGACTAAACATTGTGCGCAACATGGTCTTTAGGATATCTTCATCCACTATCCTTATTTGATGATAGACAATTTTAAGGTCAATCCTACTAAAGTAGGTAGAGCCTTGTAGCTTATGAAACATACCTTCTATCCGAGGCACGATCTATTTTTGATAGTGATATTACGATATGTACCATCTTTCTTTTGCACTAAAAAGACTGGAGAACAACAGGGAGAGGAACTAGGCTTCACCATCCCTTTGTCTACCAATTTCTGTACTTGCTTCATGATCTCCTCTTGTTGAGATTGAGAGACTTGATAAGGAGGCTCGTGAGGCGGTGAGCTTCCTGGAAGGAGCTCAATTCGATGGTCATCATCCCCTCTTTTTGGAGTTAAGTTTTTAGGGATCTCATCGATGAACACATCTTGGAATCCTTTTAGAAAATTAGACAAGTATAACCCTTCTTGATTCCTACCATTTACATTTGATGAAACATTAGGATCTTTTAGATACTCTTTGAAAAAAATCACGTACGCAAAAACTGAGCTCTTCATTGACTTATCAAAAGCAGGAAGATTTACAAGTGAAATAGTGCAACCACGCTCACTAGCATCTATATACATGTTCTTTCCTCTCTAGGTGAAGTAGATTCTCCTTTCAAGGAACTTCATATTGGCAACCATGCAATCAAACCATGGCGCCTCTAGGATAGCATCCTCATGTTGGAGAGGAGAGATTAAAAAGTCTTCTTTGTCGACATAGCTTTGGACATGAAGCCTCAACTTCCCAATCAAGGGAGTAACGGAGGATTGCTGTCCCTTGAAAGCTATGTCAGCCATTACCTTATCTCCCATCTCGAAAGCTTGAATGCCCAACTTGGTGGCCAACTCCATTGTTATGAAGTTGTGAGTAGAGCCACGGTCAAACAAGATGAAAGTATCATGCTCTCTTACCTTTCCCCAAGCATAGGAAAGTGAGGATCCTTTGCATGAATATCCTCTTTTGGAGCTTCGATGGTGGAAGCACTAGGAGTCTCATTGCAAACATTTTTCTTGGGGCAAGAACGATAGCCCACACTTGAAACACTTATGGTCCTTGAGAAAAGCTTCAAGCTCTTCAGGAGAGAGTTTTTTTTTGCCTTTGTAAACTCCCTTCTCCTTGGACCGATTGTTATTGTTGTTGTTGGAAGTACCTTGGGAACAATTTTGAGCATTGGTTTTCCCCTTTGCATCATTTTTGTCTTTGTTTTCCATGGGCTTGACATTCCATCTAACCCCTTGATGGAAATTGATGCGTGAAGAAACCATGCTGTGTCGGATTACTTCGGTGATAGAACCAGGCCGTTGAGAGTTGATGTATTCGGCCATCTCTTCAGGTAATCCTGCACATAATTGCTGCTTTTGCTCGGAAAAGTCTATCTTGTGAAAGGCAGTAGCCTTGAGATATAAATCCCAAAACTTGTCTACATACTTGTGGATAGACTCATGAGAGAGAAGCTTCAAGCTGCACCATTCGGTAAGCGCTTTGTCCTTTGCATCGCTTGCAAGGAATCTCTTCATGATGGAAACTCGTAGAGTTTTCCATGTCTTTGGGGCTTCACCGTTGCCACGAAGGCTAGCCCACCATTGATGAGCTGATTTTTGGAAGTACATAGCTACATGGTGTAGCTTGGAGGACTCTGTGAAGCCCTCGTCTCCAAAGGCCGCATCAAATTGCTAGATGAAGGCCAACACTTTGTTGGTAGCATCAAAGGTACTATCATAGGTGAGGAAAGAGATACTCTTTTCAACCTCCTTGAACTTCTTTAACTTTTGTGACCTTTGCCATGCAAGGTATGGTTTGCGATGTCCTCCCCTCCAATATTCTCTAGGAGAATAGCCATAGCTTTCGTCGGAAGAGGAGGAAGGTGAAGAAGAAGGAGAAGAGGGTGACCTCTTCTTGCCCTTTTCTTACTTTGTTTCCTCTCTTCCCTTTTGGAGTGACGAGGAGAAGGAATATGTGTAGATCTTTTCCTCTTGGGAGGAGTAGGCGATCGTCTAGACCGCCGTCTTCGTGGAGCCACATCTTCAGAGGAACTTAAAGTTTCATTGCTTTCCTGCTCTTTGGATTCCTCCTTCGTATGGAAGAGAGTCTTGTTTTGGGGGTCTCTTCAAGAGGCCTCCTAAGCTCTCTCTCCTCTTGAAGAGGAAGGGAAATCCCATAAGCACGAAGTTGTTCGTCTTGCAAATCAGGGTTGCCCATAGCTTGCGTCTGCAACCTAGTTACGAGATAATTCACAAACATGGGGGCATCATCATTAGCACCTTCATGTGCAAAATCAAAGCTAGAGTAGGGGAGTAGGTCTAACATAGCAGAGTTGCAGGGGGCTAGCTCCTTTTGGACTTCTTATGGCTCAATAATGGTAAAGCTGTAGGCAAGTCTATAAAGACTCCATTATTAAGTCCAAAGCTCTCGAGGTGTGCACCATATCCCACATAGTGGGCTCAACAAAACCGATAATAGATCCCCGTTCCACTTACCCTAATATAATTAACAACATCAACCATCTATAGGCTACTTAAGAACCTCTCTTCTTAAGCAAGAAAAGAGAAACCAAATGCTATGATACCAATGCAATGGAATTAACCTATTAACTTGAGAGTAGCGAAAATTAATGAGAGTACTTTTGAGAAATTACTTTGTGAGCATAGTGGGTGATCATTAATTGAAGATAGCAACATAAACATAACAATTAGTTAACTTGGCATGAACAATAATTTTGCAAGAGAGAGAATTTAGAGAACATGACAAAATTGAGGACCGGATTTATGTGGAGCCGGTCCCCCCTCCAATAGACATTTGTATTATGATTTCTCCCATCAACAGAGACTTGTTACAACACAATCTTTATGTTCCTTATGACCTAAGTGATGCAATGAAGATGGAAAGCTTCATGCATCACGAGCATAACATAAACTTTGTGGAAAGCATTAACTATCCCAAGCCTCAATCTCAAGACCTCAAACACCTTAGAAGGTGGAGAGAGCTAGTAGGGAATGAGGGTAGGGAAGAGGAAGAAGAAACATTTCATAGGAGAAGGAATTAGTTCCTCACTTATCATCACTCTTCTTGCTAGCATACATAATAGCATAGTAATGAAGATGGAGAAGATGGCGAGCTTAAGCATTGAAGCACGACTCTTGGTTGGATTTGCATTCCATAACGAAGAGTGTTGGTGTAAGCTCTCAACCTCTCTACTTGCTTGAAGGAAAGGGAGCTCTTGCACTCTGCACTTGACACAATGAGGGTGTGTGTGTGTGTGGGAGAGTATACCCCCCAAGCATGCCCCTAGCTTCCTTGGTCGACCCCCCCTTGTAGCTCATGCTTGAAGCTCATTGGACCTCTCCAGGCCTAGCCAATCACAAGCAAGAGGTAAATCAAGTAACAAAGGTAGCCTTGGGACAAGTGTCCCCCTTTCCCCTTTGAGAGAGAGGATTTGAGCGTGCAAATCACTTTTCCACTCTAGTTCACCCTTAGTTTACCCCTAGTTCACTACTGCGACCGAGGACCGGGATCACATCACGATTCGGGCTTCCTTTTTCCGCCTTAGATCCCCCCTCACCATAGAGTGATGAGGCTTTCCCTCCACTGGGTGCGACCTGGCCCTAATAAATCCCGCCGGACACATTGAAATAGCCGTTATTCATTGAGTTTGAAGGCGCAAACGTATCGGGCAATTCGAGAGGGTCGCATCGGTGTATGAGGAATTGAGTTATGGAAGCTTAGAGCTCCTTCACGGCATCCGTTGTACCTGAAGGTACTTCTTTGTACATCCGAAGTATGTTTTGGGGTTCTTAACGCAAGTACCGCTCTGTAGGTCTCCGGAATAAGGAACTTAGGGTTTCCAGAATTTAGGGTTTCGATTGTGCTTGAGTCTGGGAGAGGAGTCGAGCATTTTGTGAGCGTCTTCTGTGCCTTCCAGATACTCCCTATTCCAATAAAATGTTGGATTCATGCAGGGATACAGTCGATGCGAGTTTAGACAGTTAGTGCGTGAACTTTAGGAGGTCATGGGAAATGAGAACATTGGGCGAAAGACTTCTAAAGCAGTTGGGCACCGGAAAAAGTTATCGGATCTCTCCAACACTCCCATCCTTTTGAAATCCAGGATCCATGATGAAAATGCTCAGCTCGCACAGAAAGGAACATTGGCCCAGCTGCAGGAAGTAATGCCTTAAATTGGAATTTGCCCATCGTCCTGCTGGTGTTGTTTTGCTATCATTGTTACTCAGTATTCTACTTTGGTTGTTTCACCATTGAACAGGAACTTGCAAACGTTAATCAGATGCTGGCAGAGAAAGAGTATCCTTATTTTGTCCAAAAAGTTTCTAGAACCTCCCATTTTTCTCATCAGGGTACACTCTCATCTTAAGTGCACGCCCATACTTGTGTGCACACTTCCTTAGTGAGGCAAGCAAGCTGGTTGAGTAATTATTTGTAATAAATTCAGAGCGGGTCCCTTGAGGTTGTAGCTAGATGCTCCTTCACTGGAAATGCAGAGAGATTCTTGCAGAGAGCAAACGTTGCATGGAGAAGTTGTGGTGCAACTACTGTCGCAAGTCCAAGCAGAATGATGAGATCATTTTACATAATTCGCAGTTGTACAGAGTAAGTTGCCTTTCCTTAGCTATGCCCTGTACAGATTTACTGTGGCTGGTTGAGTTCAAGTTTGACTTTTGAAAATCAAGCTCAGTACCAGAGCAAGAATCAAGTGAAGCATTGTGCTAAATGTGTTTTCTTGATGTTTGACCAGGATCTTACACAAGCACAAGATCAAGTACGAAGTTAGCTCTAGTATATTGTTTTCTTTATGTAGCTCCTATTCTGAATGTGTCACTGATCATGGGCTTTTGCATGGCTTAAAATGGTGCAGTTAAAGGTTCTGCAACACGAGAATGCCCAAATGTCAGCAGTTTACAAGGCCTGCAAGTTGGAAATGCAAGTATGGTATTAAAAGTGTTTGCTATCAATCAATTTGATTCTGTGTTCTCCAGTTTTACGTATTCGTATCAATTAAGGTGCTATTAGTAAGCTTGATTCAGCGAGGTACATACGATTTTGGTGGGTCTGTTGACTTGCATGCCTGTAATGCTGTTGATGATGGGCATCATTAGGTCTGTCTGATATAAATTTTGTAAAGAGCAGGAGGGTTTCTTCCACCAGTAGTACTAAGTATATTTCCAGAAAGCTACCAAGGTTACAAATAGTTCGTTATGTGAATTATGGATAGTGTTGACTTAGACTAAGCTTTTAAATCTTGACACCAGGTTCGTTTAGGTCTCCATTGCTCAATTTACTTGCCTTTGAAAGTGTTATGTGCAACACATGAAGGGCACACTTGCCTGGTGAACTCTCTGGACAGCTGAGTTAAGGTCCGCTTTGAAGCTCGTTGCTTCCAATTGTCCATCTATTCCAAGCGACAATTGTTGAGGAATAGGATATTTCTCTTATAGAACACAAGGACCTAATTCAAATCTGCAAAATAGGGGTGGCTTGTGATGGGCCACATAACTCGAACAGATAAGAGATAAGGCAAGGATTCTTGTATGAGAAACAATTCTGGCTTCGTTGTTTTGAAATTCTGGATAAAGTGCTTGCCTGACAAGAGTTTGATAAGTGGGCACCCTAGCTATTTGTAGCCATTCTTTGAGTTCATGTTCAGTAAGGAAAGAAAAATTCCGTCCCCCACTTCCATGCTTATGTTGGTATAGAGGTTTTTTATTCTGTATTTTTTCTCTCTTTGAGAACATCAAGGATGCAAGTGGGGAGGGTTTGTGGTGGGTCACTTACTTGATCAGATAAATAATAAAGCAAGGACTTTTGGACGAAGTGCTTGCCTAACAAGAGTTTGGTTAGTGGTTTTCTGAAATGCTTATGGTGTTTCCCAGGAAAAGCTCAATGATGCCCTCGAGCAGGCAAACCGGCTTAGAAAACTTGTAGAGGCTTCATCGCTTAAACAGGTTTGGCTATTTGCTTTGACAGTTTAATTGAACTCTACATTAAGCACATATGGTCTTAGCATTGTTGTCATTTAACAGGCATCCGACAAGAAATGCCCCCCTTCCACTGAATCTGGCCGCGCTTTGTGTTGTAAGTCCTTTACTGAAGAGAGGTTTTATTGGAGATTGTTTATCATTGAAATGCATTTATAGTGATCATTTTCTTCTGGTTGATATTAGGTGAGATCCCTGCTGAGAATTCTGATGGCATTCATAGTAAGTCTGTATTGAGGAAGAGAGAGAGAAGAAGCTACAAAGAGCCTTCGTTGAAGGCGAAGGTGAGGCAGACAGATCAAGGTAGCACTCATCAAAGTGACTCTACCCAGAGCGATAATAATCTGACCATTTCAGAGCCAGCTGAAGCAAAGAGAAGGGAATTGGTCTCCATTGCAGCGGTGTCAGCATCTTGCAAATCAGACGGACCTCGCATGACAGCATCACTATCACTAACAGAAAAGGACCAGAAAGTGTCAAAACGTAAAATTGTCCCAGCTTCAACTCAAGAACTGTTTGAGGTAATGACAGGGCCAGTTGAAAATGAACCTCACAGAACAGCATCACAACAGTGTACAGAAAAATGTGAGGATGTGTCAAAACATGATATTCTCCCTACTTCAACTCGTGAATCATTTGATAGGCCTCAAAGGAGAGCTGCAAGCTCTGTCGGTTCGTACAAGGAACCTTCCCTGAACACTAAAATGAGAAGAGCCAAATAATAACTGAAATGCCTTGGTTACCATAAGCATCTGTTGCCTCTATTCACTCAGTCTGGGACAAGTTGCTGTTCTGCCATGTTGAGCTTCTTGCTAACAAGGGCTCTGTTGCTGAAAAGTCGGAAATGTTATTGGCATTGTTGCTGATAAGAGATGGAAACGAAGTCGCAGCTAACTTCAGGTAGTCAAAGCTGCAGATTCACTTTGTTAGTATCAAACTTCAGCTTTGATGTAAATTTGCAGGTTTGCATCATGGTTCAAGCAAGTAAGGCATCACTCAAATTTACATGGAAGACTTATATCTCTTACATTGGTACTTAAACTTTTAAAAAGGCATGATTGTGTTGTGTTGGGATTCTGTTGTCCCACTACAGGAATGTGGTCCTTATTATTGAACCTTTGATTATGAATTGGTAATGTAAGTTTGTTTACTGATATTACTTGATAGTATATAAGCTCCCTTGATTCTGATTTTTGCTATGATGGGGTGAATTTGGCCTATAAATAATTCACTCTGAGATGCACAATGCTGGTCTTCATTGTGGCTGCTTATGGTGCCTTTTTGTCTCTTAATGCCAGCCAAACCCCAGTCTCACTTCGGGTCTCAGTAGATAGTGAAGCTTGGTCTTGAATGAACCCCTAGCGGTGGGATTGACCACCGTGAGGTAGGGCACAGTTTCCACGTCAATGAAAACCCACGCGGGCACGTGGTTAGGGCATCAATCTGCCAATGGCGGTGTCATAGGTTTATAACTAGGTTGTGGGAATCGACAGTCCCAGATCGTTGTTGATCGTGGACCAGCCAATCGTTCTGGAGGAAAAATATGGATTGGGTGGGGTTTGATCTCATGACCTCCCCATCATGAAGTGAATGTGTTACCACAACGCTAGCGCATCCATTTTGCTATGTAAGGAAAAACGTAGCATTATATTAAGTAGTTTTGGCACGCCCGCTATCCTAGTTTGATCGAATTTCCAAAAAGTTTACACCGAGTTCAGTTCACACCACCAAAATGCAATGCAAATACCTTGCAAAGCTCACATTGAGTTCACATGCAAGTTCACAATGAGTCTACGTTTGCCTAGTTCACATTTGAGATCAATGATTGTGGTCTTCATCGATATGTGATAGTGATTTTCAAACATAGATCCCCTCCTAAATTGAGGGGTGTGTATGCTTCCCGGGGGGGTGGGGGGGGGGGGATGTCGATGACTTTATGAGCTATCTTATTACTTTACCCATCGTCATCTTAATTGCTCATGCTCATTAAAGACCTCGTGGCCGTTAGTGTTGAGGCTAGTCCACCCTTAGCTTTGGACTCGATTTGATGGTTGATTCTCAACAGTAGAATCTTTAATCCTCCTCAATCACCTTGTCTTTGTAGATAGTGGAGCTTGGCTTGATGGATAGATAGCTTCTCGCTTTGCCTCGTTATTCTTGAATGAACCCCTACTGTGAGGTAGGGCACAACTTCTACGTCAATGTGAGATAGGGCGTAGTTTCCACGTCGATCTTGATTGATATGTCAGATGGATCTGAGTTTACTTTCTATGTCCAAGCTCACTTTTGTCTGGCAATGTATGAGTAAGTCAAGTGGCTAGGTGAGCAACGAAAACCACGCGGGCATGTGGTTAGGGCATCAAGCTACCAATGGCGATGCAATAGGTTTATAACTAGGTTGTGAGGAGGAGAGGGGAGGGGGGGGGGGGGGGGGGGGGGGGGGTGGAACATTTTATTAAGTAGTTTCGGCACATCCTCGATCCTAGTTCACATCGAGTTTCCATAAAGTTTATACCAAGTTCACATTTAGTCCACAGTACCATAATGCGATGCACATACACGTCGATCTTGATTGATATGTCTGATGGATCCGAGTTCACTTTCTATGTCCAAGTTCACTTTTGTCTGGCAATGTATGAGTAAGTGACGTGGCTAGGTGAGCAACCAAAATCTATGCGGGCACGTTGTTAGGGCATCAAGCTGCCAATGGTGATGCCTAGGTTTATAACTAGGTTGTGAAGGAGGGAGGGGGGGGGGGGGGGGGGGGGGGGGGGGGGAAGCATTATATAAAGTAGTTTCGGCACATCCTCGATCCTAGTTCACATCGAGTTTCCATAAAAGTTTATACCATGTTCACATTTAGTCCACAGTACCAAAATGCGATGCACATACACGTCGATCTTGATTGATATGTTTGATGGATCTGAGTTTACTTTCTATGTCCAAGTTCACTTTTGTCTGGCAATGTATGAGTAAGTGACGTGGCTAGGTGAGCATCCAAAACCTACGCAGGCACGTGGTTAGGGCATCAAGCTGCCAATGGCGATGCCTAGGTTTATAACTAGGCTGTGAAGGAGGGGGGGGGGGGGGGGGGGGGTAGCATTATATAAAGTAGTTTCGACACATCCTCGATCCTAGTTCACATCGAGTTTCCATAAAGTTTACACCAAGTTCACATTTAGTCCACATTACCAAAATGCCATACACATACCTTACAAAGTTCACGTACAATTCACATTAAGTTGACAATGAGTTCATGTTTGCCCGAGTTTACACTTGGTTTACATCTAGTTCACATTTGAGATCAACGGTTGTGATCTACACCGGCATGTGACACCGATTTTCAAACATAGATCCCCTCTAAAATTAAGGTTTGTGTGTGTGTGTGTGTGTGTGTGTGTGTGTGTGTTCCGGGGGGGGGGGGATGTTGATGACATTATGAGCTATCCGATTACCTCGAGATTTGTGCGGATCTTTACCCATCGTCATCCCATCGCTCGTGCTCATTAAAGACCCCATGGCCTTTATTGCTGAGGTTAGTCCACCCTCATATCCCGACTTGATTTGACGATCGATATTGTCTCTGACCTTGTTCTCAACAGTAGAAGCCTCCTCAATCACCTTGTGTTATTTAGAGATGTGGCTTACCTTGGGTCCCGAATAGAGCTTGTTTGATGTGATGCTTATTAGAATGGGATGAGTGGACTTCGGCTTTTGGTATTCACCATTTTTGAAATGTTGCGAGTTTCTATTTGTGGTTAGTAGAATGGGACAACTACACCTAAGATTCTGACATTAACATCTACGTCGGATGTGAAGTTCTTAGGACTGAAGAGGGTCAAAAGGGTGAAGGCGGTGGCAAGAGAATATATATCACCGGTGAATAACGGAGCCGTGAAAGGTATAGTCTTATTCGCACCCTCGGTCCAACCTAAAGGGGCGTCTGGTGCCATCTCGCTCCACAACCCCTTTGAAGTGCTGCAAGGAAAGAAATTGCCTAACCAAAGGATCCCCCAAACTCTCCTAGGGTCTCAAATGCGAAGACCGGGCACGGGTCAAATGTCGAAGAGTTTGTTCCCCTCTTCCAATGATGAAAGCCCTGGCTATTCAGTCATGGAACATGAAAGGATTAAAGACCCTTAAGAAGCATACCCTTTTCTAGGAGGAAGTTAGAAAAGAGAAGGAAGTTAATTGCTGGGCTATCCAAGAACATCATCTTGATGCTTGCAGATTCTCAACCCCGTTGTTCATGTTGAGGCCGTGTGTACCAAGTTTGTGGTCTCAATTGCAAAATCAAGACCAATCTTGGGCTATCATGACCAAGGGGATGATTGACAAGGCCAAACTTTGCTCCGAAGGTGGTCAATGGAAAGGGATCGAGGGGCACGACAAACTGTTAGCCTCGGGGTGGGCTCGCTTAAGACTGAGTGGCAGCACGGGAGAGCTGGCGAGAAAGTGCAACAATGTATCAGGGGCACTGAAGTGGGGTGAAGTAACCAGATACTTCCATAACTCCATCTTGCACTGGTCCCCTGGCTATCTAAAGCTGTTGGGGCTATTTTGAACCCTTATTGGAGAGAAATTGCAAGGAAGATGAACAATAAAGGACCCAACAACTATGCCACTTCAGGGATAGAAATAGCAAGTGCTCGAATCCCCCGGACCAGATGGTTGCCCAGCTTCAACTCAATGACATTGAGAAGATAGTAGTCAATAGGGTTGTAGAAGGCTTGGACGGTGTTCTGATGCCAATTTGTGAATCTAATTTTGAGTGGAATGCTTGGAAATGGCCCATGAGTAGCCGCTTCTCTAAATACCATACCAAGGGCATCTACCAAGGGCTGATTGGTTCGTTTTTTTAAACAAGCAGTGGAAGAAGCAATGGTCGGAGGCTCATTGGGTGGAGGTTACGAAGAACATCTGGAATCCACAATGGCCTCAATTTATGAAGATATTTCTGCGGAAGGTACTGTGGGGGGACCTTGCCTACAGGTGTTAAGATCCAAGCGCGTGGTATTAGACCCGATAGATGTTCACTATGCAGATTGGCTAGCGAAGACCTTGACCACCTTTTCTTGGAATGCCCGACTATCAGAGGCCTTGCAGGAAAGATGTGCAAATGGATACAGAGGACGCGGAAGATAGGGTTCTTCAAGAGGGATTTGTGACTTGGTGGCAAACAATTCCGAAGTTCTCCACTTCTTATTTGTACTCAAATTGTCAAATACTGTTTCTTCAACAATATTTGGAAGACCAAGAATGGTCGTGTCTTTGATAGCGACCTCTTTGTGGCTAGCTTCTAAGAGACTGTTCATGAATTCAAGGAGATTATATATGTGGTAAGTAAAAGGCATACTCGGATGATTGGCTTAGGGAAACCCTCGCCATCCGATTGAGCCCGATTTTGTAAAGAAGTGGGTTGTACGCAATAGTAAGCTACTAGTTTTTTGCAACTATGCTGAAATGATTCGGGCGTTTCAAGTTTCACCCTGGCCGAAACGCGTTTTGTGATTTCGTTGATCTGAGAGAGAGCGAGAGAGCGCTTCTTGAGTTCAAGTATTCTTGAATCATTTTGGCCTTCATAAGGGCTTAGTAACATGTTGAACTCTAGGGAGAAATTTTGGACGTTTGGATAAAGCTTGTCAGTATGTTGCTACGATCTTCGCAGCAGGTCAAATTACTGCGAATCTTGCAAGATGCTCACTTGTTAGTCAAACAGGAAAAGGAGGCGACGCCATCTGGCAGGCGAGAGAGAAGAAGAAGAACAAGATTTTTAACGTGGAGGACAGAGAAGAAGGGGTCCAGTGTGTTGGCGAAGATGCAGGGGAGAGAGAGAGAGAGAGAGAGAGAGAGAGAGAGAGAGAGATGTATTTTGTTGTGCGTTCTGGCAGGCGAGAAGCGGTGCATGGGGATGGTAAAGATAATAGGCCTAGTCCAATACAACCAAAATATTAAAACAAGCATTGCAACAAACACACATAGGGTGAATAACACACGATATAGCCCTCTAAGCTTATTTTTACCCATGAGAATAGTTATTTGCATACATAAGATAAGACAATGCCTAGTTAATGTCCCTCTACAAAGAAAACAAATTTGCTATCATTAACTAATTTGCTATACCCTCGTCCTCGTTGCCATCCCCATGCACCGCTTCTCGCCTGCCAGAACGCACAACAAAATATATATTTCTCTCTCTCTCTCTCTCTCTCTCTCTCTCTCTCTCTTTCTTTTGTGCCTGGTTGAGATTGTGTTGAAAAGCTTGGATTATCTTTTTTCTATTGAATTGAATGTATCAAATTAAGGATTTGTAAGGGAGCCTAAGTGGACTAAAGTAATTTTGACTAGAGTTAGTTGATGCTAGCTATAAATAACTACATATTGCAATGAAGCATGCTCCAACAAACGTGTTTATATACAGAACATGAAAGTCTTTTGACTTTCCAATAGCCTACCTCAAGGCTTTTCATCTCCTACACCATCACCTTTCACTTTTGCATTAAGTGTTTTGCAAGGTTTCATTTTTCCGAAATGGTGGGGACCTAAGCTACTAATGATCGCCGAAATGGAACCTCATATTTTATGGTGTATGCCTCTTGTCATTCATGGGTGTTATTCCAACATCCTTGGTGTCTCTCCAAAATCCTCATAGCCTTAAAATTGATGCGTTCGTTTTGATGATGTACTTCTCGGGATGTAGCTAATCCTCTTGCTGAAGTCTTTGTTCCCTGGGGGGGCTTTTATAGTGTTTCAATGGTGTAAGCCACCATTGGGGTGCACTGTATTTCAGGAAGGATTCATGTCTCAAATCTGTAGAGGACTAAATTCCTAGTAGCATCCAACATATGAATAAAAGACAGCCACTGTGCTTGTTGAAAGATCGATACAAAATGCAGCTACCCAAGCAAGATAAACATATATGTAGCAAGCACGAGGATGATAAGGGAAAAAAACTAGGGAAGGTTCTTCTTCATATATTTATAAACAGAAACCTCTTTTTACCATGACTACCTAGAGACATTCAGGTGAATGCTGAGCTGACAATGGTCCATATCACCTTTTAGTTGAAGCGAAAACTGTTTTTAACAGTGTTTTGGAGTAGTTATTGTTTACGCATAAGACTTTAATAGCGTTGCTGAAAGAAACAACAAAAAGGATGGGCGGTGGAGCTGGAGGAGGCACCATATAGGGCATTGGTTAGATATCGAGCTCTGTAAATAGAGGGAACGGCTTTAAATTGTAGAAATACCAATAGCAACATTTTTTTTTTTTTCGACACACCATAGGGCCCACAGGGGGAGGTGCTTATCCCTTCCAAATATTAGCCATGTTACATGGTCGGGCAAGGGCCGCGTACCATTGGGCAAGAGCCACGCGTAGGCATCACCATGGCCACCTAATTGATGCACCACATGCTGGGAACGGCGGAAAGAACTCGTAGCAACCAGCTAGGAACCTCCTCCTCGGGTGACCCACCCCAGGAGGAGGATGCACTCGAGTGTCCAAGGGCAAGAGCCCTAGCAACGTGAACACCAGGTGAGCACAAGGTGTCCCTCTAGAGTGTGACCCAACGGGGGATTTGAACCCACAACCCATAGGTTGAGAGGCCAAAGCCTTACCGTTAGACCAACTCTTTGGGGACTAGTTAATTACTAATACCAATAGCAACATTAATTACTATAGCTGATAAACGCACAGTTAGATAGGTAGCTAGAACCCGGTACGGGCACCTATAAATAGAATCCACTACTTTCATTTCAAGGTCTGTCAATCTAGCTATCAAGCTCTTTTGTATTCATGAACCTCTTGTAACTCCTACATCATCTTGTGATGTAGTATTCAATGCAATGCCATTTGTCCTTCTAATCATATAATCTGAATAGCCAATTCCAATATTTTCATGTTCATTATCTGATTCTATTCTTTCAGTCCAATCTTTGTCTAGTTTTTTCATTCAGTTATCTAAAATCTGGTTTTGTTCATTCTGACATCTAATATCTGGCATTTTATTGTGAAGTTATAACTTGGAAATCCATTTTGATGATCATGGTGGTGAGCTAAATCTCTTCACAGGAACCAGTCTCCTACATTAGAATCCAGAGTCAATCAATGTGCACAATGTTGCCGCATCATTCAACACGAGGGAGGAGAGTGACGAGTGTATTTTGAAACCCAAGACCATATTAGCACAATGGTTGAGGAATCAAAGCAAGGTTCTCATGGAGAGCAGCACTCTCGGAATGAGCAAATTAATGCGAATCTAGCAAGAAGGGTGAGTGACGGGCATCGAGCTTCTCAAAATTTAGCACATTCGAGAAGATGTCATTCAGAGAGAGATGAGAGATGTTCCCATTCTAAGAATGAGAAAATTAATGCCAATCTAGCAACAAGGGGAAGTGAGGGGGCATCAAGCTTCTCAGAATTCACCACATTCAAGAAGACATCATTCAGAGAGAGCTGAGAGATGTTCCTACTCACATGAATCTCATCATTTGAATCAAAAAGGGAAAATTGAAGAAGCACATGGATGTCAGTGATATGAGTAAGCATAACAGAAGACCAGGATCACACACAAAGTTTAATCCAAAGCCTCTGAACTGAATACACTTGGTCACAAGAATGGATGATAACTACAATGATAGATGGGGAGATGACACATAATTATAACAAGCACAAACATAGGGGGAAAAAGCCAAATCACAAAGAAAAGCCTAGAAGTGGAGAAAAAAAATCAGACCGTCATAGATCCAAATATGGGGAATGATCTAGTGAATTGAAGATTTCCTTTCCAACCTTCAAAGGTAGCAAAAAGGATGATCGAGATGTTCATACTGAGGCCTTTGAACAATATGGTGATCTCAAGGACATCGATGAAGATGAATGTGTAGAGTACTTTTTGTGAGTTCATGATGCATGCATGTGGGAAAGGGAAGAGGAACAAGGACACACTGTGTGGGGTGGAGTAGAGTGGCAAGAAACTCTCTTTGCTCATTCCTTTATGTATATAAAGAATAAGTGATTAGGTTAGTGAGATCAGTGAGCGACAAAAACTGGACGTCGGTACTAGGGCAAGGCACATGCTGCCTTTTAGTGCAGGTCGCCACCACGAACGTCTGCACCATAGCTGTCTAGCACTAACATAATGTCCATACTCAGGGGAGCGACTTAGATGGGGCGCGTATACTCTTTGAGGTTTTCAATCCTCAAGAAGTGAACCTAACAAGCAAACATCACAACTCAACAAGCAAATCACCACTCAATGATAAAAAAATCTGCCTATGTCCTTTCTCACCACTCTAGGTCATCACGCCATTTCATCGACTAAACGCACTCGGATTGTCACAAAAATTTAAGGGAAGCTTTGCTAGGCATGAAGGGACAAGCCTACAAAGTCTTGTCACATTCTGACAAGATACATGGATTGCGATCCATCATGAACCAAATCATAGAGACTCCAACAGGACTATCTAGAAAGGTCGCATGTGGTCTAAGAACACTCTCTTAAGATTGCACGTCAAAAAATAATGATTCAAGCACTCAAATTTGAAGATTAGGCTCGTAGACGCATAGTTGAGAGCCTCAACAGAACTAGCAATGCTTACACTTAACTGAAAGAGCATGAGAAGAGGAACACAATGCACTTTCTGGAATTGAAAATAGATTACCCAATCTTTAGTTATACTGATTACAAATCTAAGCTGAGAAGCCGCTTGAGCATATGTACAATAGAGCTCTTTCTCTTTCAAAGATAAACCCTCTTTTTACATTAAAGTTATTGACTTTTATACCTAGGGCTTTCTAAATGGCCAGTGGCCGGCTCAGATGAGCCTTTATACATATCATGAAAAAATTACAACTCAAGGAATTGACCTGCTACTATGGAATCAGGATTTACACACATTATAGCTACACTATCACGAAAAAATAACAGAGTACAAATGTGATGTCCGGCTAAGTGTCCGGCTAGGTGGGCGTCCATATACTTTATCCGCCAACTTTACCTCCTTCCTAGCTTGTGTGATCCCTTTACACGACCATGTGCAATTTGGTTGTTAGGGTTGTCTTCATCTTTGGCTTCAAGGGTGGTCTTTCGCTTTGTATGCTTTTTGGTTACGACGCTTCCCCCTTCTTTGAGTGATTCATAACTATTGTGTTCTAGTTGATGCGTGTATTGGACTTCAATTGTCTAAGCAAATTTGCATCTTGTTGTGCATTCTTTTATTTGTTGCCTCTTTTTTCTGTGAAGATGGCGAATGCTGTTGCCTGCCATTGTGGGAACTGAGCTTCTTTGGGTCATTGACTTGATGATTCATTTTGATCTTGGTCAGAGCTCCTTATGGTTGTTGTTGACAGCTCTGTTGCCGAATGTATTATTCCTTGTCAATTTTTTTGTATGCCAGTCTTTGAATTTCCGTTCTTTACTTGAGCTTTATTATTGTCCTTGAAGGTAAGATTTGCACTTGATAAGTAGTGGAAACCTGCAAATGCTACTTTGATTCTCTCATGACTGAATTGGGTAGCAGTTTTCTTATTGCTTATGTAGAGGGAATGTATACAAGAGGGTAGTGATGGATGTTGCTAGATTAGGGAAAAGCACAATGGAAAAAAAGTGCCTTTGGTATATTCTCTTATTGGAGCTGATTCATTGTACTTGAAGTACATGTTTGTGCAAGGTGAGTGCTTGGGAGAAACAAAGGAACTTAGTGTCTAATGCAAGTGTCAATTATGGGACACTCTATATGCATATGAGAAATTTGTCAAACAAAATCATGCAATGTGAAAGATGGACTTGATGGGTGCTTCAAAGAAAAACTGTAGCACATGTGACATCAAAGAATGTCTCAGTAGCTTCCACGTTTCCAAAAAGGGTTTTTGATGTAGAAGCTTCTCCACTCATACCTCATTGTGTTCAGTGCGTGAGTGTCTTTTGGACTTTCTCCTTCACTTACCAGACTTAAAATACACAGCCTTTGACTCTTATGCTCACCTATACCAGTATGAGCTACACATTGTAAATATGCTAAACTCTTCCACCTTGAGCTTTACCTAGAATAGCTAAGGCTCTTAGACCAAAAAGAATATTACTTGAAGCTTTGGGACTAGCTCCTCGCTCATTTAGTGGCTTAGTTGCTCGACTCTGACTCTTATGCCATGCATTTTTAATGGCAACTTGGATGTACATGTTCAAGGCTAGAAACTCATATCCATAAGCTCTTGAGATTAAGGCCCCTTTCCTTTTGTTTGTTTTTGGATGCCACCATTTTTTCCAGTAGGTTGGCATACATTGACTCCTCTTGATTTGTTTGTCGTATGTTGCTTTGCCAAACACGCTCTGCACTTGTAGAAAGAATTGATGGAGCTTTTGCTTTATCTCCCATGAGAAGCGGTTGTAGATGTGTGTGTGGGTGCCTTGTGTTAGGGGTATAGCGATGGAGAGGGGGAATGGGGATGACACCCGGCACGAACAGAAATGCCACTCTATAGCCCAGGGTCAACGCAACACCCCAATCCACTCGAAAACACCTTCAAAAGGACAATTTACACCTAATCCGCTTCACCTGCTCAGCTTCCAAGCGTACACGCGCTATCCACGGCCGCAAAATGAGCCAACACCTCACTGCACCTGCTCTGTCTTCCTCTGCACATACACTTACTCTCTCTCTCTCTCTCTCTCTCTCTCTCTCTCTCTCTCTCTCTCTCTCTCTCTCTCTCTCTCTCTCTCTCTCTCTCTCTCTCTCTCTCTCTCTCTCTCTCTTTGCAAGACCCAGCGATCCGGGCGTACACACGCTTCACCAGCACTGCGGCTGACAACAGACGAGACGGGGAATAGAAAAGGGGAAGGGGGGGACGACACGAAGCCAAAGACCAAGAGGGTTGCCCGTTGATAGCTTCAAAAAACCTTACACCATTCCATGGAGCTCTCTCTCTCACACTCTTGCCTGCTCCTCTTGAGTACACAGTCCAGCCAGACCAAGACCCCCCTTACAAAAAATTTTGGCCCCTTTACAGGCTCGTTTTTGAGTTTTTTAGCATTTTTTATGATTTGCCGACATGTGGCACCCCCCTTAGGAGGTTCAACTTGATTTTGACCAATTTACACAACACCCCGAGGCCTTCACACTTTCCACTTCTCATACAAGCCCTCTAGGGAGCAACGACGGCGCCGTCGTTGCCCCTAGGACTCACATTGCGTTCAAAAAACTTGGGCGGGGGGGACCCCGAGGCCTACATAGTGGGAAACGGTCCCAGACCCCTCGGCATGCCACGTCATCAACCTGCAACACCACCAGCGAGCAGGGCCGCCATCGGGCGCCCGCTTCAAACATCACCAACCGGCCAAAACCGCCGCCTGCCCCGCGACACCACCGCCACAGCAGCGCCCACAACAGGGCATCCGCCATAGCTCCATGCGCTCCAAGCTCTCTACACCCCTTTGAATACCAATGGGAGCTCACGCCCACATTATATAGCACGACAGTTTGGCCCTTCTCCTCGCATGTGAGCTAATTCTCCGCCACGTGGCAACTCTGTGGCCCATGGCCTTCAAAGCCTTATAAAGCTTTTGAAAACACTCCATAAAACCCAATTTTTTTACATTGCTTATCTGCTTGCCAATTTGCACCCGGTAATCGGACTTCAGGGCCGTAAGGTTTAATTGATGGAGCTGGTTCCCGACTTCGAACCCCCCCGTTCTCACGCACTCTGAATCTCCCAGGCCCACCAAACAAGGCCGAGAAAACACCAAAAAACACCTGTAATCATTGCTCAAGGGATAGCTCCCAACTTTGGCCTGCAGTATCTTGCGGACCGAGTATCCGATTGACGAACAGTCAACTCGTGCTAACTCCACATGGTACACCCTTCCACCGAGAATCTTGGCGAGGCTAAAATGATGCCAGATGACACATTTCCCAATGCGGTCCAGTGGGCTCAGACCTGACCCCCGGAAAATCTTCACTTGACCATATCTTGCTATCCAGAGCTCCGATTTGCATTCCGAGAAGACAAGCAGGCTCCACAATTCAAGCACTACACGCATATACACTGACATCAGCCCGGGCCACCTATCCCCAGTTTCCCTATCCGTCGGGGATCTGCTACACACTTCAACTTTAAACCGCAATATCTTGAGCACCAGGGCTCCGTTTGACGAGCCGTCTGGACCGGCTTCTAGTGCACACTGAACACCACATTCTAGCACATAAAACCCACATCTCGAGCACAACAGGCCATCAACGTGCTTGGCTCCTTGCAACACACCTTTGGCCTGAAAAAACCACTTTGAGCATACACCTCCGATATCCTTTGGCTGCCTAGGTCTTTGGTACCTGCCCTAGCCTTCTGCAGTGCACTCACATGCTGCCTCTGCCTGGCACAAACCACTACTTAGCTCCGACCAACTTTAGCTGCACCATCATTGCCCAACCCCCTCGTCGAACATTTATGTTCGACCAAAAGCATATGTACAAACTTTAAAACTGGCACACCAAACTGATGATTAAAAGCATTGACAAAAGCACAACTATATGTATAGGCTATGTACAAAAGCTTCATCTTCTTTCCCTCGCACCCCGCATGCTTTTAGGTGGGTTGTCCACCCCCCTTGACCATAATCTGCTGTACTTCAGGCACTAAATCCCTCTCGAAATATAATTTGAGCCGCACACCATTCACCCTGTTCCTGAGAAGCTTTCCATTTGCCCTTACCAGTTGATACGTCCCATTTGGAAAGGCCTTCTTCACTTTATATGGACCCGCCCACTTCTTCTTGAACTTCTTCTGGTATGTGAAATCTAGGTAGCTCTCGTACTTCATGACCAGGTCTCCTTCCTCTATCTTCTTGTCCGGCAGGTTTTGATTGAACTTGGCAACCCGCTTCTCTCTGTGCTTCACATAATAATCCGCCGCTGCCTCTCTGTCCATCTGCAAAGATTCTAAGTTGGCTATTCGATCCTGTAGAACTTCTTGTTGAGTGGCACTGACACGCTACATACCCTTCAATGCACCTAGTTGCGCATGCACTGGCAAAACCGCCTCTTTACCATAAACCAAATCAAATGGAGTGAAGTTTGTGGCTACTTTGTAAGATGTGCGGTAGGCCCACAAACACTTCTCTAAGTTCACCTCCCACTCTGTCGCCTGCTTGTAAACATATTTGGTCAACATCTTCACAATCTGCCCATTGGCACTCTCTACCAGACCATTGCACTGCGGGTGATATGGCGAAGAAAAGCGGTGTTGGATACCCAGCTTTCCCACTAAAGCCCGCATCAATTTGCTTCGAAATCCTTGGCCTGTGTCCGAGATCAGTACCCATGGAACACCAAAACGACAAAAAATGTTGTCAAACACGAACTGAGCTACCACATTTGCATTTACCTCTTTGACAGCCTTGGCCTCAACCCACCTGGTAAGGTAGTCAATCGCCACTATATTGTATTTTTTACCGCTTGCTGACTTCGGGAGTGGACCAATGGCATCCAAACCCCACTTCTCAAAAGCATCTTGGGCAATGATAGCTCCTTGCGATTTGGCTATCAGCCTCCTCTCGCCATAGTCTGACATTCATGGCAGGTTTTGCACCAATAGTGCACATCCTTCACAATGGAAGGCCACCAAAAGCCTGCTCTAAGCACTCGAAACAGAACCTGATCCTTGCCCTGATGTCCGCTCTCTTCATGGCATTGCTCCAACACCATTCCTATCTCCTCTTTGTACAACACCTTTCTAAGCACTCCGTCACGCCCGTAATTCATGAGATCTTCACCTACCACTGTGAATTTGTGGGCCTTTTGCACCACTCTTCTCTTTTGCAGCTTGGATAAACCTTCTGAACATTGCCCTGTATTCAAAAAGCCTTCAATCTCCTTTAGAGTCTTCCTACCTGCATAAGTGGTTGGGGCCACATATAGACTTGCAACATGTACATGTACTTTGCTGCTAGCTAGTCGATCCACCTCTTGATTCTGCTCTCTCCTCACATGCTTGAATTGGACTTCTTCAAAAGAATTCAACATCTTCTTGATGGAAAAGAACCAATGCTTTAAAGAATCGCGCTTTACCTGCCATTGGCCTAACAGTTGCTTGATGACTAGCAATGCATCTCCCTTCACCACCAACCTTGAAATGCCGAACTCTGTGCACTGTTTTAAACCCAAATGCAGAGCGAGATATTCTGCCTCGTTGTTGGTGTGGACATCCTCTAAATCATACGCCTTTGGAAATATTGTTTTGCCATGTGGGTCGTGTATCACCACACCTCCTCCTGCTTTCTGCACTACCCTTCGATATGCTCCATCGAACCACATAGTAAAAGCATCCTCCAAGTCGGGTTCCTCCTTAGCTTCATCTCGCACCACTCTTGGATAAGTCGGCAAATCGATAGACTTGTTGACAAGAATGTCTGCCAGGTGAGACCGACTTGTGTGATCTACTTTGAACTCAAACTCAAACTCTTGTAGCTCCAATACCCACTTCATAATCCTCCTTCTTGGCTTCAAATGTAGCACTACCTTTGGCAATAGATTGTTAGCCGTTAATACAAAAAACTTACGCACAATCAAATGGACTTTGAACTTCTTGCAAGTGAAGACTAGAGCCATCACCCACTGCTCCGCCTCGGTGTAGGTAGCCTCTCCTGGGTTAATAACCCTGCTCTCGAAGTATATCGGCTTGTAGCTTCTCCCTACCTTTTGCAAAAGAACTGCTCCAATAGCAACTGTGCCCACTGTAATAGACACATAAAAGTCGTCCTCTTGATTGGGAGGACACACCGCTCGCAACTGGCATAGAATCTCCTTGACTCTATCAAAAGCCTCCTGAGCTTCTCCATCCCATTCATAACCATGTACTTGCTGAGCCCTCTTTTGAAGAGGATGCACATATTGCGACAACATCCAAAAGAAACGTGACAAATACTTCAACTTATGAACAAATGAAGCCAAACCTTGAGCATCTGATGGCGGCTCCATCAACACCAATGCCTTCACCTTTTCAGGATCTGCCTCTATACCGTTTTGTGACACCACATGACCTAACAGCTGCGCTCGAGGCTGTGCTAGCTTACACTTTTTGGGATTCAACTGGCCTCTTTCTTCATCAAGCCTTTGAAAGCATAGTTGGAGGTTCGATAGGTGCTCCAACCTTGAACTGTAGCAGCCGATATCATCCATGAAGACCCTAATAAAACGGCCCAAGTATGGACCAAATACCCTGTTCATCCAACCTTGGAAGGTAGCGTATGCATTCACCAATCCGAATGGCATCCTGTGGTAAGAAAAACAGCCCCATGGAGATATGAATGTGGTCTTCAGCTGGTCTTCAAGTGCAATCCCTATCTGAAAGTACCCCGAAAAGCCATCCATAATCGAGTACCTCTCATGCCCAGCCACGTGGTTTAAGATTTCGTCTTGAAACGGCAAGGGGTAGTGATTCCTCTTGGTCGCGGCATTCAATGGCTTGTAGTCAACACACACTCTCCATTTCCAATTCTTGTTAGGGGTTATGACCACTGGCGAGACCCACTCTGACTCCTTCACAGGATATATGATGCCTGCATCCAATAGTTTATTGATCTCTTGCCAAAGGGCTTCTTTTTGGATTTCCCGTAATCTTCTCAGCTTCTGCGCTTTAGGTTTATACCCTTCCTTAAGAACAATCTCGTGCTCAACCCCCTTTGAACCCCGCAAATGCTTGTACTCCGTTGCAAACAGATTTGGATAGGACTCACATAGGTGAACATAGCTCTCCTTTTCCCCTTTGGTAAGGTCTTCACTTATCATACTCGAAACCTCCTCTATGCTTAAACCATGAGCTTGAGGCTGCATACCTTCTTCTTTAGGTGGAGAGTCATCTATGGTGACTCCGAACAAATCAACATCTATCTTTAACATATCATCCTCGCTCTCCTCTTCCTCCGTGCTAGTATATCCTTCATCATAGCCCGTCTCGGTCTCGTACTCATAACTCGTTGTGTCGCCCTCATCCTTAACTACCATGGGACGAGAACTGCTCTCCTTGGTTTTCAAATCAAGCACAATTTGTCTGCCTTTCTCTTTGTTAGGCAAAGTGAATACTTTGCTTTCCCAATCCTGCTTTGCACCTATTGCCAACAACCATGGCCTACCCAAAATGATAGGGTAAGCATTATCCCCTGCTTTCATCACAAAGAAGTCAATTAGGCACTCTATGCCCATCACCTTGACCTTCACATCCTGCGCCACACCCAGACACCTGGCTTTAGTATGGTTAGCCATCCTCATGCGCACATTTGACCTGACTACTGCCTTGACTCCTGTCTCTTTCATGGCTGCTTCTGTCATGACACAAACCTGTGCTCCACCGTCTATGTAGGCTTGTACCTGGATCCTCTTCTCTATAATCGCATCCACCAACGGAAGAACATCAGTGGGGCTACCCACTCTCAAAGCCATATTTTGCACTGCTTGGACATTTCCCTTAGCTCTTGGCAGCCTGGTGCTAACACTTGTGGACCACTCCCTTCTTAACTTTGGATTTAAAGCTAACAACTGACCAAATGTAATATTTGCCTTTTGATTTTGAACATCACTCACCAGAGTGTACTCGGGATAGTCTCGTCCTAGTTGAAAATCCGCTTGTTTGATCTTGCGACGCCTCCTTCTTTTGCTAGTCTCAGGCTGCTCTCTACCTTCGTACACCTTCTCTTTACCCTTGCGAGCTCTAGTTTCCCGTTCTACCTCTGTTTCCCTCTCAACTCTTGCCCTCTTATTGGCCAAAACTTCGACATCCTGCTTGTCTACCCCTATGATGTTCACTCTTGGAACCTCACCTCGGTTTTGCTGAGCTAGCTGCACAGGATTCTCCACCGCTTGCTCTCTTGGACCATCGTATTGCCCTTGACCTCGACCTCTACCAAAAAGCGGGTACATACCTCCTCTTTCTCTCTGCGGTTGAGGACAATCAGGTGCATAATGCCCTTCTTCTCCACAATTGTAACACCTACCAGGCAGTGGCCATGCCCTGCCCCTTGCTCCTCTTGGCTGTCCTCTATCCATGACACTGAGCCGCAACTCTTGCATCTGCTCAGATAAATCTTGCGCCGTGCGCACCCAATTTTGCGGCACAACAGCTACACCTCGAATTCCCTGATTTTCTTCATGTCCAGCCTCTCTCGGGCTCTGCGGTTGAACAGGGGCCATCGTCTCGTAGCCTGACACGCCCTGCTCTATCTTCTTCTTTATCTTTCTGCTCTTCGACCGTGCGATGGCTACTGCACCATTAAAATTCTCTGGGCTCTCGAAATCAACTTTTTCTCTCACCTTGGGATGCAGACACGCCATGAATTTGTCTAGCTTGAAGTAATCTCCATTGGCCAATTGCATGGCTGCCGCCAACTCTGTCCAACACTCTTTAAAATGTCCCAAAAACAAATTGAACTCTTCGCTTACATCTTGCTTAAGCGCCTTCAACTTTGCATCCATTTCGACTGGGGAAGTCTCCTTGCGAAAGTCGTGAAGAAACCTTGTCCGTAGAGCCGGCCATGCTTGCTTCGGCTCACCTTCCAATGCGTCGTACCATGCTTTAGCCCTACCACGCATCACCAAAGGAAAAGTCTGCATCTTGCTATCCTCGTTCGGCATACGCAATGATACCATGTACAGCTCAAAATCCGACATCCACTCATCAGGGCTCTCTTTTCCTGTGAAAATTGGTCCATAGCTTCTACCTGCCATGACTTCCAACGCAAAAATTGCTTCTTTTCGATCAAATAGGAGCAATCAGTGTGCTCCTCAGTGGGGGCACCAGAAGATGGAGAGGGGGAATGGGGATGACACCCAGCACGAACAGTAATGCCACTCTATAGCCCAGGGTCAACGCAACACCCCAATCCACTCGAAAACACCTTCAAAAGGACAATTTACACCTAATCCGCTTCACCTGCTCAGCTTCCAAGCGTACACGCGCTATCCACGGCCGCAAAATGAGCCAACACCTCACTGCACCTGCTCTGTCTTCCTCTGCACATACACTTACTCTCTCTCTCTCTCTCTCTCTCTCTCTCTCTCTCTCTCTCTCTCTCTCTCTCTCTCTCTCTCTCTCTCTCTCTCTCTCTCTCTCTCTCTTTGCAAGCACCAGCGATCCGGGCGTACACACGCTTCACCAGCACTGCGGCTGACAACAGACGAGACGGGGAATAGAAAAGGGGAAGGGGGGGACGACACGAAGCCAAAGACCAAGAGGGTTGCCCGTTGATAGCTTCAAAAAACCTTACACCATTCCATGGAGCTCTCTCTCTCACACTCTTGCCTGCTCCTCTTGAGTACACAGTCCAGCCAGACCAAGACCCCCCTTACAAAAAATTTTGGCCCCTTTACAGGCTCGTTTTTGAGTTTTTTAGCATTTTTTATGATTTGCCGACATGTGGCACCCCCCTTAGGAGGTTCAACTTGATTTTGACCAATTTACACAACACCCCGAGGCCTTCACACTTTCCACTTCTCATACAAGCCCTCTAGGGAGCAACGACGGTGCCGTCGTTGCCCCTAGGACTCACATTGCATTCAAAAAACTTGGGCGGGGGGGACCCCGAGGCCTACATAGTGGGAAACGGTCCCAGACCCCTCGGCATGCCACGTCATCAACCTACAGCACCACCAGCGAGCAGGGCCGCCATCGGGCGCCCGCTTCAAACATCACCAACCGGCCAAAACCGCCCCCTGCCCCGCGACACCGCCGCCACACCAGCGCCCACAACAGGGCATCCGCCATAGCTCCATGCGCTCCAAGCTCTCTACACCCCTTTGAATACCAATGGGAGCCCACGCCCACATTATATAGCGCGGCAGTTTGGCCCTTCTCCTCGTATGTGGGATAATTCTCCGCCACGTGGCAACTCTGTGGCCCATGGCCTTCAAAGCCTTATAAAGCTTTTGAAAACACTCCATAAAACCCAATTTTTTTACATTGCTTATCTGCTTGCCAATTTGCACCCGGTAATCGGACTTCAGGGCCGTAAGGTTTAATTGATGGAGCTGGTTCCCGACTTCGAACCCCCCCATTCTCACCGCACTCTGAATCTCCCAGGCCCACCAAACAAGGCCGACAAAACACCAAAAAACACCTGTAATCATTGCTCAATGGATAGCTCCCAACTTTGGCCTGCAGTATCTTGTGAACCGAGTATCCGATTGACGTGCAGTCAACTCGTGCTAACTCCACATGGTACACCCTTCCACCGAGAATCTTGGCGAGGCTAAAATGACGCCAAATGGCACATTTCCCAATGCGGTCCAGTGGGCTCAGACCCGGCCCCCGGAAAATCTTCACCTGACCATATCTTGCTATCCAGAGCTCCAATTTGCATTCCGAGAAGACAGGCAGGCTCCACAATTCAAGCACTACACGCATATACACTGACATCAGCCCGGGCCACCTATCCCCAGTTGCCCTATCCGTCGGGGATCTGCTACACACTTCAACTTTAAACCGCAATATCTTGAGCACCAGGGCTCCGTTTGACGAGCCGTCTGGACCGGCTTCTAGAGCACACTGAACACCACATTCTAGCACATAAAACCCACATCTCGGGCACAAAAAGCCATCAACCTGCTTGGCTCCTTGCAACACACCTTTGGCCTGAAAAAACCACTTTGAGCATACACCTCCGATATCCTTTGGCTGCCTAGGTCTTTGGTACCTGCCCTAGCCTTCTGCACTGCACTCACATGCTGCCTTTGCCTGGCACAAACCACTACTTAGCTCCGACCAACTTTAGCTGCACCAGCGATTTAAGGAACCCACCTTCTTGTTGGTCTATGTGTAACTCTCGTTCTCATTTTCCCTTTTGATCACTGACTTGATGGACACTAGGATTTGGTATCTATATCTAATTATTAACTTTGTAACATCTTTGCTTCTATAGTAGAAGACGAGGTATCCATTTGGAGGTCGTAGCACCTTGGTTGTGATTGGCTTTCGTTGGCTCTTGGTTGCGACTGCGTGTCTTTGGGTGGAACCTTATGCTGCATGACTGATCTTTGTTGTTGTGGGCTGAGCTTCTACTTTTGGTAACCATAGTCGAGTGTTACCATCATAAAATCTCTGTGCTTCAAGTAGATTAACTGGAATCATCTGGTGCTTCACCTGGCTTTGCTGGGTAGCTTGGTTGAAGTATGGATTTGGTACCCATGCTTGGCACATTGCTTGTCCCTTTGAAGGTCTTCGCTTTTGCCTTTTGTGGTTGTTCTTCCTCTTGGGTTGAGGTGTTTGTTTTCCATTGATAGCTGGGCTTTCTCTTTCCAAAATTATTCTCTTGAGGTGAGTAGGTCCAGGTTACTACCTTAGGCTTTTTGGCCCAAACATCAGTGTTTCCTTGGAAGTAGCCTTAGCAGTGATTGGCTCATTTTCCGCTACCTACCCTGTCACCTTGTGGTTGTTGAGGTTGAACTTGTGAATGGTGTATCTAGACTAGATCTTTGACTTTCTTGTGCTCTTTGGATACCGACACTTAGTTGATTCTCTTTGGCTTCTTCTGGAGGCTTCGTTGTGAGGAAACTTTGATTGATAAAATTTCTGCTTAGGTTTCCATTGCATTGTTGATGGTTTGGAAGCTCAATGGAGACTCGTTGAAGGCCCAAAGTCGACTTGCAAAATTGGCTCAAAATTTGAGCTTTATTAGCGTGAAATGAAGCTAATGCAAGAAAAAAAATCCTATTTACTTGCACCAATTGCAATTTCATCAACCAAGAAGGGTAGTGGCTAGTGATTTGCCCAAGATTGATTAAGAGCTTGTGATTAAGAGGTTTATGAGAGGATGCTAATGCAATCTATTAAACTTATTGGCAATGATCAATTGAAGAGATCAATATGCCTAGGTATGAACCGTCGGCTCTAATACCTCTTGTTAGAATTCGGGAGTAGAAGCATGCTTTACCCTAAGCATCATTAGTGAGCTAGCCTATGGTGGATGAAGCCTTAAGCTCACCATGATTCTAGGGTTAGGGGTAGAGAAATGGAAATCAAGGTTAGGCTATGGCTTAGGGAAAGAGCATAAAGGTAGAGTATAGACACAATTTTGATAGTTCAAAGTGCAAAGATTCATTAGAAAATAGCATCTAATATAGGCTTAGTGCTTTACAATCATTGGCTAGAGAGGTTGCACTCTCTTGCTATGTGACTATGTCATCAAATATCTCTTCCTAGGTGGTTAGAGGGCTTTCCCATATGGTGCCACAAGTTGGGCTTACCCTAACAATTGCAAATATTTTAAGGTGTATTTTTTCTAACGCACATTGCAAAATTAAAAGTAGTTTAGATCACCCCCTATCACATGAGTTTTCATTTGTTTAATTTGGCACAGTGAATATCTTTTATTTATATTGTTTACAGTTCATAACTTCCACATAGCTTGCCATATGCATGCAATGATCTCTTTATGTAGCTACAAACATAAAAATTTGTTGGTCAAGTACAACAATCATTATATGCAGACCTAACCCACAAAAAAGTAATTTCAAAATTTGAATACTCACAACCTTAATATCGGACAGGTTCCTCAAATTGAATTGAGAGTCCATACCATTGGCTTGTTGAGCTCAATGCCTATGAGGCTCCAATGATTGTTGCTCTTTTATGGAAAAATATTTGTTGTTACTTGGAGCATAGGGCAATGAGAAAACCATCTCTCTAATGTGCCTTGAGAGGTATTTTTCATTTACATAAGTACAAAAACTTGTGGATCCAAAATATATATTTCAATTTGTCTTTGTGGAGATAGTTGTCTCTTATTAAACTACAAACAATTAATGCAAGTTATTCTCCATTCCAAAGCTAGAAGCTAAGCATGTTGAAGCAAGAGAACGGGACTTACTTTAGGAACACATACACAATAGAATCTATTATCTGTGCATCTAGATCCTACATTATATTAATATTGACAGAATCAATAGCCAATCTCCTCGACCCATCTCTAGCATTAGAAAAGTTCGAAGCTGTTTTGGAGGGCCTTTTAGTAGTTAAGAGGAAAAGAAGCTTCTCCAATGAGAGGAGAGCCAACGTTACGTAGAAAATAAGCCTTATATTAACAAAAATATGTAAAAGGTATCATCCATGCATTCAATGATCCAAGTGTCCTTGAAAACGGTCACTTTTTTATTAAATGTGAATGTCTTTTTCACGAGGCCGGCGTCACTCATTCAATGTGGCTTACGTCATCATTGAAATGAAAAAAATCACAAATCTTTCAACTAGAGTCAGATTTTGACACAGTCAGTGCGTCCGGAACGCCCAAAAACCTAGAAATCAAACGTCTACTTGCCCTTTTTTGACACCTAGAGAGGGAGAAATTACAAAAAAACCTCTAAAAGAGGCTTTTGGCCAAATGGCGCGCGAAGGCCACTCTAGTTGTCCTTTTAGACATACTCAATAAGTGCAAAGGCATTTTACGAAATTTTCTAGGGAGAGAAATAGGATTCCTTAGAAGGCCCTCCAAATGACCTCCGAAATATTCTAATGTGGTATGTCTGCTAGCAATCCCTGTTTCATTGAGGACATGATGTCATTGTTTCTCTCATCTATCTCATAGGTAATTGTGTTGTAGCTTTTCTTCTATGCTTCTACAATAATTGTGGCATTTCCTTTCTCACTTAGTTTCTTGGGCTCCTTTGCAGAGTGGATTTCATGCTCAACTTTGGCTCTCGTGTTAACTTCATGGGTGACTTTTATAATTTTTACCTATCGCTATGGTCAGAGCACGAGATATGAGAAAAATATCCCTCATTTTTCTTTGTCAATGAACTCATTGGAAACCAAGAGTAAATATCATTCCTCTACCTTACTCTCTTTAGTGTTTCATTGTCCTTATCCATAATGATCAAGCGGTGTGCATGTGCATCCATAATAGGTATGTCATTGAAATATTGAAGCAGAAAGTATTATGCTGCCTCTTGAAGTTCCAAAAGAGCTCCCTAAATAGCGTCAAGCTTCTTTGTATCTTCCTCATTCTTGGGGCCTTCAAAATCTTCATTGGCTTTTCAACTCTCTTCTTCTTATTGGCTGACGTGCCCCCTACTTTGATAGAAAAACCTGGCCCTTTTCCTGCCTTCCTTACAATCACCTTGGTTCTTTCCATTCTCCTAAAACATCAACCCATACTATCCATTTACTCTGTGTGTGTGTACCTCTCTCTCTCTCTCTATACACACACACACACACACACACACATATGTATATATATAGATATATATAACACTCTCCTCTCTAAAGAAATGTATTACAATGTGTTGACGGGATTCTTCAATGTGTGAAAGGTCACCTGCATGCTCTAAATTGTATTACAATGACATTCTTCAGTGTGTGGAAGGCCACCCGCATGCTCTAACACCATTTACTCTCTCTCTCTCTCTCTCTCTCTCTCTCTCTCTCTCTCTCTTCCCAATTATCCACCAAATATCTACATATATTGGCATTATGGCATGCAAGGATGCTTTAAAAAATGAATTGTATATCACCCATGCACCATTGGGAGAAAAAATGATCAATACATTCAATATTTAGAATATGAAGAAACTGAGTGTGTTTGGCATAAGAAACTACTCCATTTAAGTAAATGTAAAGTAAATAGTGCATATGGAAAGTAGAGTACTTGCTGTCTAGCCTTTCTTGAAAAGGAAGTCAAATGCAATGTCTTCTACAGGTGCTCACTTAGCTGCTTCGGTGCTGTGATGGAACTCTCTCTCTTTATTTTCCTCTCTCTCTCTCTCTCTCTCTCTCTGTGGGTTTCTCACTTTTAAAGATGGAATACACTGTTTCTTAGTGGTGTGATGGAGCACTCAACTCTCTCTCTCTCTCTCTCTCTCTCTCTCTCTCTCTCTCTCTCTCTCTCTCTCTCTCTCTCTCTCCCCCCCCCCCCAACTAGTGCATGCATGCCAACCAAATGTGGGACATAAACTCCATTGACCAAAATTAATTGGAAACATATGCAATATTCAATGACTGCTACATGCGTAATGCATTAATTTGGTAACAATGTCGAGGGATATTGGGTTCAAAAGGCGACCTGGGAAGGCATGACCTCTAGCTGTAAGAAAAAGGTGAGAGAGAAGATGCACAACACTACACGATACAGTAGAACCTCTTTGCAATGAAAACGAAGCATGAAGATAATTGAAATTGGAACCACGCACAAAACTGACACTAATTTATCCAAGCGATGTCATTAACGACATTGGAAACTAGATTAATGTCTGATTAAGGAGTTTATGCTCCTTTACAAAGGGTTTTAACCCAATTAGAGTAATAATCATTGATTAAGAGTGTCCGCTAATGGAATTGAACGCCCGGTGTTGGTGATGAATCTCCTCTCTTCTTCTGTCACAAAGGAGAGCCCAAATCCGGCTTCGTGAGCTCTCAAAAGATCTCTTCGTTTTTGTCATTTCCTTCTTCTCCTCTTCTCCAATCGCCAAAATACAAGAGCTCTATCCACTCTCTCTTCTCTATTGTCGTTCTTCTCTTCCTCAAATCTTGGCAAGAGCTCTCCAAAGCTCCCTCTGTGTTCGTTCTTTCCCAAAAAAAAACTCAAACTCTCTCTTTTTGCAAAAAAATTTCCCTTATGGGTGGGTGTTTCTCCTTTCTTTGCATGCGAGAGCCACCACTATTTTTGGCCTGCTTTTAACATGTGATATCACACTTTTCTATTTTTGGATTTTGTTGAGCGTCATGGGAGGCCCTCCCCTTGCTAGACAAGTAGCATGGGCCCCACTGGGTGGGAATCCCTCCCCTTTTAACCCTCAAAAAAGGTATGCACCATCTTTATGGGCACGGGGGACATACCTTTACCACATCATCATCTAGCTCAAGGCCGCCGTTGCCAATTGCGATGAGGCACCGTTGTCAAAAACCTCTAGAATCTGCCCGCCAGTGCCACCACAACAGTGCCGAGCGGTATCTGGCATAGCTCACAAGAGCCCAAGATCTCTCTTCCAGTTGCTTATCCACACTATGTCACGAGTTAGGATTTATAGCCTTTGAATTTGGGGTCCGCCCTCGCATGTGGGATTTTCCCACTTCTTCTCTGCCACGTGGCGGCCCCAACTTTCTTGAGCTTCAAAGGCCTTGGAACATATCCTTCCAAACTATATAAAAAAAAAAAAAATCAATTTCCTATTCAATTCATTGCCTTTTGTTTGGTTGCCTGAAAGTGGTTCACCGAGCTGTTGATTTTCATTGAAACCTCCACAAACCAGCTCTAGACCGTGCCGACCCCATCGCTCTTGGACATTGCTAAGCCCCCCCCAACCGAGGTGACAAAAATCAGGAAAAGTCATCTGATGCATCCGTATAATTAACTGACGTCCAATTCAACCTTCATTATCTTGGCGATCCGCACTCCGATTGACAAGCTGTAAATTCCTATAGCCTTCACACATTGCATACTTTGCATGAAAATCTTGGTGAGGCTGCAAAACCTTCAGTTGGCACATTAACTGAGGCGACCAATCTGGTACAAAACTAGCCCTCGGTGAAAATTAAATTGACAGTATCTTGGAAACCAGAACTCCAATTGCCAATCTCAAAATACCGATGCTCTCCACAAGATGAGCACTTTGGGTCCATGCACTTACGTCACCCCTGATTCTTCATATGCAACTGCTCAATCCGGTACAGATTTGGAAACTACTCAAACTTCAAACTGTCACCCTAGCTCCAATTGACGAGCCGTAAAGACAAGACTGTAGAGCACCACAATTACTACCATTCTTGTTTATAATCTATCATCTATGATCACTTCAAGTATACTCTCTTTTAGTATTAATCAATACAACTTTTGGTCCTTTAAAGCCGCATGTAGCATACATTTTGCATAACAGTAGCTTGTTATCAAGCCCTGATCACTGGTCATTAATCATGTGGACTTCAATCAAGCACAACGTGCATCCTTTTGATCTTTTTCCCATCATGGAAATAGGGCAGCATGAAATCCACCCCAGTTGAACCTACACAGCCTTTAGTCTATGCCAACTGCACTTAATCAGCATTATCAAAAACATAATCAAATAACATCGTCTGATGCATATATATCATTGTCCTCTTGAGGTTGATATGAACTAAGATCTTCATAAAACTCTCACCGTCTCGCTTCTTGAATAACTTGATCTTTTTCCTTGCAGCAATAGGCACCTTGAGCATAGTCCTATCAATCTCACTTTACTTATATGTAGCATTATCATAAGCATGAAGCACCCCATATGGTCCAAACCATCATTTAACCATCTTTCACATAGCAGTATATTGATTTCCAGGCTATTGTCATAAACAAGTACCCAATTGCCACCTTTGATAGCATGAGTTTGTAGTCTGTGTTTCCCATCGAATGCTGGTTTAATCTTCAACCGTGCCTCCTTGAGCTTCACTTTAGCCTACTCTATATCTTGTTGACATATCTCAAGTTGGAGAATGCATAAAGCAAGAAAATATTCTGTAGACATACACTCTTCCCATGGCATCATGGTCCAAGACATAACAGCCTCCTGTGTAGGCATAATGGGTTTTTGCCCGTACATCAACTCAAATGGCATAAAACCTGTAATAGAACTGTGTGTAGTACGATCAACCCACAAAGAAAATGGTAAGAGTTTAGTCCAATCACCATTATGTCCTTGGAATGCCTTTGCTAAAGCTTTAACAATAGGTGGATGTCCTCTTTCACTTTTCCCATTACCCTCTGGATTGTATGCTGTAGTAAGAGCCAATTTAATGGCCAAACAAGCAAAGAAATCACAAGCTTCATCTGCATGTAGCTCTCCTCTATCAGCAATAATTTTGCCAACACATCCATACGTGGAAATAACATCTTCAAGCAAGAAATTTCATACTGGAAAGGTAGCTTTGGTACACAAAGCTCTACCTTCAACCTGATTAGTAAGATCTTCTTTGGAAAGAACAATGTATCTCATTTGCCAACACCTACTGGCATTGTAGTCATGTCCACCACCCACTTGTAGTGCAAACTAAGCAGGTCTCCAAAAATTGGGCCACATATTTATACATACCTTTCCACCAGTATCGGTCCTTGATCTTGATAAAGGTTTCCCACACTCCTCTGTGTCCAACCCATAAGCTCTCATGAAACTCTTTTATCACCTGTTGTTGAGTTGCCTTGTCACAAACAACTCCCTATGGTACCCCTCCTAAATGCTTTGGCTGCTTCCATAGATGCCCATCCTTTAGAAAATAGCCGTATTCCTTCTTCTTGATCCTTTTATAACCTTGGTCAGTCCATCCTTCTTGCCTGGTTAGAGTGCTTCGGTAGCAGCCAATCAAAAGTCACTCTCCCTCGTAGAACTCGTCAAAAGATACTTCAAAAACATGAGCACTATTACTAAAATTTGCATGTAGATAAGAAGATATATAGAACTTCAAGCCAACAATGTCACTCATGGTAAGCATCTCTTCTTCATCTTCAAACCTAGCCCTTGATAACATATCTTTAACGGGATTATCTCTACTTGCAATACAAAAAAATTCAAGGTTAAGAGACTTAACATAGGCTATGTAAGAAATGCAGAATACAATAAGGATCTAGTAGCAAGGAGAGTAGAGAGAGATACAATGCAAAGTAGATTAGTGGCAAATCAAAAACTTTAGATTAGCACACTATTACAAAGTGATGGCGTCATCCACCCATGCGCTCTCAAGGTAGAGCTTAGATGGCAATTTAGACAACTAGAGCAAGTAGGAATACAAGGGACTAACAATCCTTATACAAGGATGTGTTGTGTGCATCAAGTGTGCACACCATTCTACCGAATTACTCATGAGAAGGCCTCCTTATATAGATGTAAGGGAGCCTCTAAACGCCCATGTGCAGCAGCCCTTAGATAGCCAAGTCCAAGTAGGACTCTCCCATGTGCCCATGTGTAGCCGCTTTTGGGTAGAAAACTCCTCCTAGAAATCGGCCACCGGCCAAAGACCACTGGCCGCCGACCACCGGCCAAAGACCACGGACCACCTGTCACCGGCCACCGGACGTCCATTTTTCGATTTTCTGCCGGCCGTCATCCGGCCAATATATTTCGGCATAAAGGAATATTCCGGTGACGGCCCCCCAAAGTTTCCCTTGAATTTTCTCCGTACCATCCACGATCACAAATAGAGATCTCATCAGCATGCAAAGCTGGAATCCACCAAATATATGTGCACTATTGGCTTCTCCTCATATGGGGGCCTTACCCCAAAATTCTATCTTAACCTGTGGGTAACCTTGTTGGCGAGCATTGAGCACCTTTGCTCCAAATCAAACTGCATACCTATGTCCTTCTGCATCATCTTGAACTATATCCCATCCAAAACCTGTCGGGCTAGTGTCAATTGTTAAGATTACTGGCCTTCCGCATTTGTAATCAACCTTCCTCAAGGTAGGAGCCTCGATAAGCATTTTCTTTAGCTTCCTGATAGCCTTTGTGCGAGCTTATTCCCAAACAAACCTTTTTCCTTTCCTTAGAAATTGATACATCACCTCTGCAACATGAGCAAAATGTGGCAACCAAATAAGGTAGAATAGAGAAATCCCAAACTCCGAGCGAACTTTTTCGAGCGATGAAAAAATTGAGCGAGTAAATGAGAGGCACTTTATCACAACACACATAGCGCAGAGCTCCTATAAGTCAAATCATTTCTTCATTTGAGAGGTTACATTAATGGTCCCTAGAACTCCTAAAGATGACAATTAAATATATGAATGGATATACAAGAGGAAGGTGTTAGCAAGCCTTACATTGGATAAATCTTGACGTTGTTCTTTCTTGTGTTTTTTGCTAGCAAGTAAAAGAAACCTTTTAGATTTTCCATTGCCCAAAGGAATTTTATAATTTTGCAAAAAAATATTTTTCTCAAACATTGGTCTAAAACATCTTGACGTTGTTCTTTCTTGTGTTTTTTGCTAGCAAGTAAAAGAAACCTTCTAGATTTTCCATTGCCCAAAGGAATTTTATAATTTTGCAAAAAAATAGTTTTCTCAAACATTGGTCTAAAACATTGGTGACATGTTGTCTGCAACCCTTTCTATGCATTATCTCGAGCTTGCAGGTAGTCCCCCCCTCCCCGCCCCTTTATTTTGCACTATATGTAAGTATTTTTAAATTGTTTGCTTAATAATTGCATACCTTACTACTTTTCAGCTCTTTGCTCATGGGGAAACCTTATTAACCGACTATCGTAAATATCTTAGAGTGCTGCAAATTGAGACTGTCACCTATTTGTTGCTATTTAGTGACGAGTATCAGTATCCTCATTGAGTTTTATTTAGATTTTAAAAGGAATCTACCAAGATCCCAAAAGACAAAATTGAAGGTCGACTACACGCAAGGAGTTTGCGTTGCATCAACTATTGCATACTTGTTTCCCCGCCTTTCTTGAAAGGAAGAATCTTAATAAAACCCATCAAAATTTTGTCTGCACTTTTCTAATCCCCCCCCCCCCCCCCTTCTCATTGTGCATGCAATAAACAAAGAATCAAGAGTCCTGACCCTCTATTTACATGTGATAAATCTCCCTGTCTCTCTCTCTCTCTCTCATGTGAGTGTGTGTGTGAGAGAGAGAGAGAGAGAGAGAGAGAGAGAGAGAGAGAGAGAGAGAGATGTGCAGCATGCCTTTGAAGACTCTATGGAAATTCATGTGATGTATACAGCCTACACACAAAAAGACCCTGCAACCAAGCTCTTTGCCACCACATCCACATCTTGTAGTGCCATCACCATCCTCAAGTGCAAAGATTGTTGGGGCAAGGGCTATTACTATCATTTTTTTATTCCCAAAGGCAACTCTCTTTCTCTCATTGTATAGATAAAAAAATCTCCCTCTAAGAATCTAGGCATCCTTTGAGGGAGGGTTTTTTTATCACACATTGAAGATCTTCAAAAAAGAAAAGTCAATTCACTTTTTCATTGTGTTTGGCATAAGAAACTACTCCATTTAAGTAAATGTAAAGTAAATAGTGCATATGGAAAGTAGAGTACTTGCTGTCTAGCCTTTCTTGAAAAGGAAGTCAAATGCAATGTCTTCTACAGGTGCTCACTTAGCTGCTTCGGTGCTGTGATGGAACTCTCTCTCTTTATTTTCCTCTCTCTCTCTCTCTCTCTCTCTCTCTGTGGGTTTCTCACTTTTAAAGATGGAATACACTGTTTCTTAGTGGTGTGATGGAGCACTCAACTCTCTCTCTCTCTCTCTCTCTCTCTCTCTCTCTCTCTCTCTCTCTCTCCCCCCCCCCCAACTAGTGCATGCATGCCAACCAAATGTGGGACATAAACTCCATTGACCAAAATTAATTGGAAACATATGCAATATTCAATGACTGCTACATGCGTAATGCATTAATTTGGTAACAATGTCGAGGGATATTGGGTTCAAAAGGCGACCTGGGAAGGCATGACCTCTAGCTGTAAGAAAAAGGTGAGAGAGAAGATGCACAACACTACACGATACAGTAGAACCTCTTTGCAATGAAAACGAAGCATGAAGATAATTGAAATTGGAACCACGCACAAAACTGACACTAATTTATCCAAGCGATGTCATTAACGACATTGGAAACTAGATTAATGTCTGATTAAGGAGTTTATGCTCCTTTACAAAGGGTTTTAACCCAATTAGAGTAATAATCATTGATTAAGAGTGTCCGCTAATGGAATTGAACGCCCGGTGTTGGTGATGAATCTCCTCTCTTCTTCTGTCACAAAGGAGAGCCCAAATCCGGCTTCGTGAGCTCTCAAAAGATCTCTTCGTTTTTGTCATTTCCTTCTTCTCCTCTTCTCCAATCGCCAAAATACAAGAGCTCTATCCACTCTCTCTTCTCTATTGTCGTTCTTCTCTTCCTCAAATCTTGGCAAGAGCTCTCCAAAGCTCCCTCTGTGTTCGTTCTTTCCCAAAAAAAAACTCAAACTCTCTCTTTTTGCAAAAAAATTTCCCTTATGGGTGGGTGTTTCTCCTTTCTTTGCATGCGAGAGCCACCACTATTTTTGGCCTGCTTTTAACATGTGATATCACACTTTTCTATTTTTGGATTTTGTTGAGCGTCATGGGAGGCCCTCCCCTTGCTAGACAAGTAGCATGGGCCCCACTGGGTGGGAATCCCTCCCCTTTTACCCTCAAAAAAGGTATGCACCATCTTTATGGGCACGGGGGACATACCTTTACCACATCATCATCTAGCTCAAGGCCGCCGTTGCCAATTGCGATGAGGCACCGTTGTCAAAAACCTCTAGAATCTGCCCGCCAGTGCCACCACAACAGTGCCGAGCGGTATCTGGCATAGCTCACAAGAGCCCAAGATCTCTCTTCCAGTTGCTTATCCACACTATGTCACGAGTTAGGATTTATAGCCTTTGAATTTGGGGTCCGCCCTCGCATGTGGGATTTTCCCACTTCTTCTCTGCCACGTGGCGGCCCCAACTTTCTTGAGCTTCAAAGGCCTTGGAACATATCCTTCCAAACTATATAAAAAAAAAAAAAATCAATTTCCTATTCAATTCATTGCCTTTTGTTTGGTTGCCTGAAAGTGGTTCACCGAGCTGTTGATTTTCATTGAAACCTCCACAAACCAGCTCTAGACCGTGCCGACCCCATCGCTCTTGGACATTGCTAAGCCCCCCCCAACCGAGGTGACAAAAATCAGGAAAAGTCATCTGATGCATCCGTATAATTAACTGACGTCCAATTCAACCTTCATTATCTTGGCGATCCGCACTCCGATTGACAAGCTGTAAATTCCTATAGCCTTCACACATTGCATACTTTGCATGAAAATCTTGGTGAGGCTGCAAAACCTTCAGTTGGCACATTAACTGAGGCGACCAATCTGGTACAAAACTAGCCCTCGGTGAAAATTAAATTGACAGTATCTTGGAAACCAGAACTCCAATTGCCAATCTCAAAATACCGATGCTCTCCACAAGATGAGCACTTTGGGTCCATGCACTTACGTCACCCCTGATTCTTCATATGCAACTGCTCAATCCGGTACAGATTTGGAAACTACTCAAACTTCAAACTGTCACCCTAGCTCCAATTGACGAGCCGTAAAGACAAGACTGTAGAGCACCACAATTACTACCATTCTTGTTTATAATCTATCATCTATGATCACTTCAAGTATACTCTCTTTTAGTATTAATCAATACAACTTTTGGTCCTTTAAAGCCGCATGTAGCATACATTTTGCATAACAGTAGCTTGTTATCAAGCCCTGATCACTGGTCATTAATCATGTGGACTTCAATCAAGCACAACGTGCATCCTTTTGATCTTTTTCCCATCATGGAAATAGGGCAGCATGAAATCCACCCCAGTTGAACCTACACAGCCTTTAGTCTATGCCAACTGCACTTAATCAGCATTATCAAAAACATAATCAAATAACATCGTCTGATGCATATATATCATTGTCCTCTTGAGGTTGATATGAACTAAGATCTTCATAAAACTCTCACCGTCTCGCTTCTTGAATAACTTGATCTTTTTCCTTGCAGCAATAGGCACCTTGAGCATAGTCCTATCAATCTCACTTTACTTATATGTAGCATTATCATAAGCATGAAGCACCCCATATGGTCCAAACCATCATTTAACCATCTTTCACATAGCAGTATATTGATTTCCAGGCTATTGTCATAAACAAGTACCCAATTGCCACCTTTGATAGCATGAGTTTGTAGTCTGTGTTTCCCATCGAATGCTGGTTTAATCTTCAACCGTGCCTCCTTGAGCTTCACTTTAGCCTACTCTATATCTTGTTGACATATCTCAAGTTGGAGAATGCATAAAGCAAGAAAATATTCTGTAGACATACACTCTTCCCATGGCATCATGGTCCAAGACATAACAGCCTCCTGTGTAGGCATAATGGGTTTTTGCCCGTACATCAACTCAAATGGCATAAAACCTGTAATAGAACTGTGTGTAGTACGATCAACCCACAAAGAAAATGGTAAGAGTTTAGTCCAATCACCATTATGTCCTTGGAATGCCTTTGCTAAAGCTTTAACAATAGGTGGATGTCCTCTTTCACTTTTCCCATTACCCTCTGGATTGTATGCTGTAGTAAGAGCCAATTTAATGGCCAAACAAGCAAAGAAATCACAAGCTTCATCTGCATGTAGCTCTCCTCTATCAGCAATAATTTTGCCAACACATCCATACGTGGAAATAACATCTTCAAGCAAGAAATTTCATACTGGAAAGGTAGCTTTGGTACACAAAGCTCTACCTTCAACCTGATTAGTAAGATCTTCTTTGGAAAGAACAATGTATCTCATTTGCCAACACCTACTGGCATTGTAGTCATGTCCACCACCCACTTGTAGTGCAAACTAAGCAGGTCTCCAAAAATTGGGCCACATATTTATACATACCTTTCCACCAGTATCGGTCCTTGATCTTGATAAAGGTTTCCCACACTCCTCTGTGTCCAACCCATAAGCTCTCATGAAACTCTTTTATCACCTGTTGTTGAGTTGCCTTGTCACAAACAACTCCCTATGGTACCCCTCCTAAATGCTTTGGCTGCTTCCATAGATGCCCATCCTTTAGAAAATAGCCGTATTCCTTCTTCTTGATCCTTTTATAACCTTGGTCAGTCCATCCTTCTTGCCTGGTTAGAGTGCTTCGGTAGCAGCCAATCAAAAGTCACTCTCCCTCGTAGAACTCGTCAAAAGATACTTCAAAAACATGAGCACTATTACTAAAATTTGCATGTAGATAAGAAGATATATAGAACTTCAAGCCAACAATGTCACTCATGGTAAGCATCTCTTCTTCATCTTCAAACCTAGCCCTTGATAACATATCTTTAACGGGATTATCTCTACTTGCAATACAAAAAAATTCAAGGTTAAGAGACTTAACATAGGCTATGTAAGAAATGCAGAATACAATAAGGATCTAGTAGCAAGGAGAGTAGAGAGAGATACAATGCAAAGTAGATTAGTGGCAAATCAAAAACTTTAGATTAGCACACTATTACAAAGTGATGGCGTCATCCACCCATGCGCTCTCAAGGTAGAGCTTAGATGGCAATTTAGACAACTAGAGCAAGTAGGAATACAAGGGACTAACAATCCTTATACAAGGATGTGTTGTGTGCATCAAGTGTGCACACCATTCTACCGAATTACTCATGAGAAGGCCTCCTTATATAGATGTAAGGGAGCCTCTAAACGCCCATGTGCAGCAGCCCTTAGATAGCCAAGTCCAAGTAGGACTCTCCCATGTGCCCATGTGTAGCCGCTTTTGGGTAGAAAACTCCTCCTAGAAATCGGCCACCGGCCAAAGACCACTGGCCGCCGACCACCGGCCAAAGACCACGGACCACCTGTCACCGGCCACCGGACGTCCATTTTTCGATTTTCTGCCGGCCGTCATCCGGCCAATATATTTCGGCATAAAGGAATATTCCGGTGACGGCCCCCCAAAGTTTCCCTTGAATTTTCTCCGTACCATCCACGATCACAAATAGAGATCTCATCAGCATGCAAAGCTGGAATCCACCAAATATATGTGCACTATTGGCTTCTCCTCATATGGGGGCCTTACCCCAAAATTCTATCTTAACCTGTGGGTAACCTTGTTGGCGAGCATTGAGCACCTTTGCTCCAAATCAAACTGCATACCTATGTCCTTCTGCATCATCTTGAACTATATCCCATCCAAAACCTGTCGGGCTAGTGTCAATTGTTAAGATTACTGGCCTTCCGCATTTGTAATCAACCTTCCTCAAGGTAGGAGCCTCGATAAGCATTTTCTTTAGCTTCCTGATAGCCTTTGTGCGAGCTTATTCCCAAACAAACCTTTTTCCTTTCCTTAGAAATTGATACATCACCTCTGCAACATGAGCAAAATGTGGCAACCAAATAAGGTAGAATAGAGAAATCCCAAACTCCGAGCGAACTTTTTCGAGCGATGAAAAAATTGAGCGAGTAAATGAGAGGCACTTTATCACAACACACATAGCGCAGAGCTCCTATAAGTCAAATCATTTCTTCATTTGAGAGGTTACATTAATGGTCCCTAGAACTCCTAAAGATGACAATTAAATATATGAATGGATATACAAGAGGAAGGTGTTAGCAAGCCTTACATTGGATAAATCTTGACGTTGTTCTTTCTTGTGTTTTTTGCTAGCAAGTAAAAGAAACCTTTTAGATTTTCCATTGCCCAAAGGAATTTTATAATTTTGCAAAAAAATATTTTTCTCAAACATTGGTCTAAAACATCTTGACGTTGTTCTTTCTTGTGTTTTTTGCTAGCAAGTAAAAGAAACCTTCTAGATTTTCCATTGCCCAAAGGAATTTTATAATTTTGCAAAAAAATAGTTTTCTCAAACATTGGTCTAAAACATTGGTGACATGTTGTCTGCAACCCTTTCTATGCATTATCTCGAGCTTGCAGGTAGTCCCCCCCTCCCCGCCCCTTTATTTTGCACTATATGTAAGTATTTTTAAATTGTTTGCTTAATAATTGCATACCTTACTACTTTTCAGCTCTTTGCTCATGGGGAAACCTTATTAACCGACTATCGTAAATATCTTAGAGTGCTGCAAATTGAGACTGTCACCTATTTGTTGCTATTTAGTGACGAGTATCAGTATCCTCATTGAGTTTTATTTAGATTTTAAAAGGAATCTACCAAGATCCCAAAAGACAAAATTGAAGGTCGACTACACGCAAGGAGTTTGCGTTGCATCAACTATTGCATACTTGTTTCCCCGCCTTTCTTGAAAGGAAGAATCTTAATAAAACCCATCAAAATTTTGTCTGCACTTTTCTAATCCCCCCCCCCCCCCCCTTCTCATTGTGCATGCAATAAACAAAGAATCAAGAGTCCTGACCCTCTATTTACATGTGATAAATCTCCCTGTCTCTCTCTCTCTCTCTCATGTGAGTGTGTGTGTGTGAGAGAGAGAGAGAGAGAGAGAGAGAGAGAGAGAATGTGCAGCATGCCTTTGAAGACTCTATGGAAATTCATGTGATGTATACAGCCTACACACAAAAAGACCCTGCAACCAAGCTCTTTGCCACCACATCCACATCTTGTAGTGCCATCACCATCCTCAAGTGCAAAGATTGTTGGGGCAAGGGCTATTACTATCATTTTTTTATTCCCAAAGGCAACTCTCTTTCTCTCATTGTATAGATAAAAAAATCTCCCTCTAAGAATCTAGGCATCCTTTGAGGGAGGGTTTTTTTATCACACATTGAAGATCTTCAAAAAAGAAAAGTCAATTCACTTTTTCATTGTGTACACACACACACACACACACACCCACCCACACACACAGCAAAAAAAGAAAACTCTATTCACTCCCTACCCTACTGGCTCCACTTTGTATGTATTAGGCGAAATCTTCTTAAGATTCCAAATTTTAAATTTCTCAACTCCTCCTCCATCTCCTCTGTCGGTCTCTCCATCCCCTCTGCTCAGAGATCACAAGTCTCACATCCAGCATGCCCACTGAATTGACAGAGCAGAGCCTTCCCCCCCCCCCCCCCCCCCCCTTGAGGTGCCACTCCTTTTCTTTGATTGTCCCATTGAAGCAACTTGCACTCTCTCGCATGACCCTGCATAGCACGTCCTCTGTCACCCTTGTCCCATGAGCATAGTCTATAGGAGATCGGGTAGCATAGTAAGAGACGACTGATGCGTAGGTTGCAGGGTAGCATGGGTTTCCCACACACACACACACACACACACACACACACACAAAAGTGAGACTTGCATCAAGAGAGAGAAAGAGAGAAAATTGAAATGTAGAAAATGGTGTCTCCTATGTAGCTCTAGCACACGAAGCCCCCCCTCACTTGCCATGCTCGTCCTCACTCTTCGAGTCTATCGTCCTACCTGGCACATTCCCTACTCGGCTCCATGTGTCCCTTCTTCAAGGATTCCACTTAGACAATTGCTTTCAAAATTGAACCCACATATAGCGATGTAGTTGCACCTCCCTTTGTAAGTTTACAGGGCCTTCCATCTCCTTCGTCGATCTGCATGTGGCTACGGTGTTGTTGTTGCCTTGTCTCCTATCCTCACACGAACAACACGTGTGCTTCCATTGCCTCCATGTTATGCGCCATCCTCTATCGTTGCTTGCTTGCGACTTTTCAAGCCACCTTTTTTTTAATCTAAAAAACAAGGATCTCCTATGATTTCCATGAAAACAAAATAGGTACACCCTTTTCACATTTTGTATTCACTATAAAAAGAAATACTTTTAAAAAACTAAAGCTTTCCTAAAGGATTCATTACAAAAACAGAGACTTTTAAAAAAAAAAACACAAAGTCTCCTAAAGGATATGCGCCGGCGCAGATCCTTTAGAGAGACTTTGTGTTTTGTTTCTAACTCTCTATTTTTGAGTAAATCCTTTAGGAAAGCTTTTTTTTTTAAAACTCTTTCTTTTTATAGAATATAAAAAGTGACTAGGTAGGCAAAGGGAGGCATGGATATGTGGAGGAGAGAGAGGAGGAGAGGGTTCTAGTGAGCAAAGGGTGGGGGATACACAAAGAGAGAGAGAGAGAGAGAGAGAGAGAGAGAGAGAGAGAGAGAGAGAGATTGATTTTTATGTTACAGAATCCCATGGAGGCTATGGGATCCACACCACCGTGTATCTTTGCACCATCTCCATATGCATGCTCTTTGCGGCCTTGGGCCCATGGTGTATCCTTGCATTCGTGCTTTGTCCCGCTCTGCACACTCTTTGTGTCCCTGAGCCCTTTGTGCATTGTTGCATGGTGATGGGCTTCATTGTGCCAAGGTTAAGGGATTGAAGATGCCCTTTCTTTGGCAAATTCCTTTTGGAAAAGCAAAAGCAAAGAAAAAAAGTATCTCTTTGTCTTTTACCATGTGGCTGCACTGCTATGGAGATATTTGCATTTGTGTGTGAGTGTGTGTATGTGTTTGTGTGTGTGCATGTTTGTAGGCGGTAGGAATACCTCTTTATGTCTCTCTCTTTGTTTGTATCGCTCCTATAGATCCACACACGATAAGACACATCACTCTCTCTCTTCCTGTGGTCGACAGGCGGCATAGTTCTCTTTGTCTTGGCCGACTACTACGATGCACGCATCACAAGGGTGAGCGCTATCCAAGTCTATCTACAAGTGTGAGGGAGGGAAATCTTGCCAAAGTGAGGATGGAGGGACTCAACATGCCAATCACGCTCAACACATGGAGCTTAGGGAATTGTGGAGGTTTGAATAAGGAGGTCTCGCAAGATGGGAGTATGGACACACTTGAAGCAAGGGAGGCTCCCTTTCGAGCAGGCAAGTTATAGAGAGATAGGATATGGCCGGGTGAGTAAAGGGGGTTAGACACAGCATGACCATTAGTAGGAGGAGACAGAGGCGAGGGGGAGGGCCACGTGTTTGCTTTGCAAAGAGGGAGAACAAGTCTGCAGAGAGGGAAAAGGGCAAATGGGGAAATATTTGCGTTAGAAAAAGTGGAATAGACCGAGTAGGCAAAAAATAATGAAGCGAGTGAGTAGGGTGGTACCATTGTGTTTCATGGGGGAGGCTTTTTTCTAAAAAAACTCTCTTCTTTTTGTTGTGATCCTTTAGGGAGGCTTTGCTATACTTTGTCTTTTAAAAGATCTACAATGTATTTTTCAATGTGTTTTCCACCCTCCATTTCTAGAAGGTCATTAACATTGTTCTCACACTAGACTTCAAAATAAAAGCTGCGTATTTTTCTCAGCGGATGGGAGTAGCTTAGGTGGTTAAACCTCCAACTTAGGCCTCGAGACTTAGGTGCTATATGTCAAGGTTTGACACCTCTAAAATGAACTCCCATGTGCACTTTTTGCAGTTGATCATTGCTTGGAGAACTTGGCTGAGGTTATGAGGCCATCCCTTTGACAAGGGGTGGAGGCCACCTTTTTCCTTTTCATCTGCAAATGACTGGCTTCCACCTCCGTATGACCTTCACTTCCCTACGCTAATGTGATATGGGCCTAAGACAAATCACTCTTCTCATTCAAGAGGACTATGAACTCTCTCTCTCTCTCTCTCTCTCTCTCTCTCTCTCTCTCTCTCTCATGGAGAAGAGGACTCAACAATTAGGAAGCAATTTTAAGAGTCTCGGATCTGAATAGACACCATCTCAAGGAACGTTACAATTTTGTGAATTTTGAAATTCAATATCACTTAGTAGTTAGGGTTTTGACACATGGCACTTCTCAAAACCTCATTCTCCCTCTTCTCAAGGTCCTCATTACTTGTCTCTCTCAATTATAAGAGTTAGATATTGTACATATTATAAAAATTCTCTTCCCCTCATTTTTTTTCCTAACTAATAATCCTCACCCACACATACGCCTCACCTAGCTTGTGCAGCACTGCACCTTCGGGCTTGCCATGGTCCTCTAGTATCTTCCACCTTAGCCTACATTCACAAAAAGATGTGCAGTATGGGGAGGGGAGAGAGAGAGAGAGAGAGAGAGAGAGAGAGAGAGAGAGAGAGAGAGAGAGAGAGAGAGAGAGAGAGAGAGAGAGAGAGACAATATTGTGTGCTATGGTCAAAGAGTGAAGAGACTACATTTGCAAAAAGGGAGAAAGAGCAAGGGGATGCAAGAGGAGAGATAGAGAGCATGTGGCATGTATATGCCCTACAGCTCTTGGAGTCAATGAGCGCGTCTCTTGAATAAGGACATGAAGATAAATATTAGCACACATAGATCACGACTCTATTAGTCTTTGATGGTGGTTTTGTGTATTCTATGGAGAGAGAGAGAGAGAGAGAGAGAGAGAGAGAGAGAGAGAGAGAGAGAAAAATAAAAAAAAACTATATACATGGTCCCTAGGTGGCAAGCCTCCCTCTGCTTCATCCTTGATGTTAAGTATGGGGCTCAAACCGCACCACATAGGACAACATGGGCCTATGCGGTAAAAATATTTGCTCGGATTTTGATTCACTCAAAAAATGTCGCTTGGTATATGGTAAGACTCGGTAGAATACACATGCACCCAAAAACCGACGAGCTTCACTAACCAAAGATTATGTTTCCTTCATCTTTTGGATAGCTTCAAATTTAGCTAAACTTGACCTTCTGCCCTCTAGACTACACATATGCCCCACGATTAAAACCTCTTTAGCACGAAAAGTTTATTTTTACTGCGAAAGTGTTAAGTTCACTTCTTCAAGCTTGGATAAAATAGCGAGCAACAAACCACCGGCACAACCTTTGATCTTTTACCTCATCTTTGGATGATTCTTCACATCCTTTAATTGGTAGATCATCAATGAAAGGCATAGTGACATGAGGGATAAAGTCCCTTAATGCCTTATTCATGCAGTTCATCATATGAGCTAGAAAATTAGTTCCACCCTGTGATAGAGTGCACATCCTTACCAAACCAAGAGAAGTGCGCATCATAGTAAGATCCCAAGTTCCAAAACCGACTGAAATTGATTGTATCCAGAGTAAAGATCACCCATGGAGTAAATAGATCTACCTGGAAAGGCCTCAACAAATTCATTCACAATTGGGATAGTACCCACATTGCGGATTGTTACCTTGTTACCGGATGCATGCCTTGAATGAACCTTAAAGTACTATTTTCTTTGTTTGGAATAGTGAAACATCGATTGGAGTATGGCACACATGATAATGGCTCTGAAATTCCCATTTGTATCTTCTCATTAAGCAAATCAATAAGCTTTGGCAAGTGAGATTTAGGAACTGGAATGGGACATAAGCTCCATGGCATGTGAGGAACAATGAATATAACCATAGGTGAAACAACACTTGGATCCACACACCCAATCTCACTCAGCTCAAAAGTAAAATCTTTATTGTGTTTTTTGAGCATACTTTGAAAGAATTTGATCTCCTCTCCATTGAGGAAACCATCTTCTCCAATCTTCAGCTGGTGCAATGTCTCCTTAAGTGAATTTATGCCCAATGTCCTTTGGATTTCGGAGAATAGGCTATCGAGAAGCTTCTTTGATAACCCCATCACTTCCTTCTGGTAGAGGTGTTGCCACTGGTCTCACTTTGTTTGCAACAATCTTGTATATCGTCTCTACCTGTGCTTTGACTACTTTACCCAAGTCATCCTCAATATGCATAAGTGCCAGCTCTTCATACATGTCCATCGAGTGCACTTTAATAACTTCAGTTCCACTTTGTAACATGTAATTCTTGATACCCTCAAGCTCTGACATAGTGTCAACATAAGAAATCTCTTTGAATATCCCTAAAATCACAACATCTGGTTCAAGCAAATCACATCCTTCAATTCACTTTGAATACTTGAAAAAACATATTGTTTCTCGCACTTAGGTACTTGAAACATATTGTTTCTCACACTTAGGTAAATCATTAAATTTTTTTGCAAGATACTGAACCCTCATATGTCAATCTCAAAAATTCTAAAGAGAAGGTTTCTCTTTGCGAGAACTTCTCCTTATTTGTACCACCATAGTCCCACTTTATAGTGGAACCCTAAGAAAATCCTCTGCAAACCTGTGTTCTTTGAACTCTTTGTGTATCTTTACCATTGGAAGATCACGTAAACTGTCCTTGTTCCTGGCATGGTCAACACATACAATAAAAAATTGAACCGCTTTCTCCCTATCTCGGTTCCGAACCCTGGCATAGACCGAGCCTAGCACCTTGGTTTCCATTTGCACATCCATAATGTAGGAGTGTACCAAAATAAATGGGTAGGAGGAATGATCCTATATAAAGAAGTTTTTCTCATCACCGACGTCCCCAATAGTTACCTTGACACTTTCACATGCACCATAAAAATTGCCTAGAAGCATGGCAGCTCGTATCTGCCAACCATGGTCCACATCATTAGGCAACTTCCCCTTCTTGTGCAAGCTCTTTGCCATAAGATTGATTTATGACCCAAGGTCTATAAGTGCTAAGACCGGCTCCTCAATGTCACCAAGCTATACCACAGTTTAAGTTGTTGCTCTTGCCCAGTGAGTCCTTAAAAAATGATTCCTGGGTATAATTTCACTATCTCCCTCATCATTAAAATGCACATTTCTTACCTCGGGTACAATTGGGTTTGAAACCATCACAGACCTTGACTCTTCATCTTCAAGCTCTTAAAATTCTTCTTCACCATATCATCCAAAATTTCTTCAATGTATCGAATCATCTGGCCCTTAACTCATTCTGTCTCTGCCTCACGTGGTATCTGCCACTTCCTCTTGATAATCTCGATGATTTCCTCATGGAGCTCACGCTTGGAAATTCCTCTTTCTTACTGCTAGATCTTGTTGCCCTTTTTGATGTACCTGCAACTTCTTCATCCCTTATCCACTTTTCTTCCACGATAGCCTCATTAGCTTGAGACTTAGCAACAATAAATGCATATAATGAGAGGGAATCCACTAGATCAATCCACCCTGTGGTTTCTTGAATAGAATTCCCTACTTTGCCGTAGTTTCCCATAAGTTACCTTACCTGCTTCTGCTAAAGCATAAGGCCACAGTTGGCCCCTTGCACCTGCACCATCATCATATCCCTTTCCATAAACTTACAGCCCATATGTAAGTGATTCCACAAGAGCAACATTAGTATTTCTTCTATTAGGTTTTTCATTATGCTCCTACCAAAGTTCAAGCGGAGCATCTCACCTGTTTCCCTGAGGTGAATCTTGTTATCCTTCCAGAAAACCACATTACTTTTGTAAGCTTCATCAGACTCATCACACTCCTTAACATATCTAACGTATTCACTATCACACCACATGCATCGATCCCAACCTTTGCATAGAAGTTTCTACCTAGGCTCATAACTAGACCCCTTTGCAACTAACCCTTCAAACTTTACAGTTTTGAAATTCAAATTTAACTCTTGAATACCTTTCACGAGTTCATCAAGAACCGGCTCCTCCACTTTGGGTATTGTTGAGGATGATTTCTCCTTATTTTCTTCTTCCACAACATCCATGACATTGGCCACAATCAGCTTGCCAACCCTCATCTGCCATTTCACGATCATATTCACCGCTCCAGTGACTATCTTCCAATCAGACATTAAGCCCAATTCACCTGATGAATCTTCCAGCAATTGTACCAAACTCTTCTGAATCCACAGATCAGTAGCTTGAATAAAAAATTCAATCTTGTGATCCTTCATCAAATGTTGCTTTGCTGAGGATAACTGGTCAAATTTCTTCTCAAATTCCCATAGCAGCTCTCGTGCAGACAAGTTTTTTTTCTTCTTCTGCACCCACTTCATGAAGCTTTGCTTGGTTACCCTGTGAGACTCTTCGAGAAAATATTTCTCTTGCAGTGCCTTCTTGAACTCTTACCATCCGGTACATGGGCCGCTTGAATATCTTTAATTCGAGCCCTAATTTTAGGCATTGAAATTATGTGAAACCCTTCAATTGCATTTTGATCGTCAATCCCATTAACTTCCATTGCCTGCTCATAAATATTGCAAAATTTTCTAATATCTTGGACTTCAAACCAATGTAGTTTATCTGTGACTGTCTATCGAGCTCTACAAATCTGCTCATGAAAATTAGGCTATTATTAAACAGCCTATTATTGCTGCATCGTATAAGCCACAAATTGCTGCATCATATGTTGCATGGATGCTTCCTGCGGTGTAATCTTCCTCAACAAAAATTTCCCACCCATGCTCGGTTTTGCATTGGGCTCACCAAGTTGTTAGGGGATATTGGGTTTGAAAGGCGAGTCGGGAAGGCACAACCTGTGGCTGTAAGAAAAAGATGAGAGAGAAGATACACAACACTCCACGATAGACTAGAACCTTTTTGCAATGAAAACAAAGCACGAAGATAATTGAAATTGAAAACACGCACAAAACAGACACTCATTTATACAAGTGGTGTTGTTAATGACACTGGAAACTAAATTAATGTTTGATTAAGGAGTTGATGCTCTGTTACAAAGGTTTAAACCCAATTAGAGTAATAATTACTAATTAAAAGCGTTTGCTAATGGAATTGAATGCCTGGTGCTGGTGATAAGGCTCCTCTCTTCTTCTGTCACAAAAGAGAGCCCAAATCCATCGTGAGCTCTCAAAAACTCTCTCTGTTTCTGTCGTTTCCTTCTTCTCCTCTTCTCCGATTGCCAAGACACAAGAGCTTTATCCACTCTCTCTTCTCTGTCTTCATTCTTCTCTTCCTCAAATCCTAACAAGAGCTGTCCCAAAGCTCCCTCTGTGTTCGTTCTTCCCCCAAAAAAGCTTAAACTCCCTCTTTTTGCAAAAAAAATTGCCCTTATGGGTGTGTGTTTCTCCTCTCTTTGCATGCAAGAGCCACACTATTTTTGGCCTTCCTTTTACATGTGATACCATGCTTTTCTATTTTTGGATTTTCTTGAGCATCATGGGAGGCCCTCCCCTTGCTAGGCAAGTAGCACATGCGCCACTGGGTGGGAACCTCTCCCCTTTTACCCTCAAAAAAGGTATGGGATCTTTTAACGAGCACGCGAGACAGACCCTTGCCATGTCATCATCTAGCTCAAGGCCGCCGTTGCTAACTGCCATGCGGCACCATTGTCAAAAATCAACAGAATCCGCCTCCCAATGCCACTACAGCAACACCGAGCGGCGTCTACCATAGCTAACGAGAGCCCAAGCTCTCTCTTCCACTTGCTTATCTACACTATGTCATGAGTTAGGCTTTATAGCCTTTGAATTTGGGCTCCATCCTCGCATGTGGGACTTTCCCCCTTCCTCCTCTACCAAGTGGTGGCTGTAAGATCCTTGAATTTTCAAAAAAATAAATACGTAGATAAATTCAAAATAAATAAACAAATAAACTATCCATCTAGTCAATTCTGAAGACTGATTCATTTTTTAATTAATATTATTGTTGTATAAATTTTATCGCGTTTTAAGATCATGAGAATTTTTTTAATGAAGTCATGCTGGGAAAATAAAAAAAACCACCTTTTGCTACTGAAAAGAAATGCTAAAAAACAAAATTATGTTATGAGACATGCGACGGGATAAATTAACCAACATAAGGAGCTCAAGAATTACGATTGTTGAACCAAATAGATTGCAAAAGCTAAAATTACGTGGGAAAGGATGCCATGCACTCAGAGTGCGAACAGAAACTCTAAATAGTATGAGGAATTGGACCACAAAATAACTCAAGAGAACCTTAGTGGGTTTGTGGACTTTACTACAAAAGGAGGAGGCCAAAAAGAACTTGCGCAAGAATTTTGTGAGAGTAGTTCTAAGAGAGATATAGAGCATCGTACAGAGAGAGGGACGGCTCTATAGAGAGAGGTGAGCATAGAGAGCTTCTTGCAGGGCTTCTACTCGGCTTCTCTCATCTTCTTCCTCGTGAGGCAAGCAATCTCTCGCAGAGGTGCTCGTAGGTACTCGTCATGTTCTTCATGGGAGTACTCTTCTTCACTACTCAAAGAAGGTATGTGAGGTACACACACCCCTTCTGTTCCTGATTGTTGCATAAATGAATTGAATTCTTGTTTGTGTTTGTCTCCTTTGAAAGAGAAACGTGTATGCAATTCTTTCGTCTCCTCTTACAGAGAGAGCGTATATCTGCATCATAGGTAATCATAAGATACTCTTTCAACTAAGAATTTTGTTGTAAGGTGGTCTAACTAATGATTTAAGGCTAATTGTGCATAAGAAATTAGGCATGTGTGTGGGAAGGATCAAGATAAGAAGATGTTCAAAACTGAAATTTTGCATTAATGAGAAAAACATCTTTGTTAAATTAAAAATGTATCCTATTATAGACCTCGGATGAACATTTTGTTCGCGCTAGGTTGACCAAAATCAGGTTCTCTTCGATTTATCGACACACAACCGTAGGCTAATCCTGCACCGATTTTGAGTTATTTCAAATTTTCTGAGAAAGTGGTCTGGTTTAGACAGGGTTTTGGAAAGGAGGAGAAATTGCTTTTTATGGGTAAATTAATTATATTTTTTTATTGGAACATAGTGAAACTTATCAGCCCATATAGACCTAGAGAGGTGGGGATTTCTTAGCAGCCCCAACTTTCTTGAGCCCCAAAGGCCTTGGAAAATATCCTTCCAAACTATTATAAAAAAAATCAATTTCCTATCCAATTCACTGCCTTTTGTTTGGTTGCTTGAAAGGCGGTTCTCCAAGCTCTTGATTTTCGGAGAACCTCTTGATTTTCATTGAAACCTCCACAAACCAACTCTAGATCATACCGACCCTAGCCGTCTTGGACATTGCCGAGCCCCCAACCAAGGTGACAAAAATCAGGAAAAGTCATCTGATGCTCACTGTCAATAACTGACGTCGAATTCAACCTTCATTATCTTGTCGATCCGCACTTTGATTGACAAGCTGGAAATTCCTATGGCCTTCAAACATTTCATACTTTTCATGCACACCCTGTTGAGACTGCAAAACCTTCAGATGGCACATCAATTGAGGCAACCAATCTAGCATAGAACTGGCCCTGGGTGAAAATTAAACTTGCAATATCTTGGCAACCAAAACTCCGATTGCCAATCTAAAAAGACCAACGCTCTTCACAAGACAAGAAATTTATGTGCACACAGTTAATTCACCTTCAATCCATCATCTGCAGCTACTTAATCCGGTATAGATATGCCAACTGCTCAAATTTCATACTGTCATAACTTTCTCTCTGTAGCTCCAATCAACGAGATCTAAAGAAAAGCATGTAGAGCACCTTGAGTACTTTCATTCTAGTCTATAAACTCCCATCTATGATCACTTCAAGCATACCCTCTTTTAGCATTAATCAAGACAACTTTTGACCCTTTAAAGCCACATCTGTGGCATACATTTTGCATAAAAGTAGCTCGTTATCAAGCCCTGACCACTGGTGGTCAACAATCATGTGGACTTGAATCAAGCACAATGTGCATCCTTTTGATCTTTTTCCCATCATGGAAGCGGGGCTGCACGATAACGATCTAATAATTTATTGTAGCAGAGAGAGAGAGAGAGAGAGAGAGAGAGAGAGAGAGAGAGAGAGAGAGAGAGAGAGAGAGAGAGAGAGAGAGAGAGAGAGAGAGAGAGAGAGAGAGAGAGAGAGAGAGAGAGAGAGAGAGAGAGAGAGAGAGAGAGATTATCGTCCATGGAGGTCAGATATGACCTATGGGACCAAAAAAAAAAACATTTTAAAGGGTCTTGTCTACGGAGAGAAGCTATTAAATACATCTCAGTTAAGGACTCCAGGTCCAAAGAAGGGCAAAAAGGATGAAACCTAAGGAGGAGGGAGAGGTGAGCGGGTAGCCGGTTTTGGAGTTAGAAACTCTTGGACAATGGCTTAACTTCCTCGATAAATTGCCCATTTTCCTGAAGTGCACGCTTCATGCACTTTTCGGAGTACTACCTTCTTCTGTTTGAGTTGGGAGGGTGTAGGATCTTCTGCAAACCAAAGAGTGGTGCCTTTGAGAAGCCTTGAATGCTTGAGGAATTTAATGTCATCCGCTTTGTTCTTTAAAGTGAGGACCACATGGTTGGTGCGATGTTCATGCGCAAGGGTTGTGATTGTTGCTTGATTCCACTGTACTCCTGCAGAGATTATTGTGTATATTCGGCCAAGGGACTCATTGAACTTGAGGTCCCCCTCCCCTTTCCAATCGCTTGGAAGCCCAACAATGCGTAGATTGAGAGCTATATCTTCTTGCCCTTTTTGTTCTTGTAGCATGGATGCCACCTTGTATTCAATCTTGCGAGAGACCTCCTGATGTACTTGACTCTTGAACTCCTTTGAGAACATGGTCACTACTTCCCTTTTTGCTTTGGTGAGCATGGCTTCCATTGGCTGCGTTTCTTTGTTGCCTTCCTCCACTGTGGTGAGACGGGCTTCAATTGCAATGAGTCTCTCTTTCAAATCCTTGTTTTCCTTGCAAAGTTTCTCGAGTTCTTTTTGTAGGTGGGCAGTACCATCAAACTTTGGGGGTGTCGCCACAACCCCCGTGAAAGTCTTGCCTCGAGTGGCCCGCGACCATGAATGTCGGCTATGACAAAGCCACTTAGTGTTTAAAGTGACTTAAGTAAAAGTAAAACCAAGAGCTCTATGTCGCGGATTGTTGAGCAAAGGACTGAAAGCAACGGCGAGGTCGTCGAGCAGAGGACTGCAGGCATTGGACACAACAAGACAGCGTATCAGAAGACGGCTGATGCAAAAATGCATAGAGATCAACTTAGGGGTTGGGGGGGGGGGGGGGGGGGGATCTACAACTAACCTCCTCCTGAGGGCACCCCCTCTATAGCCACAATGGAGCAAGGAGGGTTCACGTTAGCACGACATAGGAAGCTAGAGAGAGAGAGAGAGAGAGAGAGAGAGAGAGAGAGAGAGAGAGAGAGAGAGAGAGAGAGAGAGAGAGAGAGAGAGAGAGAGAGAGAGAGAGAGAGAGAGAGAGAGAGAGAGAGAGAGAGAGAGAGAGAACATCATTGCAACACTAGGAGAAGGCCATAGAAAGGGCTATAAATTTTGTTGAGTTGCTCATGTCATACAAGGGTGGTGCACGTGTGCGACGTGGAGAATGGACAACCAACAACGAGAGGCAACATTGCCTTACCTTTTGTTGAGAGAGAGAGAGAGAGAGAGAGAGAGAGAGAGAGAGAGAGAGAGAGAGAGAGAGAGAGAGAGAGAGAGAGAGAGAGAGAGAGAGAGAGAGAGAGAGAGAGAGAGAGAGAGAGAGAGAGAGAGAGAGAGCAAGCCATGCTCTTGTCATTGGAAGAAGTCGCCTAGATCTCTTAGACAGCTAGATAGTCACCCAAATCTCATAGAGAAAAAATTAAGTTATGCCAAGCCTAGAAAAAGGAATTATCTCATGGATATTGTTATTCTCAGATGAATACATCTACATGTGTCGTTGGAGAAAGTAGAATAAATTTAGAAGCTAGATATACCTTTTCTCTTACGAAACACGTGGATGCACTAGATTTTGAAGATTTCTTATCCGCATGCCATAGGAGGGAGAGTTATATTTGTAGTATATATGTATGTTGTGTGTGTGTGTGTGTGAGTGTGTGTTATGTATGTATATATGTATGTTGTGTGTATACATGTATGTTGTGTGTGTGTGTGTGTTTGTGTGTGTGTGTATGTATATATACACACATAGTCATTGGGCTAGGAGACAAAAAAATAAATTTATGATATTACGGTCCTCTTTACATGTAAATATTTTCTATCAAATAAAGGACCTAAATATAAAGGGTTTTTTTTCAGAATTTTTGTATTCATATAAATATATATTCCTAAGTGTGCATTTTTTCTAAATCTCTTTGCATCATTTCACGGCATGAAATATTTATATGTTAGTGTGTACATACCCCATAATATTTATTTTTACAAAATAAACCCATGCATTTTATCCCGCACCCTCGTGGAAGTCAAAATTTGTTTCTACACTATCACTCACTTTCACTATATATTTTCTCTCTTGCATATTTTTCTCTTTCACCCAAAAACAAAATAAAATACTCCTATCATGATATTCCTTCATGGGTCGTGCACATATTTTTTTCCATACACCATGTGCTCATAAAGACAAGGGCTAGGAAAAATCCAAGCACTAGGTCTATCATGTGCAATTGCTTTTTATTCTTCAAAATTCATCATCCATGCATGTGGCAAGGGCCACTTGGATTCCTTAGGTCATGGCATGGCTCATGGGGGGCTCACCTTTGGATGTATAAGGAGAATTCAACAAAAAAGGGTCCCACAAGCACCTTTGCAGTCTCACAATACACATCTTTCTAGGCGAATTTTGGCACCCTTCTATCATCTAAATCAGCAAAAGTTGTCAACACACAAAATGAAGCTCATGAGCTGAATTATTTTACATAAATATTTCAGTATTTTTGGAGAAAAGCACAAATTTGGTGAATTGTTTGGTGCAACCCAATCTGCCCACTCTATGCACACAAGGATCCTCTCACTCTTCTCTCACATTTTCACACTCCCACCCACATACACACTCATCCCTCTCCATCATCCTTTCAAATGTACAGATTTCCATGCCCTCTCACCTTGTTCGCCATCTCTCCAATTTCATGTTAACTCCTCTAAAAGGCATGAATTTATCCTTGCATAACCTCTGCAAATCAGAGGTTTTTCATCAATAATCCTCATCTTCATCGTGGAGATCAACCGTGAAGGTGGCGCAAGAAGCAGAAGTAGAAGACGAAGAAGAACCGGCGATCATTTTCATAAGGGTGAGTCCATAATTCTTAGAGGTTTCATAAATGTCAAGAGCTTATCCACCTCATTCACCCTTGGTTCCTCGACAATCCAGTCATCATCACTTTTGTAAATATGCCACTAACATTTTCTAGTGATCACTAACAACTAACCCTTCTTGTAGATTGCACCCTCTACTATCTACTAGAGTAGGCACCTCCAAGTTACTCATCTCACTCTCAATAATTCTCCCCCTTGAGCCCACATCCATGTGGCTTAAGGGATAAGGAGGACCCACTATTTCCTAATCTCTTGTTTTGTCAATAAAATTGATTAGAACTAATCCTAATCAAAGATTCCAAAAACCGATAAATAGAACCCATCTCTCCTTGTAAAAGGCATCTCTACACCATTGCAAACTAGAGTGAGCGTAGCACACGCCAGTTCTATCTTGGTTGTAAGGAGAGAGAAAGCTTTCTATACACCATCACTTTGGTACATAGAAAAGCTTGAGCTAGTTGAGTGAGTGCGAGTAGAAGATATCTTTCTACCATTGTCGTATCTATCCCAACATCAATGAATTGGTAGTTTTGGGTGCAATTTCTGTCCAAAGGCTCACGCTTCTCCTCCAATTTGGCTTGGCAAACTCATTTAGCTTCATAAGGTGACTTGTTTCATTGAAGATTGTTGTTTTGTTGCTTGTCTTTGTGATTCATTGGCTATTGTTTGTTGGATACCATTGTAAAAGGGTGGATGGTGAGAGGGCTCCCATAACCCTAAGACAATGTGCTGGTGATGCTATAACCAAATCTTGTCACTTGAATCCGCAAGCTCTAGGTGCCTTCTTGTGCAAATCATAATGTTGAGGCTAAGTTGTACTCTCTCTCTCTCTCTCTCTCTCTCTCTCTCTCTCTCTCTCTCGTGTTTTAGTGTGTGAGAGTGTTCCATTGGTGTTAGGGTTAGTGTAAAGTCCTTACTTGATTTTGGGTTGCTCTAACGATTTTTTTTTTTTTTTTTTTTTGGCGTCCTAGTTCGCTTTTAAACTAGGTGGTGTCCCTTGTGAAGTTGGGTTTTGGCTGTGGGTTTGTTGTTTTGTTGTGCTTGTGGTTGCCCCAGCCCCAATTGAGCAGCACGGGAGCCTTGAGGGGTGTTTAGAGGTCGCCTCTCTTGTTGCCCACCCTAGACCGCCTCAATTTTGGTGGCCCACTGAGGACGGCTTGTGTATTTTTGTGTAGGATCAACCTTTAGCATAGTCAAGAAGTTTGCATGAATCACGAGAATTTGTCTGATCCCTTCATTCCAATTGCAAGGCAAAAGGTACACATAATTGTTAGTGCTAAGTTGCACTTTCAACGTGTAATTCATAGAATTTTAGGTCCTCTTAGGTTGGCCGAGATAAACACTTCAGTAAATCCTTTTATTTTTCCTCTCATTAGGTACGACCTTACTCTGGACGTCTATATTTTTGTTTTGTTTTAAGAATTAGGGCATGCATAGACCATGGATAATGGCCCAGGAATAGAGGTTTTTCCCTTCCATTTCACTCCACACATTAGAGTAAACATTGCAATTAGTAGAAAAATCCATTTTTAACAACATATGGTGTTCATGTTTGGTACCCAAAGAGTAGGAGAAATTCTCGCGTCACCAAACCTTGTCATCCTATCTCTTATTGATTATCGTAGGTCATTTGATGTGATTTTTTTTTTGTTGTACAATAGATTGCAATTTAGAAAATATTATTGTGTAAATCTTTTAAAGAAAGAAAAAACAAAAACGTGCGTCACTTTGAAATCAATTCAATGGAGAGCCAACGCCAAATGTCTGGATATTCTCTTTTCTTTGGAGAGCCTGGAGAGGATGCATAATTATTTTTAGCGAATTTCAAGATGTCTTGGCATATCAAAAGGATAGTAACTAATCAAGAACGTGTAGAAATGTTTGAGGTGGTCCTTAGGAAAGATGCTAGCACTTGGTTTGACTCTGTGCCTGAGGAAGTTAAGGGGAATTACACAGAAGTTTTGAATCATTTCAAGAAATACTTCTTTGATCCCCAAAACACTCAAAAACTATAGCAAGACATTGTTTCTCATAAGCAAAAAGACTTAGATGACTACTACTACGTCTTTGGGCTCTATGGATACGAAATGTTGCTAACCCTGGTGATGATGCAGAATTTCTAAAGAAGGAGAGGTTCATATCCGGACTCTTTCCTGACCTTAAGGTAAAAGTTGAGGCCATGCACCTGCTATCTTTGATCCAACTGAAACTAGGGCTGCCGAGAAATATAGGAAACTCAAGTGCTTAAGGGGGGAGGTTCCAATAGAAGGTCTTAGACCCAAAGGTAAGTCATAAGCATCAACATCTAGGGAGCTTCCTGAGGTAACGACGTAAGTGATTGAGAAGTTAAATGAATCTTTAAGGAGCCTGTCAATTCACCTTGCACAAGCTGTAGGTCCAAAGAGACAAGCAAAGAAGTCTAAAGAGCGAGATTCACGACCTAGGAGAGTCTTGCAATGTTGGAATTGGGGTGAGTCTGGACATGGTATGTATAATTGTCCTTAGCCCTGTGGGGAACCAGGGAGACCTAACTTGAATTACCCAGTGATGAATGCAGGTGAAGGAACTGGTCAACAACCAAGGCTTCTACAAAGACCAAATGGACCAAAACCACCTCCACAAGGGGTAGAAGGAGTTCCACCTTTGCCAAATCCAAATGTGCATGTGGTAGAGGTGACAAATTCAAATGAGGTTGACATGGAAGCAAATGGAATTAAGCGTGGCCGAGGAAAAGGTAAAGAGAAAGAAGGTGTCACATCACAGAGTGACCATGGACGAGGCAAGAAGGCAAAGGAGGCCAAGGAAGCTAAGAGGACTCGACGTCGTATCAATCTCCAAGACTTCCCCCTTGGACATGGTATGGCTCCATACAACTTGTTGGAAGACATGCGAGGTAAGGGTCCTGATATTTCATGTCCTCGATTCCTTGCATTATGTTCACAAGTTAGAAGGGATTTAACAAAGGCAGTTAGCACTAGGAGAAAGGTAAAAGAGAGTGTGCCTGTTGTAAAAATTGCACATGCTAAAATGAATGAGGATATTACACCTGTGATAGATTGTTACATCGAAGGAAGATTGGTTAGGAAAGGTCTAGTGGATGGGGGTGCACAAATTTGCATCATGACAGAGGGACTCATGCAAAGACTAGGCATGGACATCCATGAGACACCTAAAATCAAAGTGAAGATGGCAAACAATAGCAAAGCTAGGTGTGTAGGCATTTGTAAAAATGTTTTTGTAGAGGCCTTTGGCATTAAGAAGGAAGTGGATTTCTATGTCATGTCTACCAAAGGAAATGGTTACCAATTTATCCTAGGAAGACCATGGCTAATGAAAATGCGAGCTTTGCAGGATTGGGAGAGTGGAAAGCTAATTTGCAGGAATGACAATCATAAGAAGGTTGTCTTTGACATGAAGGAGCAACGCTTAGAGGAGCTCCATGAAGAATCATCTCAAAGTGAGACGGAAGAAGATTGGACCGATAACACTTCAGAAGAAGAAAGTAGAGGCAGCATTACTGAAGAGGAGTCTTCCATTGAAGTCATGGGGGTGAGGTTTAAGCCAAACAACTAGGAGACCTCTTTTCGAGGTTTGGAAGAGGTAGGTACTCAAGAGAACCAAAATGTGCAAGATGAAGGAATGTTAGAAGGTATGTTGTCTACAACACTTACAAAGGACGAAAGAGAGGAGTTCAAATGTGTGCTAAGGAAATTTCCTAGGCTTTTTGCTAAAGACTACACCGATGTGCATGGAGTAGATGTTGTTTAGCACAAGATTGAGTTGAAGCCAGAGGCCACACCTAAGGCTCAAAAGCTACGAAGGCTAGGAGTCATCAAGGAGCAGGCTCTACTCAAGGAGGTAAGAAAGCTTCTAGTAGCAGGTTTCATTTATCTAGTGGAGAATTTAGAGTGGGTCTCTCCCTTTGTTGTCACTCCTAAGAAAAACGGCAAGTGGAGGGTGTGTGTGGATTATCGTCCACTCAATGAGGCAACAAAAAGAGATCACTTTCCCCTCCCATTCCAGGATGAGAAACTAAATGAGGTAGTTGGTCATGAGAACTCAGGCTACTTTCAAATAAGGATTGCTTTGGAGGACCAATTGAAAGCAACCTTCATCAATCCTTGGGGTTGTTATGCTTTTAGAGTTATGCCATTTGGCCTGACAAATGCTCCTGCAACTGTCCAAGGTTTCATGAACATGGTGTTTCAAGCATTCTTTGGAAAGTCAATCAGGGTGTTCATTGATGATTTCTAAATTTATAGCTCAAAATCATTGCATCTACAAAAGGTAGAATAAGGTTTAAAAAAACTTTACGACATGGGAGGTCAACTCAACCCCGACAAGCGCCACATAGGTGAGGATGAAGTGATCTTGCTTGGTCACAAGGTTTCCTATAAAGGTATTGAGGTGGATCCAACAAAGGCAAAAGCTCTCATTGAGCTACCATCACCAAAGAGTCTTAAGGAGGTCATCTCATTCATTCAAAAGGTGAAGTATATGTCACGCTTCGTTCACTTAGCCCGGGAGTTACTTCACCCTTTGCAAAAGTTGACACAACAAGTAGAATTTGCATGGTCTGATGATCTTGAAGAGTATTTTTGTAATATTAAAGTCATTCTGTCAGAGCTACCAACACTCATGCCTCCTTGTTGGGAGTACACATTCTTTGTTAGCTCTAGTGTTGGGAAGGAAACGATTGGTGCAGTTTTATTACAACAAGATCCCCACAGTACCAGGATGCGACCCATCTACTTTGCTAGTAGGGTCATGAATGCTTTAGAGAGAGGCTACACGGAGGCATAACTCATGATGCTTTCTCTCATGTTTGCAATGAGAAAGTTTAGATCCTACTTGTACCCAAAACTTTTGTAATTCTCACTGTTGCAGAAATTTGTTCCCTGGGGTGTCATCTCAAATGAATCTTAGTACTAGGATCTCAAAGTGGATAATGGAGTTGCAAGCGTTTCAATACTCTTTCAAGGTAGAAGATAGTGTGCGCGCACAATTGACAGGGATTCTCACTTATAAGGTACATGCGAAAGAAATAAAGGTGCATGAAGTAAAGACCCTACCATTGCCACCACCTAAAAGTATTCCTAATGCCTTTACCTTGTTCTTTGATGGAGCTTTTCGACGAGCCACAGGAAAAGCAGGGGGAGGGCTAGTATTGCTCTACCCAAGTGGAGAGGTGGTCACGAAAGAGAAGGTCAATCTACCAGGTTCAACTAGCAACAATGAAGCAAAATACGACACACTACTTCATGGTTTGAAGATGTGCATTGGCCAAGGTATACAATGTCTCATGGTAAAAGGGGATGCACTTCTCATTGTGAAGCAAATTCTAGGTATTTGGGCTTGTAAGAATGAAAGGCTAAGGCAAAAGATTCATGCCATCCGTAAACTCTTCAATCAATTTGAAGAAGTACAATTGTATCGGAAACAAAATGAAGATGCTGATTTGCTTGCCCAAAAAGCAGTTGCATGTGTTGAAGGTGAAGTGCAGGTCATCATGGCAGCAACACTGATTAAACAACCAAGGTACCAGGGGATGGAGTCATTGGCTCCCATTGTGAGCTACATTTTAGAGGGCGAGTTTCTAGAAGGCTTCACAAGGCTCAAAAGAGGAGGCTCATTAAGAAGGCGAGTTTGTATTTGTTTTTGGAAGGTGCCCTCTACCAAAGAGAAAAAGATCAAGTTTGCAGGAGAATACCGACAACAAGGGAGATTCCAGCCATTCTTGAAGGTTTGCATGAGAAAATGTGTGGTGGTCATTTTGCACAGGAACTCACTGCAAAAAAGATTTTGCTTGCCGGGTATGTTTGGCCAAGCTTGCACATTAATGTTCAACATTGGTGTAAAAACTGCCACAATTGTCAAATTAATGGAAACAAGTGTCTGTTACATGGTCCACGTCAGTTAGTCCTTGCAAATGGTCCGTTTGAAAAATGGGGCATTGATGCTAAGGGTCCATTGCCCAGGACTAAAAATGGAAAATTATATATCTTGGTGGCCATAGACTACATGACTAGGTGGGTAGAAGCTCAAAGTGTGGCAAGAGTAAATGAGAGGACAGTTAGCAAGTTTGTGTACACTCACATTTGTTGCAGATTTGGCACACCTTTGGAGAGTGTTTCTGATAATGGTCCAAGATTTAGGAAGGACTTACTCATAGAAGTTTGCGATGAGCTTCACATTCTACATTGACATAGCACACCCTACTATCCTCAATCAAATGGTTTGGTAGAGAAGGCTAATGGAATCATTGCAAGAATCATCTGAAAGATGGTAAAGAACAAGACAAAACTATGGGATGACTTCTTGGATGGAGCATTCTGGGCCTATCGAACTACCTACAAGGAAGCGACATAGTTCACACCCTTCCACCTAGTCTAGGGTCAAGAATCTTTGCAACCCATTGAGCTCAACATCCCAACGATGCGACTTCATGGAAAGGTGGCACAAGGGGAAGAAACAGCATGGGAAGATCGACTTCTCACCCTCGCAGAACTAGAATGGAAACGGGAGGCGGCTTATGAGTGCTATAAAAGAAAGGCTACGCAAATAAAGGACAAGCTCGACAAAAATGCGAAAGACAAAGGGATCAAGGAAGGAGATTTGGTGCTAAGGTACGATAATCGCCTTGACAATCGCTTTGATGTGAAGTTCAATACTAGATGGCAGGGTCCCTACATTGTAAAGAAGGCCTACTGGTCACGCTACTATCAACTCATGGATTTGGATGGCAAGGAGCACCCCAAGAAGGTGAATGGGTATCGATTAAAGCCTTACTTGAGTCGAGTTCTACCATAGAATCTACAAGAGCAACAAACAGCTACAATACCATGTAAGTCTTTGAGTTTGGTACTATAAGATGAAGATTTGATTAAGGCACCAAATATCACGAAGGATCAAAAAACACTCTCATTGGAAGGTATGCCTTTTGATGGTTCATGAATGTACCATCATCTAGGGAAGGGCTAAATGATAGCCTTTTTTTCGGCTCTCATAAAATTTTTTAAGAAGCCACTTCACCCCAAAGAAACACCCTAGCACAATGACTAGGCTCCCTTTTTCATTGTAAATAGTGTGCGTGCGTTTAGGGTTTTTATCACATTTGTTTTATCAAATCATTGAGCGAGTCATTGGGTTAGGAGACAAAAATAAATTTATAATATTACGGTCCTCTTTACATGTAAATATTTCTATCAAATAAAGGACCTAAGTATAAAGGTTTTTTTTTTCAAATTTTTTGTATTCATATAAATATATATTCCTAAGTGTGCATTTTTTCTAAATCTCTTTGCATCCTTTCACGGAATGAAATTTTAGTGTGTACATACCCCATAATATTTATTTTTA